>NW_028270183.1:103412616-103718729 GCF_037043375.1 Chiloscyllium plagiosum
AGCATTATTCATCAGCACTTTGTTAGGATCCAGTTCATTCCTCTTAATCACAATATGATTCACACCTTTCACTTCAGTTATTCCTTCAAAGCATTACAATCTATTGAGCACTTGTCCCAGGATTTAAGTTACAACCTTAATATCTTCATATTTTTACCCTCACCTTTATATCACTGATGTGATTTCCATTCACTCTGGCACGCCGTAAATCAGTCGGGACGTTACCTAAGGAAATCCAATCATTTCCGTTTACAGTGTTGGGCATTTCCTATCTGCTGACGAGACAGAGTTGTCTCAATCAACACTTTCTTTGTTCTTTCTACCTAAAACCTTTTACCACTTCCTATTTTCAAGGCAGGAGTTTTATTTATAACACGTTCCAAGAACTGGAGCAACATTCCAATGTCCTGAAGCCCTTTCCAATTTAAAGTGAATGTTTTTCTCCTTTCTCACGGAAAGAGCTGTTACTAAGGAAGGAGTTTCCACGAGTTGTTTCCCATGGCTTGGCAGAAAGTCGCTGATTGAAGCTGCAGTGGCCGCTCTCTGTTGGCATCGGGAGCTTGGAGAAAGTGATGTCGTATTCTGCTGCGTGTAAACGTCTCACTCCCTGCGGACTTGGGGTGAATCATGGATGAGTTTTCCCGGTTCCAATGTCAATACATGATCGGGGTGAATGCTTGTGCTGAAATATTTGAGGCTTATTCCCTGGGTGGGCTCGAACCACCAACATTTCAGCCAACTGCGCTAACTATTTGAGATACAGAAACTGGCAACGCAGATATCCAAAAGCAAAGTTATCGACGGGATATGAGGATACGTCGGACAGCAGGAACTTGCGTTGTTTTCAGAGACGGTCGCTGATTTTATCACCGAGAGGGTAAGCACACTGAGGAGCTGCAAACACTCAAATTAAAAGGCATCCACACATGTACAGTTCACTCACATACATCTCCACATAGTAGCTCACTTACGATGCTGGTATTTGAAGCCACGATTCGATAGAAACTGAAGCTTAAAATCCAGCATCTTAAAACCCTCGATCCCGCTACCACACAAAAGCCCACACTCAGAATTTTTATGACTAGTGTTTCAGCATCGATTCACTTCAGGCACTTAGACCTCGCAGATTATGTAATGAAATTGGAGTAATTTAAGAAGAAAGACCAAAGAAAATGTACAGACAAGGAACAGGCCCTTCATCCATTCAAGGCTGAGCCGATCCAAATCTACTGTTTAAACCTGTCACCTAATTCCTAAGCACCTGTATCCCTCTGCTCCCCACCTACTCATGCATCTGTCCAGACGCATCTTAAAAGTATCTACCGTGATTACCTCTCCCGTCTCTGCTGGGAACGCTTTCCAGACACCCACCACCCACTCTATCCCTCTTAAACTTTTCACCACTCTTTTTGAAAGCGTGACCTCTCGGTATTTAATCCTTCAATCTGGGACGTAAAACTTTTCTCTATCTATCCTGTCTGTACCCTTCATGATTTTGTAAACCTCAAAAAGGTCCCACTCAAACTCCTTTTTACTAATGAAAACAAAACAACCCAACCTCTCTTCCTAGATTGCACCTTCCATACGAGGCAACATTCGCTTAAACCTTTTACGCGCCCTCTCCAAAGTGTCCACATCCTTTTGGTAATGTGGCGACCAGAAATTTGCACAGTATTCAAAGTGTGGCCAGACCAATGTATTGTTCAATTTTAACATGACCTGCCAGCCATTTTATTCAATACCCCATCCAATGAAGCCAAGCATATTATATGCCTGCTTGACCACTCTATCCACCTGTGCAGCGACCTTCAGTGTATAATGGACCTGTACTCACAGATCTCTCTGTCCATCAACATTTTTTTCCCGAAGTTCTTCCTTCATTGTATAACCCCATCTAGAATTAGACAGATCGAAATGCGTCACCTCACATTTGTTTGGTTTGAACTCCAGCTGCCACTTTTCCGCCCAACTTTCCAGTATCCTCCTGTATTCTTTAACAGTCACTTATACTTTCTGTTAGTCCAGAAATGTTCGTGTCATCTGCAAACTTTCTGATAATTCCAACAGTGCTCTCTTCCAGAACATTTATCTATATCACAAACAACAGTGGCCACAACACTGACCCCTGTGGAGCACTACTGGTCATCTTTCTCCATTTCCAGAAACTCCATTCAACTGCCACTCTCTGCCTCCTATTGCTCAACTAATTCTTTATCCACCTGTCTAGAACACCCTGCACACCATGTTACTTTACGTACTGTATTTGGTTACCATGGGGAACCTTATCTAACTCCTTCCTGTAGTGCATGTATATGACATCAACAGCCTTTCCTTCATCTATCAACTTGGGCACTTTACCAAAAAATTCTATGCCTCTCACTGATATGCACATTATTTTCTAAATATGAATAGATCTTATCTCTTGGTACCTTCTCCAGCAACTTTCCCAACACTGATGTTAGGCCCATTGTTCTGTAGTTATCCGGAATATCCCTATTATCCTTCTTGTACAGTGGACAATATGAGTAACGTTCCAGTCCGACAGAACCTCACCTGTGCTGAAGTTCGCCACGGAGATATCTGTCAGGGCCCCAGCTATTTCCTCTCTCACCTCACTCAGGAACCAGGGATAGATCCCATCCGTTCCTGGGGATTTGTCCACATTAATTACCCCTAGCCTGCCCAACACAGCTTCCCTACTTAAGTCAACATGATCCAGACTAATCAAATGTCTTACTCTAGACTCAATATTCATCATATTCCTCTCTTCAGTGAACACTGATGCAAAATAATTATTCAGAATCATACCCAGTCTCTCAGATTCGACATACACCCTTCCTTTATTTTCCTTTAGTAGACCAATCCTTTCTCTGGTTACCCGTTTGCTTCTTATATATGAATAATAGGCTTTAAGATTCTCCTTAATTGTGCTAGCGTGAAGTTGTTTCATGACCCCTTTTAACCCCCTTGATTCCTCATTTAAGACTTGTCCTACTCTTCTCATGTTCCTCGAGGGACCATTATGTTCTTAGCTGCCGAGGCGTTATGTATGCTTCCCTTTTCCTCTTGGCGAGTCGTACAATTGTCCTGTCATCAACAGTTCACGAATATTGTCTTTCAAATCCTATGCCTTCAACGGGACATGCCTATCCTGCACTATATTTAACCTATCTTTGAAAGCCTGCCACATATGAACTGTGGACTTTCCTACAAATAGCTGTGTCCAATCCACATTTCCGACCTCCTGCATAATATTGATATAATTGTCCCAGGATAGTACTCTTTCCTCAGGACCACTCTCATCTTTGTCAATGAGTATTCTAAAACTTACAGAATATTGGACACTTCCCAAAGAAATCACCCACGGCAACTGCTATCGCCAGCCCTGGCTTATTCCCCAATATCAGTTCCAATATGGCCTATTCCCACCTCAGACTATTGATATACCGCCGCAGAAAACTCACCTGGAGGCTTCTTACAAATGGTATACCATCCAGACCTCTGACGCTAAGAGTATCCCGGACAATGTTGGGAAAACGGAAATCTCCAATCAAAACTAAAGAATTGCCTCTACGTCTTTGCATGATCTGTTTAACTATGTTTTTCTTACACCTCACGCTCACTGTAATACAGCCCCAAAAATCTAACCTCACACTTCTTATTTCACTGCTCCATCCATAGTGTCTCACGACCCAAGCCTTACATGGTGTCTTCCTTTCGCACACCCATGATATCATCTCTGACCAGCAATGCAACTCCTTCCCCTTTTTCTTCCCTCCCTGTCCCATCTGAAGCATCTATATCCTAGAACATTTGGTTGCCAACCATGCCCTTCCTTCAACTAAATCTCTGTGATCGCAATAACGTCATATTCCTCGGCATCAACCTAAACCCTAAGTTCATCTGTCTATACTCCATGCATTAAAGTAGATGCATTTCAGGACACCAGTTCTTTTGCATTCATCTGCTCTCTGCCTACTCTTCCCATTTTTAATGTTATCTTCCTGATTCTTAGCGTTTCCAGTTTCCACCTCACTGCCGACTTGTTTAATCTTGTGGTTCCCAGCGCCCTGCCACCTCCCCAACAGCAGGAGGAAAAACTCCCGAAAGGACATTCGTTCCCGTCTGGTTCAGATGTAGATCGTCAATTTTCTTATAGTCCCACATTGTCCAGAACTGGTCGCACAGTCCAACAAATCTGAAACCCGCCCTGCAGCACCATTCCTCAAGTCACGTGTTCATCGTGCCTTTTTTTATTCATTTCTACGCTGGCAGTCACATGGCACCGGCAGTAATCCCGAGATTACTACCTTTGAGGTCCTCCTTTTTAATTTCTCTCCTGGCTCCCTGAATCCTCCCTGCAGGTCCTCATCTCGTGCCTGTATGCACCAAGACAACTGGCTGTTCACGATTCCCCTTTCGAATGATCTTCAGCCGATGGGCGACATCCCTGGCCTGAGCACCTGGGAGGCAACATAACTCTCCAGAATTGCTGATGCTCCATAGTGAGTCCACCCGCAGCTCCAGAGTGACCACGCGGTCAAGCAAGTGCTGCAGCTGGACACACTTCTTTCAAGGGTACGTTTAGAAAACCTTTACAAGGATTTGCAAGGTTTGCACTGCTTGGAGGTGAGAACGAAACTGTAGGCTTCGTCAGATTCCCAGGAGCTTCAGGGCTTAGATATGGCCTCTCAGAAGCTTATAAAATCATGAGGAAGACAGACAAAGTAAATAGTCAGGGAGCACTTTTTCACAAGACACGCGAGTTCAAATCTACATAGCAAACATTTAATGTGAGAGAGGAAATATTTAAAAGGGATGTGCTGGACACATGTTGTTCACACAGAACTTTTCTGTGTGTGGAATGAATTGCCACATTTAGTGGCAGAGTCTGGTGCCCTCACAACATTTCAAAGGCATCTGAATGGGTGTATAGACAGGAAGACCTCGGAGAGATAACGCACAAATATTGTGAGATATGTATGGATTAATTTCGGTAACCTGTTTAGCAAGGGCAAGTTGGCTCGCGGGATTTGTTTCCATGCTCGACAACTCTGAGATGCTCCAGCCACCGGCACCGGTTTGAATACACCATTTGCAAAAAAAAAAAGCATGATGTTTGTTACTCAGCGAGTTTGGCTATTTTGTTTGGAGGGTGGATGGGCCCAACCGATCCAGAGATGAAGGTTTTCCGGATATTTGCTGCCAATGACCATTCTTCTTGACACTTTCCCAAGTTCGTCATCAAAGATTTTGGCTAAAGAAAAATACCTCACATATCGCATTACCCACTTTCCTCTCCAGCGAATCCAAAACCTGACAGCTCTTAACGTGGAACAGAATCAGAACTGAAAAGGCAGTACCATGATCAGACACACCAAAGCTTAAGTGCTGTCTGTGATGCACTGTGAGTCGTCTCTGACATGAACCGCTCGCACAAGTAACAGCGAGGCAATTCCAAACCTACTGGAGATTTAGTTTATTGCCAAGTCCCAGAAAGTGCTCAAGTATCATAAAACAAAACAGAACAACAACGAACCAATAAGAGTGAACATTTCCAATTGTATCCGTGATTAAATTAGGCCATCAATGCCCCGGTGATCACCTTTCTCCCTCACCAGGACAGTAGTGAAGGAAATGAAAGAATAGCAACGTGTCACATCGCGATTGCCCACCTTTTCACCACAGCATCAAATAACGTCGAACAGATTCAATGCAGGATCTTCTTTCGAAATAACGGTGAAATAACTATGTCTATTCACTTTCAGAATAAACGTGGAATAACACAAGTTGTCTGGAATATGAATAACCAACATAGACTACTTGGGTTACAGATTCTACTGATGCACAGACTTTCATATGAAAAGGTACCTTGGGTGATTGCCCTACACCCAGAAATCCTCTGGCTACCTTCTGTTTGCCCTGTCACATTAACCTTGTGCTGCTGTAATCGAATTTGCAGTTCTTGCCATTTGTCCGTATTGCAACTAGGGATAGCTGGTCGTGGCAACTCGTGACTGCCACACAAATTCTTTGCCAAAATTGGATTGTCCCGCAACGTGATTCGCAGTGCACGAACTTCGCAACGAGGATATGCCACGCGGCAAGTTACAAAGCATGCTTCCATTTATTAAAGTCAGTTTCTGGGAACTGACAACCAGATTCCTCCTTACACTCGGAATTATGACAACACATAAACCAACAGCCTCTCTCAGAGACAAACGACCAATGCCCATCTTGTGCCGGACAAACGTAGTTGACAAGATTGCACGCAGGGACTGCACAGAAAACGAAAGAGGAGAAGCAGACAGGCGACCATCGAGCTGCATTCATGCAGTTCAGTTACCCGATAAACCCCATGCACAGCTGTTCCTTGTAGGTACACACAGGGCACTGAGTCTCTCTGACTCAGGGACTTGGGACTCGGATTATAGGACCATCTGCAGTACTGGTTACTTCCTTGTGTGAGGTAACTCCCGATGGAACATATGTAAAACACGATAGCTGATTGAGAAAAGCGTCCAAAATAGTACCCTAGAGACGTATTTCTGTTGTGTTTCTGGTCCTGTTCCTGACATGACATCCAGCATTGTAATTATTGTGTGCTTCCTGACGATTCGGTGGATGCTTCCGTGATTGCATTGTGTGCAGTAATCTGCGTTTTAGCTGCAATTACGTGCGTTTGAAACCCAGGACCACCTGCCGCTATTCTGTTTTCTTCTTCACATGCGCAATTGCAACACAGTAAACGATCAATTAATATTGGAAAATGACATACACAGGCGTGTGAAAAGCCCAGTTTCCGTGGCAATTATGCAATGGTTAGAAATTACATTGATTCAGGAGATAAGGATGGAAAATGTGTTTGGGTAGAGATGAGGAACATTGAGGAAAGAGGAAACCAGCCGGTGTAGCTTACAAGAACATTAACAGTAACCACAGTGTAAAAAAAAAGTACAGGAAAAATACCGCCTGTGAATGCTAAAAGAAGGCAAGAATTATGGGAGACATTCATTTCCCTTCTTCCACTCCCGTTTGAATTGTAAAAAACTTTGAAGAAAAACAATCGAAAAGTCATATATGCCCCATCGAACAACGTGGGTCATACCTTGGCCATTGATTACCGTAGATTAGAATACTTACAATATGGAAACAGGTCCTTCGGCCCAGCAACTCCACACCGACCCGCCCCAGCCCAAATGCATTCCTCTCCATTCACCACGTCAATTCAGCACGACCATTTCACCTTACCGGTACATTTCTGGACTATGGGAGAAAACCAGAGCAAGTGCACGCAGCCACGGGGAGAATGTGCAAACTCCACACATTCAGTTGCATGAGGCGGGAATTGACCCTGACTCTGTGGTATTGTGAAACAGCAGCGCTCACGATGGTGTCAGCGTGAGATGGGACTTATTTGCCGTCTTTTATTGGGAAAAATCTCTTTCATTGTGAGCATATGGAAAGACCAGCTCCTTCGCCAGAAAAAGAAATGAATATGTCACTAACCTTGGATTGTTTCATGTCCAAGAACACACAGATCAATACCTCTCTTGATCAGCTCTGCTGGTCATGTTTGCAAAGAGATCTAGCAAATTGCCAAAGTGGGATTGACCTTCCAATCAATAATTTTGACTCAATTTGGCTGCAAATATCTTTTCCTAACTTTGTGTTTTTCTTCCTTTACGTTGGTGCCTCGCACCTTACAATTCACAGCAGAGGTGGGAGAGGAGAATGGAAGCATTCAGCTTATCACGTCAACGGCAGCTTTCAATGAGATTACGGCTGATTTGGTCAATGCTCAACCCACCTGAGCTGTCTGTAGTCATGGCCGAGTGGTTAAGGCGATGGATTAGAAATCCATTGGGGTTTCCCCACGTAGGTTCGAATCCTGCTGACTACGTTATGAATGCTTTCCTGCTGGTACAATTTTCGCTCAAAGTTCAGAAAAACTATTTTGTGAACCAGGCCGGTAATTTGATTAGACTTGGGAAACTCGAGTTCTTCATCAGAAATGTTCCATATTTAAAACATTATCTTTGTTTCTCTTTCCAGATACACTGCTCGACACATCGGGTTTCTGCAGCTGTTATTGAACGTCCTGAGCAGAAGTGCTGCTTTTCATTAGATTCCTTTAATCCCTGTCCTCTGTTCTCTGACTCGGGTCAGTGGCAACACTTCCTCCTGTTCGTCAAAGTGCTCATTCCCCACCGCTCCCTCTCCCATCATTAGAAACAACCGCAGGAAATCGCCACTTAACCATCTTTGTTCCAAAGTGAAACTCATCAGCCTCGGGAATCTCTCCACCAAACGGGACTTCTCATCCCTGGACATGGTGCAAGCCAGAGGATTGTGAAGAGATACTGTGAAAATATTGTCAGTTGGCAGTTGAAAAAATGTTTAGGAAGCAAACCATATAATTTAGGCTCCAGCTTTGTAAATCTTGATAAACTCTTTGGGAAATGGAATCAGAGGAGAATGAAGAAGTGTGAACTGTACGACCGAGTAGAGGACGGGACATTGACTCTGATGTTCTCGGGACAGGAACTGATCTGAGACATTGAAATCATTCTCGCTCACGTACGTGAGGAATGCAAACTTCATCTGGACTCTGGGACAATGAAAAACTCTGGAACACTCAAGACAATATCCAAATATTGACTGGGATCACTGCAGTACGAGTACGATAGGTGAGTCATTTTTTGCCCAGTGTGTGCAGGAGGGCTTCCTGACACAGTACGTACACATGCCTTCAAGGGACGAAGCCACTTTCGATTTAGTACTGGGTAACGCGCCTGGCCAGGTTTTAGATTCGGAAGTAGGTGAGCACTTTGGAGACAGCGATCACAATTCTCTCAGGTTTACTTTCGTGAATGAAAGGAATAGGTATACTCCACAAAGCAAGAGTTTCAGCTGGTGGAAGGGAAATTACGATGCACTGAGGTAAGATTTAGGAAGCGTAGAATGGGGTAGGAAACTGCAGGGGGTGAGCACATTAAAATGTGGAGCTTATTCAAGGAAAAGCTCCTGGGTGTCCGAGATAAGTATGTACCTGTCAGGCAGGGAGGAAGATATAGAACGCGTGAGCCGTGGTTTACTAAGGAAGTGGAATCCCTGGTCAAGAAGAACAAGAAGTCTTATGTTAGGACAAAATGTGAAAACTCAGTTAGAGCGCTCGAGGGTTCCAACGATATCAGGAAAGATCTAAACAGAGAGCTGAGAAGAGCCAGGAGGAGACATGAGAAGTTGTTGGCAGATAGGATCAGGGTTAACCCTAAGGTTTTCCATAGGTATGTCAGGATTAACAGAATGACGAGAGTTAAATTTGGGACAATCAAGGATAATAATGGGAAGTTGTGTGTGGAGTCAGAGGAGATTGGGGAATCGCTAAATAACTATTTTTCGACAGTGTTCGCTATAGAAAATGAAAATGTTGGCGAGGAAGATACTGAGATACTTGCGTCCAGAGTACTAGAGATTGAGGTTCACAAGGATTAGGTGATAGAAATACTGCAGAGTGTGATAATAGACAAGTCCCCTGGGCTGGATGGGATCTGTCCTAGTATCCTCTGGGAAGCAAGGGAAGAGATTGATGAGCCTTTGGCGTCGATCGTCAAATCATCGTTGTCTACAGGAATAGTTCCTGTGGAATGGAGCATAGCATACGTTGTTCCCGTGTTCAAAAAGTGTCGTAGAGACAACCCTGGTAATTACAGACCAGTGAGTCTCACTGCAGTTGTTGGTAACGTGTTGGAAAAGGTTATTATAGATAGGATTTATGACCATCTGGAAAATAATAATCTGATCAGGGACAGTCAGCACGGTTTTGTGATGGGTATGCCTTGCCTAACGACTCGTATTAATTTTTTTGACAAAGTGACCAAATAGGGAGATGACAGTAAACCGGTTGATGTGATGTATATGGGTTTCAGAAAGTTGTTCGATACGTTTCCCCACAATAGGCTATTATACAAAATGCGGTGGACTGGAATTGTGGGAGAGATTGCAGCTTTGATCATAATTGGCTTGCCAATATAAAACAGTGTTGTAGTTGATGGAACATGTTCTTCTTGGTGTCCAGATACTGGCGGCCTACCACAAGGATTGGTGTTCGGTCCACTGCTGTTACATGAGATCTAACCTTGCCAATCAGTCTCCCATGGGGAACATTGTTGAACGCCTTACTGAAGTCCATATAGATCACATTTACTGCTCTGCCCTCATCAATCTTCTTTGTTACTTCTTCAAAAAACTCAATCAAATTTGTGAGACATGATTTCCCACGCACAAAGCCATGTTAACTGTCCCGAATCAGTCCTTGTCTTTCCAAATACATGTACATTCTGTTCCTCAGGATTCCCGCCAACAATTGGAGTATTCTTGGCAGATGCAGTTTCATGTCGGGAATGCGAGATCATATACTTTGTTGGGAAGAATCAAAAGACACGCTACTATTAAAATCGATAGAAACGCAAACGATGTGCAGTGCAGAGGAGTCTCAGTGTTCTTATACATGAAACGAACAAAGGTTAATCCCATATTTATTTCTTGCTGGCAAAAGAAAGCGTTTTCTGATGCTTACCATTAAAGAGATGGTTTCCAAGAAAATAGGAAAATTAAGTCACCAGTAGAGTAATCAATTACCAAGATATCCCTCGTGATGTTTTATGGGACATGTGGGTTTTTTTTGATTGTGGTTCTCCAAACGTTTTTATAATGGAACCGGGAGTTTTAGATGGGAAGTTAACATCACGCATGACTATTGCCATTTTTGTTACTCACACACAATATTTTTTCCTTGTACGATTTATTTCGCTTTGTGGTTTCTGCGAGTGGGCTTGTAAACCACACAAGCTTGTGAGTTCATTCCTCACTGTTCCTTAACTCCAGCCAAACAGACTTTACATCTTTATTTCCTGAATCAAGGTAATCGCTAACCATTGCATAAATGTCATTAAAACTTCGGTATTTCACAGGCCTCTGTATATCATCTTACAATATTAATTAATCCTTTACTGTATTGCAGTTGCGCATAAGAAGAGAAAAATAGAATCGAGAATGGAGGACCTCCGCTTCACACATCCGTTATTGAAGCGAAAATGCAGATTACTGCCCATGATACGATCGTGGAAGCATGTGCTGAACCCTCAGGAATCACAGAATAAGTGCAGTGCCACAGGGCATGTCAGGGACAGCACCAGAAAGACAACAGAAATGCTGCTATGAACTCCTATTTTGGATGTATTTCTCAATGAGCAATAGAGTGTTACATGTGTTCCATCAGGGGTTACCTCACACAAAGAAGCAACCAGTGCTGCAGACGGTCATATCATCCGAGTTCCAAGCCCTGGAATCAGAGACATTCAATATTCTGTGCATAACTGCAAGGAACAGCTGTCCGAGGCGTTTACAGTCCAGGTGAAATTACGAATGCAGCTCTCTAGTTGTCAGCCTCTTTCTCCTTTGTCGTGTTTCGTGCAGTCCCTGCATGGAATCTCGTCAACCACGTTTGACCTGCACATGATGCGGATTGGGCCTTGTTTTCTCGTGAGTTGTTGTCTGAATGAGGCTCTCGGTTTCTGTGCTGTCATAAGTCCGAGTGTTCAGAAGAATCTGGATATCGTTTTCCAGAATTTGTTTTTAATACAGGGAAGCATGATTTAAAAATTACAGTTGAAACTTTATTGCTGGAACAGCACAGCAGGTCAGGCAGCATCCAGGGAACAGGAGATTCGACGTTTCGGGCACAGGCCCTTCTTCAGGAATCCTGAAGAAGGGCCTGTGCCCGAAACGTCGAATCTCCTGTTCCCTGGATGCTGCCTGACCTGCTGTGCTGTTCCAGCAATAGAGTTTCAACTTTGATCTCCAGCATCTGCAGACCTCACTTTCTCCTTTAAAAATTACATCAAAGCATATCCTCGCTGCGAACTTTGTGTGCCATGCATCTGCGAATGAAGGTGTGTGGATATTGGTTCTTGGCAAAGAATTTGTGTGGGCGTCAGTCCAGCAGTCCCTAGTCGCAAAACGTACAAACGGCAAGGGCCACACATTCGACTCGAATAGCACAACAATAATAGGACAGGGCAAGCAGAAGACAGCCAGACAATTCCTGGAAGCAGGGCACATATCTACGGATTCCATCCGTTGGACCCAATCTGCAATCCCAACAAATGGAAGCAGCGAGAATGAAACCAAATGAATTCGTACCAAAACATAGGAGCAGCGCTTCACAGGAACCTCTGCAGCGCTGAGAATGTCACCCAGACAAGTGACATCTTCTCGAGTCACCGAACTTTTCAACAAGAACTCCAGAAGCATCCGAACTTCACATCTTTCTGCTCCAAAACACTCCGCCTTTCCACAATAGAGAATTGCACACTCAACTACCGCGTGTAAGATGAGAATACCAGCCCCTACACTACCAAGGGCGGCAGTAAGAGCGAGGGGAAACAGCTGTCATTCCACAGCTACAAACGCTCTTTTTGAAAGGTACATTTTCGTATGAATGTCGGGGCAGCAATAGAATATGGGAACTTAACAGCCCGCGCTGTGTATTCATATTCTGGACAATGTGAGTTGTTCACAGTTTTCCCTAAAAGTGAGTGGACGTCGTTATTTCACCGCTGTTGTGAAGCCAGATCCTGCACTAAATCTGCTCCCTCGTTTTTTGTTGTTGTGGCTAAAAGTTGGGCAATCGCAACGTAAAACGTTGTTATATTTCTCTCATATCCTTAATTACTGTCCTGGTGAGGGAGGCTGGAGATTAGCTCGCTCGATCAGGTGGAGGCACCAACGCATTGTTGAGCTAATTTAATCGAGAATATAATTGGTAATATTCACTTTGCATGGTACATTTTTCTGTTATGTTTTATGTTATTTGAGCACTTTCTGTTACTTGGCAATGCACTAAATCTCCAGAATGTCGGGAAGCTCCGTTTGGAATTGCTTCGGTGCTATTTGTATGAGCAGTTCTGGACATACACGTCTCGCACTGCCTCACAGACAGAAGTAATGAGTTTGTGTGTCTGATAATGACTCTGCCTTTTGAGTTTTGCACCTGGTCCACGTTAAGAGCTGTCAGTTTTGGATTCACTGGAGAGTTGATGGGACAACACGATTTGTGAGGTTTTTTTTAGTCAACGAAATTATTTGATGGAGAACTTGGGAATGTATCAAGGAGAATGATCATTGTCTGTAAATGTCTGGAAAACATTCCTCTCTGTGTCATTTCAAAACATTACGCCTCAAGAAAAAATAAAATTCAAACACGCTGACTTAGTAACAAACAACATGCGTTTTTGCAAGTGGTCTATTCAAACTGTTGTCAGGTACTGGAGTGTCACAGAATTGCCGAGCACGGAAGCAAACCTTCCTATCCAACTAGCACCTGCTGAACAGATGACCGTAACTAATCTAAACATATTTGCCAATATTTGTCCCTTATCTCTCCGAACACTTCCTGTCTGTATACCCATTTAGATGCCTTTCGAGTATTGTGAGTGCACCAATCCCTGCCACTAAATTTGGCAATTTATTCGACATGCACAAAAATGTCTGTATTAAAAACAAGTGTCGCTCACATCCCTTTCAAATTGTACTGCTCTCACATTAAACCTATGCTATCTCGCTTTAAACTCACGTGACTTCTGAAAAAGTGTAGATTGACTATGTTCTCTGCTCCTCTACCTCATGATTTTGTAAACTTTTCCAAGGACATCCCTCAGGCCTGAAGCTCCGGGGAAAACTGTCGAAGAATATTCAGCTTCTCGCTAATGTCCACACTGTGCAAACCTTTCAAATCGTTGTAATTTCTTTTTAATTATGCGAAGGTATTCAAAGAAAGTGCCAGGGGAAATTGCCCGAAGTGAAGAGATGCTGAAACATTAGTCTTGATAGGTTTGGCGCTTAGTTATCGTCAGGGAGCGTCGCTGAGTGGTTTAATGTAGGTAAAAACAATGAATACAGATGCTGGAGACCAGATTGAGGATTAGTGGTGCTGAAGAGCGCAGCAGTTCAGGTAGCATCCGAGGAGCAGTAAAATCGACGTTTCGGGCGAAACCCTGGATTCCCTGAAGGGCTTTTGCCTGAAACGTCGATTTTACTGCTCCTTGGAAGCTGCCTGAACTGCTGTGCTCTACCAGCACCACTAATCCAGAGAGGTTAAATGTGCTGGGTTTGGGGTCCAATGTCTATTGCGTCGTGGGTTTGAAACCCAACTTTGCAATAGAACAACAGCAGGCAGCTTTTTATGACAGAACTACACAGGTCCTGATATTGTTTTATGGGTGTGTTTGTTACTCCTCGGGTCTCTCACCCTCTCTGCGGTAAACACGGGTACATGAGCAACTGATTCTTAAAATAATGAGAACTACTGCTGTCCACATTATTCCTGTCCGTTGGACCCAATCTGCAATCCCAACAAACGGAAGCAGCTGGAATGAAACCAAATGAATTCGTACCAAAATATGAGAGCAGCGCTTCGCAGGAACCTCTGCAGCGCTGAGAATGTCACCCAGACAGGTGAGGAAAAGTCTGCAAACCATCTTCCTCGCGTCACCGAACTTTTCAACAAGAACTTTCGCTGTCCTCTCGAGCGCTGTGCGTTTGGATGTGTACACGCACAATTTTGCTGCCAGTTGCTGTGTCTCAAATGGTCAGAGCATTTGGCCGAAATGTTGGTTCTCCAAGCCGAAAAACAGCACAGAGCTGTACATCTCTATCACTCTATGACTCTAAGTATTGAGATCGACCATCTTCTGACAATACAACCACGAGAAGTCATCCATGATTGACTCTGAGTCCGCAGTGAGTGAAACGGTCATGTGCAGCAGAATGTGACCCCACTCTCTACAAGCCCCCGCTGCCAACAAAAAGGGGCCACTGCGGTTTCAGTCAGCGGCTTCCTGCCCATACCTGGGACACAGCTCATGGAAACTCCTTCCTCAGGAACGGCTGTTACCGTGTGAAAAGGTAAAACATTCTAATTCAAAATGGAAATGGCTTCAGAAGATTGTTCCTGTTTTTAAAACATTTTATAGTCAGAATTCCTGCCTCGAATATGAGAAGTGGTAAACTTTGTAGGCAGGTAGAACAAAGAAAGTGTTGATGGTGAGGACTGTATCTCTTCAGCAGATGGGATTCCCTACACTCTAATCAGAAATGATTTGGTTTCCTGAGGTGTTTTCCCGATTGATTTGCAGTCTGCCAGATTGTCTGGGAATCACTTCGGCGACCTAAGGATCAGGGTCAAAATATGAAAATATTAACAGAGAATCGTAAATCCCGGGGCAAGGCCTAAATGGATTGTAATGGTCTAAAGGAATAAATCTGAAAATTGATAGACTTGAAAAATGTTATTTGCAATGGGGAGGAATGAACGAGATTTTTGAAAATTGCCGTTTCAGCTGAATTAAACTCAGTATGAAATGATAAATTAACCAACATCAATCCTGTCCTGGCTCGCTCAGTCGGTAGAGCTTGAGACCTTAATCTCAATGGTGTGGGGTCGAGACCCACGCAGGGCGCTGTTGTTTGTTAATAGGTATGCCGCTCTCCATTAATGTTGCAAGAGCGAATTCGCTCGCTGAGGCAGGTTTTGTTGACACATTTTTCCTCCGTTTTTGATCATCTCTTGGATTCTGAGTGAAAACTGTCTCCACTGTACTGCAGGTGCAAGAGACAAGGTTATCAGTTCAGCCGAATATGCTTTAAACGATGTCCCTTCCAAAACGTGAGGTACCATTCCAAACGTGCCCCAACCAAAATGTCCAGAGACGTCGAATGCGAATGGCCACATGACAGTGACAGCTGCATGTCAAAGGGTGCTGCAATAGAATTAACTGAATGAGAATGCTCTGATGGAAACCGAATGGAACTCTCCCTGAAATTTTCCCAATTCCCTCGGTAAATGATGCTGTTGTGTACCCATATGGGTTTACGTCATGAACAGCTTATTGTCAGTAACACGGATGGGGGTGATGCAGGATAGTGAGGTTTCCGTGTGGGTCACAAGTGATTTGTTCAAACAGGGAATTCAAACGTCCACAGAGCAGACATAGCTGATTGGTCCAGGATCACACTTCTCCCTTCTGTTTCAGTACCAACAAAAGAAATTGCGGGAAAATCTCAGCAGGTCTGGTAGAATCTTGGAATGGAAAACCGAGTTAAGTCTTCAGGACCAGTGACACTTATTTCTCCATGTCCGTCTCCGTCTACCTTTTTATTGAATATCTCCTGACTCTCAACTTTATACTCAGTTTATCTTTTATTACTCCGTTTCCAAACATTCTCCCAGCCTCCAAATTTAATAGCAGAACTGTTTCATCTCTCACCTCGCCGAGTTATGAGAGGAGGACTTCGAAATGCACGATTAACTCTGTTTCTATTTCGTTAGATACTGGATGGCCAGAGGCCAGAATGCATTAGAGGACAGTTAGAGCTTTCAGCCCATTTGGTCTGCCGCCGTTCGATCATGACTCATATCATTCCCAAACCAATTTTCAGCCTTCTATCTGTGACACTTAGCTCCCCTGAATTTAGGATCCAGTCTTTTTCCCAGAGTGCGAATGAAACCATCCCAACCGTCTCCACATCTGCTGGCAGCTGTTACACAGTATCTGTGTGTGATCGAGCTCAGTTTCAGTCCCACACAGCAAACACATCTGTTCTGAGCAATGCAATCCCCGCTGCATTAGAGATCGATCGGCTCTCTGACCCCACGGTTTTTCTGCGAGGCAGTAGTTAGCTCCTTCACCACCCACGGCAAGGACCGGTGTTTCACAATGTGGGGACAAAGAACGACAGGCACAAGAGTTTGTCCAGGTTCGGTCGAAAGGGTTGTTGTCAACTTCAGTGGAGTCCCTGCTTCAGAGTCTGGGTTTGAATCACCCAGGCCTGGATAAAATTCCAAGTCAGGAAATGAAGATTTATTTCTCCTCTTCTTGTGGCTAATCTGAATGAAAACCATTTTCTGCTTCCACAGAGAGCACAGACCCGGTTCTGCCAGAAGGAATCCAGTGATTGATTGCATCCAACTGGAATCAGAGAGACATAGAGATGCACTGCAGGGAAACAGACCCTTCGTTCAAACCTGTCCATGCTGACCGGAAATTCCAACCCAATTTGGTCCCTCTTGCCAGCACACGGCCCATATCCCTCCAAACCCTTCCTACTCATCTACCATTTAAAATGCCTCTTAAATGTTGCAATTGTACGAGCCTCCACCTCATCCTCTGGCAGCCATGGCAGCACATACACGAATAAATTGCCACTGCAAATCCCCTCTAAGGATCTCGCCTTTCAGAGCTGAAACGATCTTGCTGTTGATTCAATGTCGCTATGTCTAATTCTTGGAACTCCATCCCTATCGACATCATGACTGTATCACTGTGTTGAGCACTTCGAGGACGAAGTAAAGTAACTTACCATCTCAATCTCTTGAGTAATTGTTTTTGGGCAGTGAAGCCTATCCCAAAGACGTGCATTCTCCAGAATTTCGTTTGAAAAAGCTGCAGTTCCCAAGTGGATACCCGAAAGTGATCCGGAACAAGTGTAAAGTTTCGAAGGGAAATTAGGATAAACTGAAAGTCAATGATGACTGTGATGAATGAGGCAGAAAGTGAGTGAGGAGCTGTTGGTACAAGGATCAATGTCAGTGCTAATGGTTTAGCCCTTACTGCCCACTGTTAACACCGACTCACACACCACTCCTGGTAAATTCACCACAATTACCCTGGTCTCTTGGTATGAGTTTTCCTCTGTGCATATTCACGCGGTAAATCGGCCCAGGGATGATGAACGCATACTGTTTATCCTGTCAGGTGAAAGAGGTGAAGGCATCCGTTTGAAATCAAAGCAAGAAGAGATTGCCTCTTCCTGTACATTTTCAGTGGAGAGTCACCAGCTGTGAACTTCTTTCCTGCACAAGCAGACGTTGATATAAATTCTCATCGAGCAGCTTTATTACAGAAAGGTGGTCCGATTAACTGTGATCAAATACTTCATTAAATGCCCTTATTGATTTAAAGAACAATGTCTGCAGTTTCGTCAGTTAAAGCATATGGTAATAACCAGGCGTTAATGGTGTCAAATGCTGTCAAATGTTCTGTACATTGAAAGGTAATTGTTTAAACTTCTTGTAAAAGCCGTATTGTTTATCCAACATCGCGAAAGTGATAGTTCAGCATGCTTCTCCTGTTTGAGCTCAGTCCGTTGTTATTTCGTGCTACCAAGCCCTACCGCCTGATGTGGATCCATTAATCTATGTTCTATCCTACTAATTCAACGCAGAGTTCTTTTTACTCTGTTCGACAAGGATTTGTCTATCTCTTCTACTATTATTCTCCATCCGTCTTTTCAAGTTTTTTTTGGGAATAATGAAGAGACGCAGGAGACACTGCAGACTTGCAGGACAATGTTTTAGTAATAATGCATCCAATGAGATAATGGCTCTCATTGTCTGCTGTCACCATTCATTGATTTTAGGCAAACGGCAATGGCATCATAGAAATCCTATAATTGGAGTGAAACTGCTTTTTTTCTGTTCTATTATGAATACTATTTAGAATTGTAAAAGATCATAACGTTTTGAGTGAACAAATGTCACCTGATCTCAGACCTAAGTAACATAGACATTACTTAGAGACTGTGAGCCCAGTGCTACACACTCTGGCCGGGCGGGGAGGAGAAAGCCACGGAACAGACTCCGATTTTAACACTTTTCCAAGAGTAGAAATGAAAAATGAGGGATATTGACAGACAGAGAGTGGGAGAATGTAGAAGAGAGTGAGATGGTACAGAGAGACAAAGGGAGACAAACAGAAATTCTCCATTCACCATGGCTGCTCATCGACAGAAAGGAGAAGAAAAAGGTCATGAAGGCCAGCCTTTCACCAACTCAGGGCAACAGCAACAGTATTACTGCTAATAAAGGAATTTTGCATTTTTACAGATGACGTCTGTCAGCTAATGAGAGATTCTGGTAAGTATGCTGTTTCACGAAGTGAAATTGACAATTACCCAGGCAATAAAACAATAAAAAGCATAAGTAGTCTGAATCTGTGATATGATACATTAAATCTCTTTGTCTCCACAGATGCTGTCAGGCCCTGCAGTGTTTCTCTGTCAATTCCTGTTGTTGATTCAGATTTCCAGGATTCACACTTCTTTGTTTTATGCTAGTCTGAATCCTGTTTGTGACAATACTCGATTAATTGCCAGTTCCATACAAAATTCCCTGCTTTGGGAAGGTTGTCAACAACATAAACGGTCAGAGGAAATCCCCCATTGCTACAGCAGTGAGAGCACTGAGTCCTTAACAGTAGACTTCCACGGAAAGTGAAATATGGCGCTGTATATTTTCTCAATGAATCCACTTTTACGTTTTTCATTTGTGATCATTTTAGCTGCACATCAGTTTCTTTCTTTCTTCCATTTCTGTCAGCTGGGAAAAGGCCTTTCCGCCCATCTGCAGTGCGGGTATTGGACATTCATCTTTTCGAGTCCAGGAGCTACTATTTCTTGGAGGACCTTCTGCACTGCATCTCGGGTGGGGTGTGTACCACTATATTCACCTGTCTATAGATATCGGAGAAGGGTCTATCTATTCCACATCACCAGGCTTCCTCATCGCTCTTCTGAATCTTGATCATTATTACCCTTGCCATGGCACCTCCTTCTTTGATACTGGAAACCGATATCCCGTGTCAGGTGTACCTGTAGCCGTGGTGGATACTACTCAGTGCCAGTAACTGGGTGCACAAGGATCTCTGCATAAATATTTATTGCCTTATTTATAGTCGTCCTGGTTACCAAACGGGCATGGGTGGCATGTAAAGGTCAACTTAACATCCTTGGTTAAGATTACCGTCTGCGGTTGTACCCCAGATACCCCTGCCTTCACAACTCGTCCTGCCATGCAGCCCCATATTTCTATGAATCTTCTAATCACTACTTACACTTATTTGGATCCGGTGTTGTCCGATGTCTCCTCAAGGTCAGCTACATGTTTGCAATGGCTGGCGTGTATCAACGTGGCTCTTTCGGCGATCTTAACAGCTATCTGTGTTGTAGGGAGCCCTTGGAACGGTCCCAGCCAGCTCTTCGCCTTCATGCTTTTGCTCCTGAAATCTTTCACCACTATCCAGTCTTCAGGTTCCAGATTATGCATCTTCCCTTCTGCTGATTGGGTGCCCTTCTTTTGATTCTGTATTTGAGACAGAAGTGTGGAGAGTTTTATACCGTAACATAACATCTCGTCCTCACAGTGGTCTGTTATCTGTCTTACAATCGGTCTTGGGCCAATTCCTGTATTGGGACACCTTCCAAACAAAATCTCAAACGTCCTAAGATTTACTCTTCTTCTCCTTCATATACATTAGCACAATTGGAAATGCCTTTGTCTATGTCACCTTTAGTTCCTCACAACATTTTGCCAATTTATTTTTAAGGGTAGTTTTCTCTCTTTCCACTACCTCACCGCTCGCTGGGTGGTAGGCACAATGTTGCCTCACCATTATTCCCAAGTAATCACTGATCTGCTGTAGGGCAATATTTATAAATGGCATTTCATTGTCGCTGCTTAGACTTTCAGGGATGCCCCATCTCGGAATTATTTCAGTTAGCAAAGCCTTGGCTACCGCACTAGCATCCTGTTTAGACCTGGGAGCACTTCCATCTCTTGGCAAAACATCGACTATTACCAAACAATGCCTTTTCCCTTCGCTGGGTGTTAGTTCAATAAACTCCATCTGTGAATGTTCAAAGTTTCTTTGGGATTGGGGGGTGTTCTGCCTGATTCATTTGTATTCCCCTCCCCACATTATTAGTGGCACAGATAACAGATTATTCACATTTTTATTATGAACAATGAGTAAATCCCTTTCTGTACCAGCGTGTTGAAATATTGTTGTACATCCCCACTTTTGACACATGATCCTTACCGTGTGTTACTTTGGCATAGAAAGGGAATAAAGATCGTGGTAGACAGGGTTTACCATTGGGGCCACACTGCACCCATTCCCTCATTCTGCACCCTGCCCTTGTCCATTCACGCTTCTCCTTCGTTGTGGCCTGCGACTGTAAGTCCCATAAGTCTGCTTTGGATTACAAATATTTGACATACACATGTCAAACTGATCACTTGGCGGCTGATTGGCTGCCGTCCTTGCCGCTGAGTCTACATTTTCATTGCCTTGAGAAATTGAATCATAATGCTTCCTGTGGGCTTTACATGGACACACAATGATTGATTTAGGCAATCGGACTGCTTTCAGGAGGTCAGAGATCAGGCCATGTTATGTGATTGGCTTTCCAGTGGAGGTCAGAAAGCCCTTGTATTTCCACAAGGATCCAAAATTATGTACAACCCCGAATGCATATCTGCTGTCGATGTAAAAATTCACTGTTCTGCCTTCGGTCAATTTACATGCCTCAATCAAGGCAATCAGCTCTGCTGCTTGCGCTGACAGATGAGAAGGAAGTGATCCGCTTTGACTACCTCGTGGGTAGTTGCTACATCATACCAGACACTGGCCTCGCTCTTTGCTTCTGAATACTGACCTATCCACAATAAAACGCCGTATCCAGATTCTAAATTGGCGAATCCCACACGTCTGGTCTCGGGCTTCAAACCTAAGAACTTCAACTGTTGTTCCACAAGTTGTAGTTTTGCGAGACTAGATGGCAGAGCATCGCAAGCCTACCATTCTCACATTGTTTCTCTGTTGATGCTGCGATTAAGCATTCGCTTACATACTGCAGAAGCACTGACCCCCCCGGTTAAAACAAGTGTCTCCAGACTCCTGTGTAGAGCCTCGTTAATTATGGTGGGGACTCACAGTTATCTTGAAAATGTCACGTGAAAGTATACTATTGGCCTTTGAATGGAAATGTGAACCAGAATTGAATGTTGGCGTGTAACGGTACACAAAACAAGGCATTTGCTAAATCCACAATTCAGAGCCATTTACATCCGCTGGAATTTGAGCCAATATAATATAGGGGTTGGGGACATTTGGGGTGTGCGGAATAACAGCGTTATTGATAACCTGCAGGTCATGAACAAACCTCTATTCTCCCGATTGACCTGGAATGTTTGCCTTTTTGAACGAAAGAAAATGGGTGTGCTCACCAGTGATTATTCACGGGGGATTATCACTCCAGCCTATAAGAGAGATTCAAAGACTGGGGTAATTCCTTGCACAGCCTCGGGTTTTATCGGTTCTTTTGCTTTGCAAGGACGATAATCAGACTTCGGGGTTATTCTTAAGGGTTCGTATGAACCCCACATCGTGTTAGCCTTTTCCCCTGAAATCAGTTGGGACCCTTCTTAATCTTGGGTCCGAGACATCTACCATAGGTAAACGCCAGACGACACGACTGGTGGGTATTACCTGGACTGCCCTGTCTTCCTGAGTTAGCCGATTTAGTATCTTCCTATGCGTCCTTATAACTGCATTGAAGCAGATAACCACACCGACCCTGAAGATACAATCTTTTGTTTTTTTTGTGGCTGTCGTACCCATGGTCCCAAATTCTGACACCTGTCGCTGGATGCCTTCGCCAATGATCCGTGAGGAAAAGAGCCTTCCACATCAAAAATAAACAGGGTCTACTTAGCGTCACAGATATTTAAAAAAGTTTAAAGTGACAGCACATCTGTGACCATTCCAATAAAATTCGCACAATAACAACTGATCAGGTTTAACCAATCTCCTTAACCAATCCTTCTCTTATGATTTGTCAGGACCATCGCGGTGTTTGTGTGCTGTGCAGTGCAGCATATCTCCAGCAAGAAAATCGCTGTTAATGGGATTAACATGGCTACTTGCTTCCTGGGTGAGTGAATCGCTGAAGGAACCTATCGCTCTCTGACATGCATCACGCGTCATGATTCGTATTTTCCAGCCTGCACTGTTAAATCTTCTTTTTGTATTACCTGCAAGCCCGTCGGGATACTGTGCAAATCCGACCCCAGTCTCACTATGAGATCCCGAGACATCAGATATACAGAACAAGATTCTGGTAACAGAAATGAGAATTGGAATTTCTCCGCATTACTGGTTTCGCACAATAGGGGTGCGGTAAATCTCTCGCGTGTCACGAATCCTGACGCACCCATTAAGTTGAGGAAGCTTCCGTTCATCTTTATTTGCGTCGACTCTCTGAACTGCCTTGAATTATGAACTGAATATGTTGCCCTTGTATCTTCCAAAAAAGTAAGAGGTGCACCTTCCACATATAACATAGATGTAAGCATTGACTTATATGCATCATCGTTGTGCTGAAAATGTAGTTCACGCTTCGGTAACTCAGTGCTCAGGAGAGAGGTGGGACATGTTTCAGTGCCCATAAGGTTAGTAGTAGAGATGAGCATAAGCGAGTATTCGTTGCCAAGCATAAAGCAAAGAGGTTTACCTATAACTTTGGGGCTGCCCACCTCCAACTCAGCCTTCCTCCAGTAGTCACCCTGCTGCCCAGCCTCCAGAGCCAATTGAGACAGTGGTCCATTGCTCTGCAAACAAAGCACCCGCCAGATTTACCTCTGCCAGCCCTTATTTTCACGCAGCACCTCCTTCCAAAGGCTGGGAGACCATTTGCATCATAGTCAGCTGAGCCTTATGTGTTTGCTGTTCCATCTTTAATTTCAGTTTTTCCTTCTCTTGGGCAAGAAAGTTTTCAGCATGAAGCGCGTGGAGTTCCATCAAATTCAGGTTTCCTGTGTCCCAGGTAATACATTGGCAAAACGCCTCATGTAATGGGCGCCTGATAGCTTTCACATATTCCCTTTAAGGTACAATTCGCTTCTTCTTAGCAACACTTCAAGGTCAGTGGCCTGAAACATTCGAGTTCCTTTCCAGATAAGGAGTTGTTTTTTTTTCTACTTCCTTGGCTGTTGATATGGTAGTTTGCTGGCCTTGTACGTCTGCTATTAGTTCGGTTTAAATATACATATATTTTATTTCTGTCTGCAACACTTGCCCTCTGCAAAGTCAGGCCCTTACTTTTTTGTTTCCCTGTGGTTTTATTGGTTTCAAAAGAAATGTTAATCTTCCATTGCAATGGACATCCCATTATTTTCACAGGTCGGTGCAACATCGAGAGCCGAAGTGCCTGTACTGCACTGTAACGTTCTCTGTTGTAAGATACATTTCCTGCTGGTTTCCGATGTCTCTCCTTACTGTGGAAACTTCTGGACACATCTTCCAGTGATTTGTCTGCACTTCATTCAATCCAGAAAACTGTAGTTCCTGCTGAGAATGTGATCTCTCTACAATGGAGAGAGGAAAACAGAGTCGGTGACAAAGCTGAGATCACTTAAGTTCTGTCCAGAATCAACAAAAATTACCCCGGTCTTCCAGTGTCCTGTCACTTTAGCATTGCATTGTGTACCCAAGCCATCATACCAGTCTCTGGTCTCCTGCAGTTCTCCTTCAAGGCACAGCGCAAGCTGGAAGATCGGCAACTCATTTTCTACTGAAAGACCATGCAGATTTCAACATCGAGGACCCAACATCGAGTTCAATCATTTTGGATCCTGTCCGCCCTCTTCCACATTTTTCACCCACCTACACATCCCATCAGTTCCGAACACGAATCATTGGACTCGAAGCGTTAACTGTCCTTTCTCATCATAGATGATTTTGTTCAGACATTTTGGCATTTCTTCAAAGAACATTTCTTCTTCCGTTGTAATCGCAAGACTGCAGGAACCGTCTGATTGCAGGAGGAGAAGTTTACAGGAAATGAAAATAATGCCAAGGGCTGGGCCATTCCCATTGTGAAGGTAGATGAGCTAAGCTGGGACTGTGTAACTGAGCACAGAGAAGGCTGAGTGAGAAATTGATTAACATGCACATATTATGAAGAGGATAGATATGTATGACAGGAATAAGGCTTTTTGGGAAGGAATAATAACCAGTGACATAGATGAAAAGCAGGAGAAAAGCGGTTTAGAGGAGATTTAGGAAGAACGCTTTCACCATAGAGGGTTGTTAATCTGGAATTTCTTAACTGAACGTGTGGTAATGCTAAGTGTTATGAGGACATTTCAGCAGTATGTAGCCGAACACTTGAAGATCCAGCGCACACGTGGATAAGGACCAGATACTGGAAAGTATGACGAGGTCAGACAGACGTGAGATGGGCGTCCCGAACGAAATCATTCTCAGGCAAAGTTTAGTGCTGAAAACTGGGTGAGGCAGCGACTCTGTGGTGCAATGGAAAGCGCGTTGAATTTCTACGTCTTTCTTAAGAGTGCCATTCAAAAGTTGTGGATGCAAATCTCATCAGAGTCGAGTTTTAGTTTATGGTTTGAAAGGTGTTCAGACCAGACTCGGCTGCTCATCTGCAAAACCTTTGACATTCATGCAGAAACCTAACTGTCCAGAAATGCAGCATTTTCCTCTCAGCGATGAATAACTTCGATGTCTATTTATGGTAGAGAGCGATAAATATGTGTTCGCCACTTGGCAACACGATGATTAGGATACGCTGGAAAAAGACATAAAAGTGATGTCTGAGCTATGATGGTACAGAATGGCGTGGCGGGGCAGGAGCGATGTGAAGAATGCCCTACTTCTGCTCATTTCTGCTTGAGTCTTTTCTGGCCCAGGTTTTTAAACAATCACAATTAGAACAATGTGAATCTACACCAATTAATATTTTCTGTCTCACTTCCACTTCGCTACCCTCCAAGCTGGAATAGATAGCTCCTGTTTCAGCTTTAGGTCAGACAGTGGAGGATTCTCACAAGTTCTCTGTTAGGCTGAACATCCCTTCACAGAGGTTTCCAAGTGGACACATGGAGCAAGCGATTACATGGATGCTGGGAATTGAGGGACAGATTTCCCTCTTGCTGGGCTAGAATTCTGGCCAAGGTAATGAACGTGAATTTCTGACATTTTCGAACTTACTCTGGATTCTTGCGACTTTACTAATTAAACTAAAATTCAATTTGCCCTTGCATAACATGATTAATTTTACACTATTTATAAAAAAACATGCGACATGTCCTTGGATGTAGTAATGCAGAGGATTGTTGACCTTGTGTACAGTGTGGGTCATTGTGCCGTATGAACATTCCAAAGGATGCTGGTGAAGTACCAGTGAATCGAATTCTCTGACGAATTGATACCGATAGAAGGAAAATCCCAGGACAGTGGCGACATGACATTGCCTGTGATCAACGCAGGAAGCCACGGTAAACGAACACAGAATTCAATTATGCCTATTTTCACCACATTTTACTATGTCATTTTCCTGAATCTGATGCTCCATAATCGATAATCCATCATCAGTATAACTTTCTCTGCGCTGTGTTTCATTTCAGATCTTCAGCAAAATTGGTTTGAGGTGCCCAGTGGTAAGATCAGTAGCCATTGGTCATCAGTACACGGCAGCTCCAGTGGTGCAATTCGTCAGTTTGATGGAATTGCACGACATAATGTAAGTGCATAAGGTGCCAAAGTTGCACATTCGGTTTTCGCCAGGTTTTGGTTTGACTGATAGTGACCAGAGATGATTGCAACTTCAAGCTGAAGAACAGTTCAAACACCGAATATTACACCGCAATAAAGTTCATTTTGGCCCGAACGTTGCACCGACCTGTGATACCAATCTGACTAGTATTTTACCATCATAATCCGCCAGTTTATACAATGACCATTTCATTGCCCTGAAAGTTGCTGAGTCTCCGAGTGTTGAAGGCAAGCCGTCCAGCCCCCTGACTACTCCCTGATAAAGGCACCTACCTCGGTATCTATCACCCTCAATTTACATCGATGTGCTCTTATGCCAAAATTACCATTTGAAGAAAAATGCCTTCACTGTCCACCTTCTGGCAACCTCTGATCATCTTCTTTGTCTCTCTAAATTCACACCTCAAACTTTTTGTCGCGAACAAAAACCGCCTCAAGCCCCTCAACCTGTCCTCGTAAGACCAGCTCTCCATCGAAGGCAACATCCTAGAAAATGTCCTCTGCACCCTTTCCAATGCTGTCACATCCATCGCATCATGTGGCCACCAAAAATGCACGCGACTCTACGAGTGCGGCCACACCAGTAAATTTCTGGAGCCGCAAAGAGATAATTTCGCTCTGAAACTGGATCACTCTCCCAAGAAAAACTAACACACCGTACTCCTTGCAAACAAACCTGTCAACGTGATTAATAACTTTCCGAGTTTTACATACATGGGCACCGAGATCGCTCTGCACATCTACACTTCCAAGAATATTACAATTAGCCAACAACTCTTTATTCTTGTTGCTCCTTCCGAAGTAAATTATCTTACACTTTTCCACATTCAAATCCATTTGCCACTTCTGAGGTCAGCTCGGCAGATTATCCATGCCCCTCTGTAACCATCAGCAGATATTGGCACTATTGACAACATCGTCGATCTTAATGTCATCTGAAAACTTACGAATCCATCATTCCATGCCCTAATCCAGGTCATTGATAAAAATGACAAACAACAGCGGACACAAAAAGGAACCTTGTAGTACACCATCAGTTACTGAACTCCAGGATTATCATTTCCCATGAACTGCCACACTCTGTCTTCTTTCAGCGAACCAATTTCTGATCCAAACCGCTAAACCATCCTCAATCCCATGACTCTATATTTTATGCAACAGCCGACAGTGCCTTACTGAAAACCATATCCACCACATCAACCACTTTACTCTCATCCACCTGTTTGCTCACCTTCTCAAAGACCTCAATAAGGTTTGTGAGGCACAACCTGCTATTCATAAAATCGTACTCACTATCCCGAATCAACTTCTTCCTTTTTCGATGATCATAAATCCTATCTCTCATAATCTGTTCCAAAAAGTTAGCTGCAAGAAAGCTAAGGATGACTGTTCTATAATTACCAGCATAGTCTCTACTCCCCTTCGTGAAGAAGGGGACAATATTTGCTAAACTCGGGTCTTCTAGCACTAATGACATAAACACTGACACAATAAAGCTTATAGTCAAAAGTTCTGCAATCTCCTCCCACGATTCGCAGAGAATCCTCGGATACTTCCCATCAAGTCCAGGGGACAAACGTATTTTTATACTTTCATGAATTGCTAACGACTCCTCTTTGTGAATGTAAATTTTGTTTATTCTAATAGGTTGCATCTCAATACTCTCTTCGACAACATTGTCTTGTTCATTTTTGATATTCTGTACACTACATTAGTTTTGTTCATGCTGGGCCATACATCAGGAGCATACATCAGGAGCATTTCCGAACTGACAGCCAGACTACTGCGACCACTAGGACTTATAACAGCACACAAACCAACAGCCACTCTCAGACATCAACTCACCAGAACGAAGCAGCCGATACCCAGCATGAGCAAAACTAATGTAGTGTACAAAATCCCATGCAAGGACTGCACAAAACACTGCATAGGACAAACAGGAAGACAGTTGACGATCCACATCCACGAACATCAACTAGCCATGAAACGACACGACCAGCTATCCCTAGTAGCCACACACGCAGACGATAAGCAACATGAATTCGACTGGGACAACACTACCATTATAGGGCAAGCGAAACAAAGAACAGCCAGTGGATTCCTAGAAGCATGGCACTCATCCACAAACTCCATCAACAAACACATCGACCTGGACCCAATATACTGGCCACTACAATGGACAGCGGAAACTGAAAACTGGAAGCGGCAGGGACAGGCCACTATAAATGCCGGAGGAAACACCAGAAAAGCGCTTCATAGGAGGCTCCCAAGCACTGAGGATGTCACCTAGACAGGGGACGAAACGTTTGCAACAAAAACTCCTAGCACAGCGAACAGAACCACAGCAACGAGCACCCGAGCTACAAATCTTCTCACAAGCTTTGATCAGTCCGTTCGACCTCAGCAGATTCAGTCACGCCCTCACCAATATCCTTTTTGCTACCAAAATACTGTCTTTGACGAATAATGCCACATCTCTCCCTCTGAAACGACTGTCCTGTTCTGACTGAAAAGTCGAAACTGAGGTACCAGGAAAAACCATTCTCTTCAGTCCTCCGTTCATGTCTCTGAAATGGCCACAGCATCGAAGTCCCAGGTAACAACACATGGCACCTTCCCTATCCCAGATGCTTCCGGCGTTGAAGCAAACACACTTCAAGCCACCTTCATCCTTGCCAGTACACTCTTGTAAACTTGAAACGCTATTTATGACAAAACCACTCACAACCACCTGCAAACTGGAGCTACAATTCAGCTTCCCACTCTGCGGCTGAATTCGTTCAAACTCTCATGAAGAGCTTTGGCAAATTATCCCCTCAGGGTATTGGTACTCTTCTAGTTCAGGTGAAGACCACCCTGTTTGTAAAGGTTCATCGACTCCAGTATGAGCCCCAACTGTCCAGGTATCGGAATCTCTCCCTTCTGCACCATCCTTGCAACAACATTTTCAAATGCACACTCCCTACACTTCACCTCACTACGACGTAGAATGGGCAACAAATCAGAGAGAACACCTCTGTTTGTTTTAGATTTAAGATGTCACCCTCGATCCCTGAAATTCTGCCAGACATCCACATCACTTTTATTACCGATGTTGTTAGTGCATATGTGGACAATGACTTGGGGTTGCCCACTCTCTCCCTTAAGGATCCTGCAAACACGATGCGAGACATCACAAACCCTGGTAGCTGGGAGACAACACAGCAATCACGAGTCTGCTCTATATCCACAGAATCTCAATCTGTTCCCATCGATATGGAGTCCCCAATATCAAATGCTCTCCTCCACTCTCCCCCACCCTTCTGAGAACAAGGGGCAAACTCTGTGCCAAAGACCTATACCCAATGGCTTTCCCCTCGTAAGTCATCCCGCCCAAAAATAACAAATATGATCTGCATGTTACTGAGGGGCATGGCCACAGCAGATGCCTGCACTGTCTGCCTGTTAGCGTTTCGGCTCCCGACTGTATCCCATCTATCTATTTCTTGTACCTGAAGTGTTACTGACTCCCTATAACTTCGCTCAATTCTACTCAGACTCCAAATGATCTGACATCAAGCTACAGTTCCCGAATGCAGTTGCCGAGGAGCTGGAGTTGGGTGCACTTCCTGCAGATGTGGATATCTGGGACATTATTGAAAACCCTTACCTCTCACATTCTACAGAAAGAAATGTCAAATGTCCGGCAATCCATTCCTAATATTGTCCACATACATACACTCATATATATATATATATGTATGTATATGCACATCTATACATGTATATAAAAATGTGTGTGCACTTGCATGTATACGTGTGCGCATATATATTTAAAAGTTGCAAAAGAAAGTTGATTGAAACGGCATTTATTTTTTTAAGAAATTATTTTGTGGAATATTCTGTCGTTGGGAAATACCTCAGTTACTTACAACCAGCAGATATACTCCCTGAGTAAATATCCATCTCTCAATAGAGATACAGAGGTGACGTTTGAAGATGCTGACGTTTCTCATATCGCTGATCCTGTGCTGTGTTAAATTCTGGAAAGGATGTTTAGTTCGTTTCATGTTACTTATTTTGTCGCATCCTCGCACAGGCCATTAAAACAATCCAAACATTATTAGATTTATCTCATTGGACAATGTTGTCGGCAAAACTGGAACCGAAATGATAAAGATGTTTGAAGTACTGCTATAAAGATTATAGGATTCAAACAGGAACATTTTTCGAGTCTTGTCACTGGATATTTTGGGGGGAGATGGGTGCGCAGCAAATGGTCTCACTCCCTTCTCTGTGATAGCAGCCAAATGTCCAAGGCAATAGATGAAAAGAAAATGGTGCATTCCATCGACAGGTCAGTTCCCACTCACTATAGTAGAATTTCGCTTTGATTGTCGTCAACGTATAAAGGGTTAGGTGAGTGGGGAGATCGGGATTCTGGTGGTAAGCTGAGACATTGTGATAATTAATCCCACACTGTTGGCATCACTTTATATCATAAAACAATTATCCAGCGGACTGAGCTTACCGACTTCCCTTTAGTGCTGAGCTAACAGAAACAGCTCAGTTCATTTACAATTTATGGAAGTTCATGTAGAACAAGCTGCTAAACCTTTCTTCACAATTAGCACTTTCTACACTTAGTCGTACTCAGTTGGAGGTGATATGTGGTATATTTCCATTTAACGTTAAGCAATTAGAAATTGTGCACCTAAAGCTTACCCGACCCGGCCGACCAGACTCCCTGTCTTGGTGAAATTCATTCATTATGTTTCTGCACGTATTTTTACAAATACTTTAGAATCAGCTTCTGACACATTTTTCATGAAAAATAATCATTTTCGATTTCAATTACTGTAGAATGAAAAAGAAAATGCTCCAAACTTTTCCTTATCATTCATCGCTGGTTTTGAAATTCGAAAGTTTAGTTATAGATCCATCTGAATGAAGGATTTTCCCTCCTGTTTACTCTCAGCAAATGCACATCATCAGGGAAACTTCCACATGGACGCAACTCAGTTTTGCCTGGTTTCACGCCACATGATCTATTTATCTGTTCCACCACCCCATGAAACCCCGCCCTGTCTTTTCTAGTGGCGTTATGCCCCAGTACTTCGTTGGCTTCCTTTCCATTCTTTTTTGTTTCCCAGTAGACGCTGTCCATTCTTCCTGACGTCTTTTGATTCCAGTCATCGGCATCCATGTCTTTTATCATCTCTTTTATATTCCAGGGAAGTCCATCTTGAGAAAGAATGTTGTTCCAATGCAACACATGAAAACCCGCTCGAATGGTGTATACTGTCATTACCATGTAGGGAAGACGGGAGCTAGTTCAGTTACAGGTGAATCGGTTGGTTGTCACACAATGGATCAACCACTGACTGGGGAAATGACTGTTTTTCTTCACTTTTCTCCCCTCTCTGAACATGTGATAAAACAACACAGTAAGGTATCATAGAATGCCGACAGTTAAAAAAACTGCCCACTTGATGCAACAAATTCACACCGATCCTCCAGGGATTAACCCTCACAGAACAATTCCTTACCCTATTACTCTTCATTTGTTCGTGAATAAGGCACCTTACTGACAGTCGACCCATTTGGATTAATACGATGTCTCAGGCTCTGTGAGGCAGCAGTGCTAACCAGTGAGCCAACTTGCGGCCCTGCAGCAATATTTCAAGGCACATGCGGACGCGTGGAAAATGCGTTTCCTGTCAAAGATGCTCCACTTTTGTTGTCCTTAGCCGGAACAATAATCCTGCTTCCCTGACCAAGCATTGCAACCAAATCACAGCGGTGATAGTGCTGAATTGTAACCACTAGCTGACATTTAGGACGGCAGGTGCAACTGCATATTCTCTGAACAGCATAGTATTTTTTTCCTGCGATGAGACGTTGCTTCCAAAAAACTATTCGTGACACCGAGCTTTTATAGCACAGAATAATGAATTATGTCAATCCCAGTCCATCAAATATCCATCCATTCTCATTTTCAGCTTCCAGTAGCCCGCAGCCTGACTTCTGAAGTGTTAATCTCAAAGAGACGTTCCCTGCAAAGGTTTAATCTCAAATGAAGAAGCGAATGAGACTGAAGTCAGATACGATTAAATTTGATCATGAGCTGCGGGAGAACTGAACCGCATTTTCAACCAAAGAGGGAAATATACAGACATATCTTGTGAGAATGACAAAGGCCTTAGGTTAGGAGAGGCCAACATTCAGAAAATGAGGAATTGAACTGTTTGCCTCTTCTTTCTTCACTTCGGGCTTTAAGACCCGATTCTGTTTGCATAAGAAAAGGGGTAAAAAGGCAGGCGACTGTCCTTCGAGGTCTGGCACAGTCGTGAATAATTGGTACATACTAATCGTTGAATTCTCCACCTGTTGAGGTAGCCTGGCTAGCTGTGCTCTTCCAGCCTCCTACCTGTTTCATTTGAATTCAAGCAGATTCCTGCCTCTACAGAAGGAATGGAAGCATTCAGCCGCTTCACTGTATGTTTTCCTCCCCCACTATTTCACCGTTACTTTACTGCTTCGACTGTATCACGTTGTTTTTCCCGCTAGACGAGAGCATTCTTGGCATCAGATGCTTGTCGTCCTAATGTTCCTCGAAGTAGAAACACAGATGGGGATTTAGAAAGTCAAGCAGATGAGGCCTGGTCCGTGGGGAAAATCACTTCACGATGTTCCCTCAGGAATAATTCCAAGAAACACGGAAAATGCTTCTGTGAATGTTTGTTGCAACCAAATTCAGCAAGGCCCAAGCGAGATTCGAATACACGACCAATGATTGCTCAGACCAATGCGCTCGCCTCTTAGCTATGGAGCCACCGGCAAAAAATAAATATTTTTTTCTGACTAACAGAAAATAATGAACTCTAGCACAGCAAATTCCGTCGTCCGAGGTTCGTGATGCAAGCTTCGATTTCTGTTTTAAAATACGACTTGAAACCCATTTCTTTCATCACTTGTTTGATATAATATTTTGTCAGCTTCCCAATATCTCATAATGTGACTGGGATCAAAATTTGTTTAAACTCCCTCCAGAGGAACAGCTTTGAAGTTTCCATTATATGAAAGGCACGATGTAGTATTGATAGCAATTAATTGCCCTTCATTTCAACAAAGATTACAGCTTTTCTTCTTCTCTTGTTGACTAATTCGTTTCCTATAGCATTGTGCAATTTACGTAGTCAAGAGATTTCACAATCTATGACCATCGCAGATGAAGTTTAGGCACCAAACGTGGAACAGTTCAAATCGAACATACTCCGGCGGTTGGAATTCCAGGCTATGCAGGTATCTGAGAGGGCGTTTTAAAACAAAATCTTGGGTGTCGTGTTCACTGGCTGGGTTGGCATTTATTGAATAACACTAATTGCTCTTGAGTGGGCTGGAGGACATGACAGTGATAGACAGAGTGAAGACAGGAAAGAGATTTGCAGAAATGATAAAAACGTTGGAATTTAGCTGCCCGGTAATGGTGAACAACTCTTGTTGTTAATACTCCCATGTGCAGCAGATTTGTTGAAAGATCTCAGGACTACATCGTTGGGTGAATAACCCGCAATCCCTGCCCTTCCAGCATGTGGGAGCCCGTGTGGAAAGATAAAGCTGCGAAGGGCGCAGTGCACGTTTGGGAAAACGTGCAGTGGTAAAAATATCATTCAGTTAGTAACAATGAAACACTGAAAAGAACGCAAGTACACCCTTGAATAGAGGCAGAGGGAGTTAGGCCAGAGCAGAGGGGGAATTTCTGGAAGTGTGTTACCACCGTTTTATCCGAACGAATGGATGAGAGTTTGAGTTGCAGAAGAGGGGAGACGTGGAAGTGTTAATTATGTTAATGAGGTGCAAGTAGGCTGACATGGTGACGATGGCGACATGTGGTTGAAAACACAAAACGCGGTGAAGGATGTCCCTCTGGTTATGACGTGTCTCGTTCAGACTCAGACTGTTGCGAGGGAGAAGATTGAATCAGTGGCGAGGCATTTTCTCCTCGCACATGATCAATGATGCTTTCCAGCTCATCTCATCCATTTGCCGCAACTCCACTCTCAAAACCCATCCCTCCCTTATTCATCACTTTAAATTCCAGCAACCTTCAGAGGCATCATGTTCTTCTCTGACATTTCAACCAAATGAAAATGAACCCCACCAGCTAAGATGAGTTTCCCTCCCCACCCTTATCCGCTTTCTATAAAGATCATTCCCTCTACGACTACCTTGCCAAGTGCACGCCCCTCACCAAACCACCCTCCCCTCCCGCCCCATTCTTATTCCAACACGGGATTTGCAAAACCTCCACCCACACCTCCACTCTGTCGCAGGCCCCAAATGAGCCTTCCACATCCATTAGAGTTTTACCTGCACTTCCACACATGTCATTGAATGTATCCATTGCTCCTGATGCAGTCTACCTATATTGCGGAAACAGGATACCTAATTACAGTTCGCTTCAGAAAACACCCCCAAACACCCCTAACAAACAACATCACCGACCCGTGGCCGAACATTGCAACTCTCCCTCCCAATCAGCCAAGTTCATGCAGGTCCTGGGCTTCCATCGCTCTCATGAAGTGTCCTATGTATCAATCTTCCTTCCCACCTATCCGCTCCGCCCTGCTCTGCGACCAATCACCACTACACCCACCTCCATCCACCTATCACACTCTCAGCTACCTTGCCCCAGCTCCATCCATTCCAATTTGTCTCTCTACCCCCTCGGTTTACAAGCTTATTTCTTGATGATGGCTCTTGCCCGAAACGTCGATTCTCCTACTCCTTGAAAGCTGCCTGCCCTGCTGTGCTTTTCCAGTAGCACAGTTCCGACTCAGGAGCGAGGTAGTGGATTTTGATTTCGGGACTGAAGACAGAGGCCTCAGCTTTGCCATGATGTAATTGTGAGAAATGTCTGCTCCAACAGAACTGCATGTCAGACAAGGCAGGACAGCGTTTGACCTGGAAAGAACAGGGAGGTGATCGTGTTTATGTCCACGTGCAGATCTATTTGTTCTCTGTGGTGGATGATGTGTGCATGAAAGATTCTGACGAAATTCTGGTCACATTCCAAGTGTCGAAAATCCCTCACCCTCAGACCATATCTTAGAAAGTATCCAGAGTCTTGTGAAAGTTGCTATCCCACTCTCATTTTTTGGATAACATCAATTTCGCAGGATATTAGAAGGGGAAGATTTACAAACCAACCTCTCCGCCGTGATCTGATAAAGTCGCACATTTTATCACAAGTAGAACTTGATCAGATAGAGAACATGAAAGGAAGAAAAAAAACCCTCTGGTTACAGTGAGAGAGAAATCATTCTCTTATTGTGTGCGTGGACGATGGTTCTGCCCATCATCAGAGCTCATAAACTACAAATGCAGTCATACTCAGAAAAGTCAATGGAAATGTGCGTATTCATTTCCTTGTCTGAGCTGAATTCCCATGGAGGCAAAGATTCCAAGAAAAAGCGATTCACCTTTTCAGAGTGTGGAAAGGGATTCACTCTGTCTCTGGCCTGCTGCAGCACCTGCTCGTTCAAACTGAGGAGAAACCATTTCAACGTCTGGACTGCCGAAAATGCTTTAAAACGTCCAGCACAACGCTCATACTAATTAGAAACCTTTCATCTCGCCAGACTTTGGCAAATGTTATCAAACCTCTGTGTGCTTCATCTCTGAGAAATATGCTCATATTAATGAGAGACCTTTAAGAATTTTGGAGACGTGCCGTCTGATCTACCTGCTCACCTGGGAGGAGAGACATCTTCGTTTCCAAATCGATTGGACCCGCTGTAAAAGTCCGAGTGACCGGGGATGGCTCATCACATTTCTCACAATATTAACGTGTCTTTCTAAATGCCCTGACTGCAGGAAGTGCTGCACAAGTTCCTGGAGACGAACGTGTCATCAACGCGTTTACACTGTGGAAAGACATTATTCTCTCTAAACGTTCCAGGGGGCAGTTTATCATTAACGTCTTTACGTTGAGGCGACGTCGTCACGCCTCAGGCGTCTGACTGTGTGGAGTTTGCACGTTCTCCCCGTGTCTGCGTGGGTTTTCTCCGGGTGCTCCGGTTTCCTCCCACAGTCCAAAAATGTGCAGGTCAGGTGAATTGGCCATGCTAAATTGCCCGTAGTGTAAGGGGTAAATGTAGGGGTATGGGTGGGTTGCGCTTCGGCGGGGCGGTGTGGACTTGAGGGGCTGAAGGGCCTGTTTCCACACTGTAAGTAATCTAATCTAATCTAATTGAAGAGAGACATATCAAATGTATAGTCTGTGGAATGTGCTTAACAGTCTCTGTAGAACTGATGTCCCTTCGACATTTTCACAATGTGCGAGACGTTTCAAGTGTAGGTATTCTAGGAATAGGTTCAAGCGTTCATCTCAACTCTCAGTACACCAGCAAGTTTGCAGTGGGCAGAAAGCATTTATTTGCTCCATGTGAGAAACACAGTTAGCTAACTCATCGACTCTGCTGAGACAGAAGAGGGATCCCACTAAGGGAAAGAATTCACTCACTCATCGACCCTGCTGAGACAGTGCAGAGATTACTTATCTCAACAGCGATTTAACCTTGTTGTTCATCATATTCAGATCTGAAAGCAAAGTTTTGTTATTCTGGGTAAAAATCAAATAAATCAGCTTTGTATTAAATTCATTGTCAAATGTCATTGGAAGGATGGGTTTACCGAGTACTTGAGGCATCAGCACAGGTTCTCAGGGGGAAATTCTCTGACAAATATATTAGGCATCTGTGAGGATGTAATGAGCAAGTAAGACGAAGTCTACCCTGTAGAGGTGACCAGCTGGAATTTCTAAAAGGCTTTTTGCGAGGTGCAGTATGACAAACTGCTCAATAATGGTCAACTTCTACTTTAGACGACGGTGTGTTTGGAGTTTCCACATCCTCTCCGTTTCTGCCTGGATTTCCTCCCCAGACGAAAGATGCGTCAGTGATCTTCGTTGGCCATGGGGAATGCAGAGTTACAGGAATTCGGTTGAGGTGTGAGTTTGGGTGTGATGTCCGTTGCAGGATTAAAGGAATCTTCCTGGGACGAATGGCCTATTTCCACATTGTAGGTATTATATTAGGACAAGGTTGATCGGAGGGATTAAGGCTTTTGTCATATGAAATTCTTTTTTTAAAAAAGGTCACAATTTCAATATAAACATATGATTTCAATTGAATCTGTTGAATGACATAAGGAGGGGATGGGCATTCTTAAAGAGGACATCATAAAGGTCAAGCGAGAATGTCAGATCGCTTTAGCATGTAAAGTTAAGGATATAATCTGAAGAGATTCCACAAGTTCATTCAGAACTTGAGACGAAATAGGACCACTTTAAGATGAAAGAGCTCACTTTTGTTTTTAACCTCAGCAGATGGAGAGATATATAATGTTCACTTCGTGGAGAACGAAATGGACCCTACAACTAAATATTGATGTTTATAAAGTCGTTTCCATTGAAAAGGGCAAGTGCTGGAGGACTTGGAAAATATGAAGATGGATATTTCTCCGGATTTGATCTCATGTATCCTGGAACTTTGTGGCAAGTTAGGGAATGAAACTGTTGGGCCTTTCGTAGAAATAATTGTGTAAGCTATTACTATGAGTGAGGTGCCGCAAAAATGGGGAGTGGCTAATTTTGTGCTTTTGTTAAGAAAAGGTTACATGGAGAATCCTGGGAACGATAGACCTATGTTTCTGACGGTGGTCTTAAGTAAACTGTTGGATGCAATTATAAACGATAGGATTTAAATGCATTTGGAGATACAAGGAATAAATAGGAATAACCAGAATGTTTTTGCGCGAGGGAAGTTGTATCTCACAAACATGACTGAGTTTTCGAGGGCATAACTAATATGATTGATCCGGACAAAGTGGTAGATATTGCTCACTTGAACGTTAATAAAACCTTTTTCAAGGTTCCACATGTTTGCCTGATTCAAAAACGTGAGATCACAGAGAGTTCCGTGAGATTTCCAATTCGATATAAAATTAGGTTAACAGCAGGAGGCTGGGAATAGCCGTGGAAAGTAGCTTTCAGACTGCAGGACTATTACAGATGGTGTCCCACAAGGATCGAAGCTGAGCCCACATTCATTTTTTCATTTAAATAAATGATTTAGGTGAGAAGATAAAAAGCATGGTAAGTAATTTGCAAAATTTGTTGGAAAAGGGACAATAAAAAGGTGATGGAAGATTGTGAAGAGATTTTCTCGTCAGGTCAATTCCTCTCTCTGTCCTCGAGTTTTTAAATGGTGGGGGAGTGGGGTTGGGGAGGGACAGTGAAGGGCCATCCGTCCATCGTACAGAGCAGGTTATCAGACGTCCATCTATTCTCGTCCCAGTTTGCAGCATTTGCGCCATAACTTTGAGTGTTCTGACTTTCCAGGGAAAATGTCAATGAGATTCGCTCTGTGAGCTTAAATGACACAACAATGGTACTGACGGTTGACTTGGTTGCAACACCTTTGAGGAACGTATTCTCATGTTCACACACAGAGGCAGACACGCAGGCACATTCCCTGACAGTGACAGATTCCTCATCATTATACGCACTCCATGCACTTTGCGTCCGCACGTTTCTCTGGTGAAAGGCGGCTTTAAGTGGAATACAAGCCACTTCTGCAAAAAATGTGAACCGTTGCTGTGAGCTGCGATATGAAGTGGATACTGAGCTGAAATAGTCCCACACGCTTCGCATGTGTAACTTCCAGTAACACAAATCTCAACAAATCAAGGCATCTTGCTCCTGGAATCTGACAGGATATGCCCAGCATACATTCCTCACTAAAATTACTGACACTCGGCAAACTCGAGACACTTTCACATCTCTTATCGTCTCGTTCTGTTTCTGTCCCTGTCACACCTCCAGATTCCTCTTCATGTCTCGTCCCGAGATCAATGAGCTGTTTGATACAAATACAGACACATTGAGAAAGTGATATTTATTTCAAAAGCAGAATCAGGGAATGTAAGCTGCGAGGGCTTGCTCACGGCAGAGCAATAAGGCACCACGGTTTCATGTCCTGATTATTGTATAGACTGATTCCACCAATGGGCACCGTACCAGTTATTACCAATTAAAATCTTCCAATGAATACCGTGACTGACAGAAAGTAGCTTCGTCCCCTTCCTCGCCGAGAGACATTTTGCAAACAATGTCCTGTTCCTTCACAAACTGAGATTTTCTCAGCTGGCCATGGATGCATCGAGCACAGAAAATGCCATTTGGCCCACTAAGTCTGCACATTCCAATACAATCCCCTAAACCGTTCTTACCTCATCTGGCAGCACTTTGCTCAAAGGCTCAAACGAATTCAGCGCTGTAAGTGTTCGACTATATGGGTCTTTCATGCTTTGGAGGTTTCTGCCTTTTCAATCATGACAGGCGGTTGGTTGCAGTTTCCCCAGCTTCCTTATCTGGGCTATATGCTTTTTACTTCATCCTGCGATTTGAATTTCAAACAAAAAAGCAGAGAACAAACACACTTCTAGTTCACTCTCGACTCTCAATCACAGTCAGCAAAATGCTTAACTGCATGAGGAACTCACAGTGGAATTAACGCCCATCGCCTCAATCACTTGGCCACACCTGCAGAAGTACGTTACTAAACTGGTTTCAAGTACTCCCTCCCTGTGGAGCTGAGGGACAGGCAATCATTGTTAGGTTTGTTTGAATTGAATCACCACAGCTTCGACAGGGTAAAATGTCAGGATATGTTTGGTGTGTGTAATCAATCTCGATATTTCAACTTATCATTCATTGAGAAGCAAAGACAGAGATTGCAGCAGAAACTAAGCATGTCTGGCAGCATCTGGAGATAGAGAAACAGAGACAACGATTCAGAGCTTCTTCAGGAGTTTCTCAGAACTCTGTTTTGCTCACAGGGTCTTCCATTCGTGCCGAGTTCCTTGAGCAGTTTTTGTTTTTTATCAGAGATTCCCAGCATCCTCAACACTTTACTAACCATTAAACAATAACGAAACACATTTGTCGTTCCTCAGTGGATAGGTTTTCCGATTGGGAGCATATTCCCGAACCGACTAAAAACACGAAACTACACAGCAAAGGATTCGGATGGATAAGAACAGCGACCGCTGCATGCGTGGGAACATCCTATCGGTTAACAGCCGAACGAGAGAATTAATTGTTCCACAGATACTGGGGAGTTCCTTGTAGCAAGCCCCTTGCAGGATCTCATAAAGAAGACTGTTAGCGAATTCAAGAATTCGCCTGCCCTTCGTAGAATGACAATTGCCCTCGATTGGTTTGACGTTTCCAAAATAAATCCTGGGGCATTCGTTGTGGAAAGTGGGAACAGTCTGATCCGACGCCTTGCCGACACAGTCATGTCACCGGGAACCAGCTCTCCTAAAACCGGGACCTACTCCCTTCGTGCCTCATGACGAACATATTCCTGAACACGGTAAAATCCCGGAACTGTGCAGCTGAAGATAAAAGTATGGTGTGATTGTCACTCCCTTCCTCGGTCGTGGGAGAACGGCACCTGTTAGTGAAGACCCGAATGCACTGACTAACATCGCCACAGAGACTGATGAGCCAACGGCGTCAATGATCTCCGAACGCAAGCTTTAGTCTGCTCCTCCCCCATGGAAAATGCTCCTTAATTAGCTTTACCTTTCGAAAATAAATCCTTGGAAACTCATTCTGAAGACAAGGGAATAGTCTGCTCCCACCCTCTAAAGACACAACCATGACACCAGGAATCAGTTCTCCTCCAACCGGGACCATGTCTCTTCCAGCCTTTCAGTGTCTTGTCTGTGACCGTGTTTTCTCATTGTCCCGGAGCTGAAATGAGATTTGACGTCCTGACGTGCACGAACGAGAATCTTTTCAATATCACAGATCAGTTCATGTCCGGCGAGCATCAGAGTCAAAGCACTGGCCTCCGCAAGCACGGAAAGATTTCGAACCTGTCTCTGCTCAGTCGAACAGTTCATCGTTCATTCGCCTCTGGATCCGCTTCCCAAGGAATATATAAAGATTCAAAAAACTCGAGACGCGGATTTCTGCTTTGCTTCTTGACAGTTTCCCCACCTGCCAATTGGCAAAATTTTCCAAGAATCTCTTCACAACCCTCTGCATTGCACTATGTCCTGGGATAAATAAATCTCACTTTGTGGAGAGTTTCCCGACTCTGGTAATGTTTTGTTTGGAGCAAAGAAGTTTAATGGGAGATTTCTTGGGAATGTTTATAATGATGTGGGCGAAAGCGGTGTGGATGGGCGCGTTGATAGTCAGGAGGAACTGTTGCCCCTGACCAGGGCAACTGACCAAAGGATGAGGAGTAAAGACGTTTAATGGAAAACACAACTTGTATCAAATAAACTCAGTGAACCCTACATATACACGATGTGTTTGTTATTTTCTGTGGATAGAGGAACAGAGCTAACGTTTTGAGTCAGATCCGTTTCTCGTTCAGAACACAAGTTTCCTGCATGTCAACAATTTAGCAGACCTGAGTTGTTGAGACGGGTTTTCTGGAGTTGCAGGGATAACTCCCATTCATGAGAGATAGAGTGGATAGGAAGGATCGATTTCCATGAGCAGAAAGATTAACAATACGGCAATGGTCGAGTAACAAAGATGTTCTTGTATTTTTACAGCGCCTTTCAGCATCACTTCAGTCACAGGCACTGAAGTAACTTTGAAGTAGATGTGTCATTGTCAAAACTGAAGTGCTAATCAGGGCAGTTTGTTCAACCAGAGTTCAAGAAAGAGCACTCAGAACTGGCCTCAGAGACACCAGTGAGATTATGCTTTACTTTAAGCGTTTGTTCCTCTGTCGTTTATATCCAGAATAGTGCAGGACTGGAGGTTCTAATCTCAGGGGAAGGTGTTACCCACTAAGACACAGATGAGGAGAATGTTCTCACGTTCATAGGGTAGCAAGTATGTCGAAGTATTTACAGTAGATGTCTGGCAAGTCTCAGTATATTTAAGCCTTCAATTATCTCTCTATTAATAGCATGGAGCAAGATGTAGTGTGAAATGTGCACAAATATGCTGACAATTCACACTCGTGGGAGCGCATATTATGTTGAGAACGTGGCATTTCGCACAGGAATATAGATAGGTTGAATGAATGGGGAATAACTTGTCAGATGCAGTTTCATGTTGGCATTATGAGTTCATGCACTTTGGTCGGAGAAGTCAAAAGAAAGAACACTATTAAAATCGAGAGAAAGTAGAAGAAACGTGTGAGACAGAGGAATCTCATGCCTGACACAAACATGTTTAGTATCATATTCTTTCCCTGACAAAAAAGATGGCTTCCTTTCCGAATGCTCACAATGAAATAGATGGTTTCCAAGGAAAGTAAAAAACCCTGAAACAAATAGCCTAATGGAAAACAAAGGAAAGAATTGAGTCGTTCCAATGGACAACTTTGATGCTTATGGCTCTCTAAAATTTGTTTATAATGGAGCTGAAAGTGGGAATTGGGGGAGCTGGGGAGTGAAAGTCAGGTAACCCATGATTACTGTCATCCTTCGTCTGTTTTCCTCATTTTTTGTATGTTTTACTTCGCATTATGGTTACTGTGAGTGCGCTTGTAAACCACACCGCTGGTGACTTGTTTCCCAGACAGTTCTTCAACACGACTCGTAAGAATTCAACATTCTTTTCTCCTGAATCTAGGTAATCTCTAAACACTGTGCAAATATCACCAGAACCTCGACATTTTCCACGCCTGCCTGCCTTCTTGCAATATCAATTGTTTCATCACTGTGCTCCTGTTGCACAAATCAAGAACGACCCAAACCGCATCAATTGCATCGAGGCTGCGAACGCAGATAACTGCAGCCGCTCCCCAGAGTCCTGGCACCTGTGTGACCACAGAAGCACACATTGAACAGCCAGGAAACTCAAGATAATTACAGTGCCAGAGGCCGTGCCAGGAACGGCACCTGAGAAACAACAGAAACACTCTTTTGAGCTACGGACCTGGTTATATTTCTCAATCAGCAATCGAAGTTTACATTGGTTATATCAACTGATCCCTCACTCAAGGAACGAACAACTGTTGCAAACGGAGGAGAAAATGAGGACTTTAGAAACTGGACATCAGAGTCTAGAGTGCAGTGCTGGAAAACACAGCAGGTCAGACAGCATCTGAGGAGCAGGAGAATCGATGTTTTGGGCATGTGCCTGATGACTTGCTCATGCCAGAAACATCCATTCTCCTGCTTCTTGGATGCTGCCGAACCTGCTGTACGTTTTCATAACACCGCCTCCATTGCTGCAGACTGTCATACAATCCAAGCTTCCAGCCGCAGAATTAGCAACACTCAGTGTCAACCTATTGAGGTCACCTGGCAGTGGTGTTTAGTGTCAAGTAGATCTTCATGAATGCGTGTCGTGAATTGTCTGTCCTGTATAATGTTCCCTGCTCTCACTACGTGCAACATTGCTTGACCATATTTGTATTGTACATGATGGGTATTGGGTCCATTGTTCTAGTGAGTTGATGTCTAAATGTGGCTTTCACTTTATATTCTCTCATAGATCCGAGTCGTCAAAGGCTGCCATTCCGAGACATTTTTGCTCGATGTGTTGGGTCTTGGCATGCCCTCCTAACGTTGTTTTTCTGCAAGGAATTTGCGGTAATATCTATTGTTGCAAAGCATTTCTGGAGGATCCAGTAAACATCACAATCAGTTGTACAGAGTGGCAATGCACAGACATGACGAGGTCAACAAATTCGACCAGAACTACACAACAATAATTGGACAATAGTGGGCAGCCAGAGATTTTCTAGAATGACGAGACTCATCCAATGACACCATCAAAGATCATGTTGACCTGGACGTAACATACCGGGACCTGTAATGAACGTCAAGAAGCAGCAAGTGAAAGCAGTGGGAAGGAAATTACACCAATTCGAAACGCTACAGGACAGCAGAGCTTCATAAGAGTCTCATCAGCCTTGAGGATGTCACCGAGAAAGGGCAGGAAACTGCTGCAAACCAACTTCCCAACACTATCGAACATCCACACACCATCTGAAAACTTCACTGGAACTACAAATCTTTACACAAACCTTGAAACCCTGAAACAGTCAGGGCCGCCCCAGCGGGAGAATGAACCCTTGCATCCCACATGACAGCTGAGGATACGAAACGCCATCCTCTAGTGGGCGTCAGAGCGAACTGCTCTTGCAAGCGATTTGTGCGTGCTCTTGTCAAAATAACTGCTTGATTATCATCATCCATTTTTTCATCGTTTGACGTTGTGTGCTTTTAGCATTACAAATTTACATCTGAATATCTCTGAATTTTCTGAGAATTTCTGCCATTCCAACACTTCGAGACAGTGAGTTCCAGATTCCAACCACTCGTTGTCTGATAACGTTTTTTATGTGCAGCTACCCAAACTTTTTTACTCTTATCTTAAATCTATGGCTCCTTGGTGATTGATCCCTCCATCAAATGTTTCGTTAAGTGTACATAATCCATACTGCTCATCATTTCGTACATCTCAATACTGTCTCATCTCAATTTCCCCTGCTTTCAGAAAAAACAACGCCAGTCTGTCTAAACTCTTTAATAGTTGAAGTTCTTCAATCCAGATAATATATTGGTAAATCACTTCTGCATCACTTCCACCGTTGTCATATCACTGCTATAATGTGAATTGTAAAATTATACACAATAATCTAGCGAGAAACAAATGATGACTTGAAATAAATGTCGGGAGACCAGAGACATTGGTCTTTTCCAATAAAGTCATTCCCACGATACTGTTCGGTGCCCTTTTCATGAACCCAATCTTCAATGATCTCTGATCCATGCAAATAAAACACCATATGTGAGGATTCAAACCCCAACCACATTGTCTGATAGCATTAAGTGGCTCAATGGTCCTGATGGTGATATTGGGTCACGTTCACATCACAAGAGTGACAGCTGCAGCACAGACTTAACGGTGTCAATGTGAAAGTGAATGTTAATTTTTCCAATGCCCCAGCGACATGGGAGGAGGGATGGAAACGGGGAATAGTGATTGTTAAAGAGAGAAAAATCTCCGAGATTGGGTGCTGAGAGTGGCGGCTTGAAACATTAAAACCAACACCTGAGTGAGTATTTTCATCTTAAAATTGATTGTGTCCTTTCTGCGTTTCTTTTGCACAGGTTATGTGGATTAACATAGAACAAATGCTCATTACAGATACTCGGATTTGAATGGAGGTTGCTTGACCACAACGCAGAGGTCGAACCACTATTCGATTACATGAAAAAGCACAATACAAAAAGCCTTTAATGCAATGGCAGAGACAGTCGAGGAACCGCATCACATGCACAACAGGAAAGCCCACTGAGACTGGATTGAATCGTCACCCTCGATGTCCCCAGTGGCTGTGGAGATTCCATCATTGAGAATGTTGAAGACTGAATTCGATAGATTTCAATAAAAGATGAAATGTACAGTCGAGATTTCACAAATATTGTTGAAATATTGGTTTCAATAAACATGATGTTTCACATCGTAACTGTACCCGTGCCGTGAGACAAGGAAGAAACTATTATTGCACACTCACATCACTCCGGTTCCCAGGTCTGAACTCAGTGAAACTGTGTACGCAGTGGCGAAGATCCGATTGGAAATTGAGAGTGGAATGAACGAGTGGATATCTACTTTGCCTGCCAGTGTCAAACTCCATGAGCATGCAGTCCTACTGTGAAGGTAGAGAGTCGCGTGAAACACCGAGGCTGGGAGCTCCAAACTCGCTCGGTGAAACTTCTGTTGACACGACCAAGAGGGCATTGGGTCGTGGGAAAAGATCCTGAGCTATTTTAATCTGAATTGAAATGATTTGATTAGATTCCCTGCACGATGAAAACAGGCCCTTCGGACCAACATGTTCACTACAACCCTCCGAAGATCAACCCATCCCAACCCTATGTTTACCCCTGGCTAAGGCACCTAACATTATACACAATTTAACATGGCCAATTCACGTGATGTGCATATCTTTTAGATTGTGGGGGGTACCGGAGTGCACGGAGGAAACACATACAGACACAGGGAAAACGTGTAAACTCCACACAGACAGACGTTCGAGGCTGGAATCGGACCTGGGACCCGGGTGCTATGAGGCAGCCGTGTGAACCAATGAGCCACTGTGCCACACATTTGGTCACTGAATTGACGCCCGCAGCCCTCTACAGCAACGATCTCCAAAGAATCACCACTCTCTGACTGAAGATATTCCTCCACGTCTCATTTCCAAATTGTTATCGCTTCACTTTGTCTCTGTGCCCTCGGGTTCTTGTGTGTCACTGTAGTTGAAACATCTTTGCCACATTGGCTCTGCACAGGCCTCTCAGCACTCTGTAACTTTCAAATAAACTGAGTCATTGACTCAGATATCATTGAAACAGACCGCTGTTCCAAACAGTCCATGCTACCATTTACCAAAACTAACGTAGTACCAACTACGTGTACTGGGCCCATATCTCTCTTACCATGTCCTATTCATGCACTTATCTAAGTGTCTTTTAAATGTTGTAACTTTATCCACATTCCTACTTCCTCTAGAACTTTGCACAGGAAACATACCGTGTAAAGTAAAACAAAGTGAACCTCATGTCCTTTTTTCACTTTTGTCCTCACACCTTAAAAATACGACCACTAGTCCTGAAATACCCCAAAGAAGGAAAGCACTGTTGCAGTTGAGCTAATCTCTACCCCTCAGGATTTAAAAAAAAACATTTATACGGTAAACGTCAACCTCCTATGCTCCTTTGAAAGAGGTCCCAGCCTATCCAGCCTCCCCTTACAGCTCAATCCCTTCATTCCTAACAACATACTGGTAAATCTCTCCTTAACTCTGTCCAGCTTAATATTCTTTTTTGTATGACTTGGAAACCAGAACATAGACACGATACTACAGAAGATGCCTCGCCAACATCCTGTACAACCTCAGGATAACGTCCCAACTTCAACACTGAGCAACGCATGAAAGCGTTCTAACAGCATTTTAACGAAGCTGACGATATGTGACACGACTTCCAAAGTCTTTTCCGTGACCTATTCACGTGTCTATTGCGCAGGACTAGTCAAAGCAGTACTTGTAATTGTACAAGAGCTACATTCCTTTATAATTCAAACTGCGGTACGTTACATTTTTTCAAGATAATTTCTCTTTACCATTCATTTAATCATATACCTGAATGATCAATGTCTCTTTTAATCTTCTATAACCTCAGATAACCTTCTTCTCTGTCGACTGTACCACCATGGAGAGTTGTAGCGTCCCTCAGCACAGAAACAGGTCGTTTGGTGCAAACTGGTACACACTGATCATAATGCCAGTCCACATTAACCGCATTTCTCTGCACTTGGACCATATCATTCTAATCCTTTGCTATCCATGCATTTGTCCAAAAGCCTTTTTAAATGTTCTTCGTGTACACACAAAGACTTATGCTGTCATCTCATGAAATGGATGTCGCTCATGTTAGTGTCAACAACAAACTGATGATCCCTGCCTTCCATATTGTCATCTAAAACATTTACATCAGTCACAAACAAAGGAGCCATCACTGATCCCTGTGGAACACTGCTGGTCACAAGCCGCCAGTCTGATAAACAACACACCAAAACCTCACCCTTTCTCTTGTTGTTAATTGAATTTTGTATCCAATTTGCAAACTCACTGTGAACCACATCTGATCTAACTTTACTCGTTAGTCTTCCATGTTGAATCTAGTTAAACGCTTTCCTAAAGCCTAAGTAAGCAAATATATTTGTTCTTGCCTCATCAATCCGCTTGCCTACTTGATCAAAACCTCACAAATTTGTGAGACCCAATTTCCACATCACTAAACCATGCTGATGATGCCCTATTTTTCCTGGACTCTGAAAATGCTATCTTCCAAAACCACCTCAAAAAACTTGCGAACCATCAATTTCAAACTCACAAGCCTGGAGATTCCAGTCTTTTCCCTGTATCCATTCTTCAACAAGGTTCCTCAATGTCCAGTCATTTTAAATCACACCCATATTTAGAGATGACACAATTATTTCAGCAAGGAGTCTTGCAATTTCCGCGCTTACCTCCCATAATGCTTTGGGATTCAGTACAAACACAGGGTAAACCTCGATGCTAATTGAAACCAGCAACACAGAACAACATTTACCCCGTGATGTAATCTGTCAAAATTCGATAGTCAAAACGTTTCGCAAAGGTCACCATTTAAAGGGAAAATATCAACTTTTTTCTTTATGTCTAACAGAGAATGAAAACTAACAACTATTTACAACTAGTTTCTCTTCAACCCATCTTTTACCTTCCACTCCGCAATAACATTCCAATTCTAAAAGATTCCCAATAATGATTTAAAAAGTAATCATGGTTCAAAACCACTCAGCCTTTTCAAGTCTCATTTTGTGGATTTTTCTGGCAAGATTCTCTCCAGGTTTTGCTCGATGTTCTGCCATGCAAACACATTTCCAGGAAGGTACATTTGTAGGATCTCTTGAGCTGGACGTCTCTGACGCAGTCCTAGCCGTTGAAAATGTCCTGATTTATACCCCAAAACATCGGATTATTTCATTGGCTTTAATATTATCAAAATGTGAAGTTCACACCTGATTTTGATTTCGGATCTTGATTCATAATTTAAGCTGATGGCAATCCAGCTCTGCTGGCTGTTTCGAACAAATGCCACATTGTTCCCTTGGTCAGATCAGGTTGTTCTGTGTCCTTGCAAGCTTTTCAACTCTTTTTTTTCCACACCACGTTCATAACAATACACCAGTCCAGGGTCTGGAGATTTATACGCCTTTTACATTTTCTGAGAAGTCCAGCAATTATTTTCCTGTAATATGAAATGTTTATCAGTATGTATTTCCATGATTTCTGTAGCCTCCTTAAGTATAACATATCCTTGGCGAACAAACTTCCCAAACTGAGCTGTTCCACCTTGCTTGAATCCCTCTAAACACTTTCTCTTCGTCTAAACGTCCAAATGTCTTATAAAATAATGTAGCAGTACCTCTACGTACCATTTGCTCTAGCGGTTGATTCCATGTGCAAGCCATCCTCTGTGTGAAAAGGATGTCTTGTCATTCGGTGTAAATCTTATGAGGGCTGGACTCCCGGATCCAAGGGAAAACGAACTTTGCTGTTCGCCTTATCGAGAGCACTCTTGATTTTATGAATCTCTATAAAGTCATCTTCGACCTCCGATGTTGCAGCACGACAAGGCAAAGCCTGCTCGTTGTATTAAAAATCCAGTCCTGAGAGCAGGTAGACTCTTTGTTGCATAAGGCCAGATAGAGTCGAATGCAATCCAGCCGCTAGATACATCACCGAATCTCAAATTATTGATGTTTGGTCAAATAGTTTCGGAAAAGGTATCGTCCTCTTCACAGATGGAGAGTGAACATTTGGTCTCGCTGTCTCCACAATAAAAAATGACGTGAAAAATTCGTTTAATGCCTCTTCCATCTGCTGAGCTCAAAAGCAATGTCCACCTCCTTGATCTTTCAGGTAATATTTCTCGCGTTGTTCTCTTGTCAGATATGTACTTGTAGACCCCCTTTGGATTTTCTTCAGCCCTGGCAGATTAAATTATTTCATATCCCTTCTTTTCTTCCTGGGCTGCACTTTATTGAAGTCCCTACAAGAAATTCACTTGAACCAGTTGTCTGTCTGATATAGGATACTCTTTCGTTTTGATTTGTTCCTCAACACCTTTATTCAACAATGGTCACGTCTTGTGAGTGTCCAGCCTGACAAATTCAGCTCAGGTTGACAGCATATCTGCCACTGGGAAAACGTTAATCTATGATTAAAGTTGGAATAACAGAGCATTAGAAATGCATTACAGAATAAAATGGATTCCGCATAGCTTTGTGCAGACGAAATCAGACCTAACACGTTTACAAGTATTTTCAGATCGTAACAAGCACAATACATAAAGGGGAATGCAGTAAATGGAATATATCTGAATTTCTAAAATTATTCTGAACGGTGTTTTATACGATAGCACTTCACAAGCAGAGAAGCATAAACCAACACATTTGGGGGTATGTATTAGTCGAGGATTGGGGAATGAATGGAGAGGCGAGGTAATAAGGGCATTTTCATGATAGTAAATTGTAACTTGCAGATTCCCGGAGCCAACAATATTGGTGCCACAGCTGTTGACAACATGTACTAATCACCTGTACAACATAAGTTAATGTACTGTTGCTCAGTTTGGAGATGACACAAAATAGATATGGAAGCAAGTAATGAGAGCGGCACAGCAACGTTGTGGACGGACAGAATCAGGATAAACAAGTGGACAAAAACGTAGCAGCATATAAAATGCAAAAAAAGATGTTTATGCGTTTTGGCAGATATAAATATTAAGTGGGGAAATACACAGTACAAAGCATCAGCAACCAGAGCACTTCGCTTCCTTGTACATGAAATATGAAAAGCGAGCATCCAGTTTCAGCAGGTAATCGGGAAGTCAAATAATTTTGTTTCACTATATTTAAACGGAATGGGGACATATGTTTTTTTCAAAATACACATGGCATTAGTCAGATCAGAGCTGGATTAATGTGAACAAATGTAGTACCCCTATTTTAGGAATAGCTGTTCAGTGAAATTTAACACAAATCATCCTGGATATGGGAGAATATTCTCGGGAGATTAAACTGAGAATATTGCCCCTGTACTCATTGGAGTGTAGAAGAATGTAACAACACTTTACTGGGATACATTAGATTATGAGGGACATGATAGGATAATTTAGGAGAGAATGATTCGCCTTGTCTGAGAATCGAAGACCAGAAAACATAATCTCAGAGTAAGTAGTAACCTATTTAAGAAAGATGTGGAGGAATTTCTTTCTCTTCGATCCGATTGAATATGTGAAAGTATTTACTGCAGGCCGCTCTAGATATTGGCAGCTCAGTGTATCCAAGATTACACTGAGATTAGGGAGGGTGGTAAAAAAAGGTGCGGGTGTGGGGTTGCTAATTAGAAATGGTATAACGGCTGCAGAAAGGCAGTTCGAGGGGGATCTGCCTTTGGAGGTAGTATGGGCTGAAGTCAGAAATACGAAAAGAGCATTCACCTTGTTGGGTGTTTACTATAGGCCCGCCAATAGCAGCAGAGATGTGGAGAAACAGATTGGGAAACAGATTTTGGAAAGGTGCAGAAGCCGCAGGGTAGTAGTCATGGGCGATTTCAACTTCCCAAATATTGATTGGAATCTCTTTAGATCAAGTAGATTGGACGGGGCGGTGTTTGTGCAGTGCATCCAGGAAGCTTTTCTAACTCACCATGTGGGCGGCACGGTGGCACAGTGGTTAGCACTGCTGCCTCACAGCGCCAGAGACCCGGGTTCAATACCCGCCTCAGGCGACTGACTGTGTGGAGTTTGCACGTTCTCCCCGTGTCTGCGTGGGTTTCCTCTGGGTGCTCCGGTTTCCTCCCACAGTCACAAGGATGTGCAGGTCAGGTGAATTGGCCATGCTAAATTGCCCGTAGTGTTAGGTAAGGGGTAAATGTAAATGTAGGGGTAGGGGTATGGGTGGGTTGCGCTTCGGCGGGGCGGTGTGGACTTGTTGGGCCGAAGGGCCTGTTTCCACATTGTAAGTAATCTAAATGTATATTGTCCGACCAGAGTGGAGGCCATACTGGATTTGGTACTCGGTAAAGAACCAGGACAAGTGATGGGCATATTAGTGGGTGAGCATTTTGGTGATGTTCGACCAGAAGTCTGTGACTTTCACATTGGTTATGGAGAGAGAGAGGTGCATGCAACAGGGTAAGTTTTACAATTGGGTGAAGGGTAAATACGATGCTGCAAGACAGGATCTGAGGAGCATAAGTTGGGAGCATAGGATGTCAGGGAAGGATGTCGTTGAAAGGTGGAACTTTTTCAAAGAACAGATACGACGTGTCCTTGATATGTATGTACCTGTCAGGTAGGAAAGAAATGTGAGGGAACCTTGGTTGACTAGGGAGGTTGAATATCTAGTAATGAGGAAGAAGGAGGCTTACATAAGGCTGAGGAAACAAGGTTCAGACAGAGCGTTGGAGGGATACAGGATCACCAGTAAGGAGCTGATTAAAGGGATTAGAAGAGTTAAGAGAGGGCATGCAAAATCTTTGGCGGGTAGGATCAAGGATAACCCTTTTAAGTGTATGTCAGAAACATGAGAATGACGAGAACGAGGTGAGGTCCGATCCAAGGACAGTAGTGGGAGACTGTGTATTGAGTCGGAAGAGACAGGAGAGGTCTTGAATAAGTACTTTTCTTCAATATTTACAAATGAGAGTGAGCATATTGTTGAAGTGGAGAGTGTTAAACGGAGTGTGAAGAGGAGATACTTGTTCGGAAGGAAGATGTGTTGGGCATTTTGAAAAACTTGAGGACAGACAAGTCCCGCGGGCCTGACGGGAAATATTCTGGGAAGCAAGAGAGGAAATTGCAGAGCCATTGGCAATTATCTTTTCGTCTTCACTGTCAACGGGGGTGATACCAGGGGAACGGAGAGTGGCGAATGTTGTGTCTCTGTTCCAAAAAGGGAATAGGGATAACCCCGGGAATTACAGGCCAATTAGTCTTACTTCGATGGTAAGCAAAGTAATGGAAAGAGTACTGAGGGATAGGATTTATGAGTATCTGGAAAGACACTGCTTGATTAGGGACAACCAGCACGGATTTGTGAGGGGTAGATCTTGCCTTACAAGTCTTATTGAATTCTTTGAGGAGGTGACTAAGCATGTGGATGAGGGTAGAGCAGTGGATGTAGTGCACATGGATTTTAGTAAGGCATTTGATAAGGTTCCCCATTGTAGGCTTATGCGGAAAGTCAGGAGGCATGGGATAGTGGAAAATTTGGCCAGTTGGATAGAGAACTGGCTGACCGCTCAAAGTCAGAGAGTGGTGGTAGATGGTAAATATTCTACCTGGATACCAGTTACAAGTGGAGTTCCGCAGGGATCAGTTCTGGGTCCTCTGCTGTTTGTAATTTTTATTAATGACTTGGAAGAAAGTGTCGAAGGAAGGGTCAGTAAATTTGCAGACGATACGAAGATTGATGGAGTTGTGGATAGTGAGGAGGGCTGTTGTCGGCTGCAAAGGGACTGAGATATGATGCAGAGCTGGGCTGAGGAGTGGCAGATGGAGTTCAACACCGTCAAGTGTGAGGTTGTCCATTTTGGAAGGACAAATAAGAATGCGGAATACAGGGTTAACTGTAGGGTTCTTAGTAAGGTGGAGGAACAGAGGGATCTTGGGGTCTATGTTCATAGCTCTATGAAAGTGGCCACTCAGGTGGATAGAGCTTGTAAGAAGGCCTATGGTGTATTAGCGCTCATTAGCAGAGGAATTGACTTCAAGAGTCGTGAGGTGATGTTGCAGCTGTACAGGACCTTGGTAAGGCCACATTTGGAGTAATGTGTGCAGTTCTGGTCGCCTCACTTTAGGAATGATGTGGAAGCTTTGGAGAGGGTGTAGATGAGATTTACCAGGATGGTGCCTGGAATGGAGAATAGGTCGTACGAGGATAGTTTGAGAGTGCTAGACCTTTTCTCATTGGAAAGGCGGAGGATGAGGGGTTACTTGATAGAGGTTTATAAGATGATCAGGGGAATAGATAGAGTAGACAGTCAGAGACTTTTTCACTGGGTAAAACAGAGTGTTACAAGGGGACATAAATTTAAGGTGAAGGGTGGAAAGTATATGGGGGGATGTCAGGGGTAGATTCTTTACCCAGAGAGTGGTGGGGGCATAGAATGCGCTGCCTGTGGGAGTGGCAGAGTCAGAATCATTGGTGACCTTTAAGCGGCAATTGGATAGGTACATGGATAGGTGCTTAAGCTAGGACAAATATTTGGCACAACATTGTGGGCCGAAGGGCCTGTTCAGTGCTGTATTGTTCTATGTTCTATGTTCTAAGACTGTGAGAAACAGGTTTTAATCAGCAAGGTATTCAAAGGCTAGATGTTATTGCAGGAACGTGAATCTGAGGATTATCAGATCAGGTGTAATCTCAGTGAATGGTGAGAGCAGACTGCACAGGTTAAATTGACGACTTCTGTTCTTGCATCTTATTATCTTTCCTTTCTGGACTTTCAATTGCTTCTGTTTTTCCTTTATCAATGAATTTAACGGGCATTAGAAGAAGAAGGTTTACAGTGCGAAGGCTTAAAACCAAATATCACTTCAGTATTTGATGGTGTTGTCCAGTTGGTTGTTGCCTGAATATGATTCGCTTTTGAATATGAAAGGGAAAAGCATCATTCACAGTGTGGAGAAACTGTACACGTGTTGTACGTGTAGGCAGGGCTTCACCAGATAATCTGCCTTGTCAGAACATAAATACAGTCAGACGAGGGAGAGGTCATTCATCTGTTTCGAGTGTGGGACAGAATTCACTTGATCCACTACGCTGTTGGAAGAACAGCAAGTCCGCAAAGTGGAAATGTCTTTTAAATGCCCTGAACGTGGGAAGCAGCTTAAAATCTCTGAGAATCTGTTGACCCATCAATATGTTGACACTGATGAGAAACATCATTTGCTCCCAAAATGGGCCTGGATTAAAGTGGTTAATTGGACTCTCTGTGCACGCGCCATCTCACTGTGGGGAGAGGCTGTTCCCCTGCACTAGTGTGGGAGGAGATTTGATGTGAAATCCAACCTACTGAAACAACAGCAAGTTCACAAGTGAACAAAGTGCCTGGTTTTTACTGTGCTTCATCGTGTGTCAAAGTCTTAACCAAAAGTTTTGGTTTGAATTCCAGCTTACAGTGGAGCTGTTCCAAAGAGTTTAACTGTTTCTTAATTGTTCGAATGATACCCATTGTGACTTCCTTCCGATGAAGTTAATAAATTCCTGCAGAAACGAAATGTGTTTCATGTTCTTCCTGATCGACACCAGCTAATATATGCAATACAAATTCTTCAAACTTCATAGAAGTGCCTGATTTTCTCCACATTGTCCGGACAGGAATGTGTGTGTGACTGAGAAGTCTCAAATGATGCTAAATAATATGCAGTCAGGTGTGGCATGTTGGCGCAATGATCACCACTGCTTTCTCACAGGCCAGGGCCTTTGCTTCAATTATAGCTTTGGGTGATAGTGTGTGTGGCGTTTGCACAATCTCTCCATATCCGTGAGGGGATCATTCCACGGCGCAAAGACGTGCAGGTTACGTGGATTTATCATTGCTAAATTCTTCAGGGAAGACTGGGTACGATAGTTAGCCTTGGGAAATGCAGTGTTACAGGAAGAGGGTGAGGGATTATTCCAGGTAGGATGGCATTTAGAAAATAGGTGTGGAATTGTTCGGTAGATTGGCCCGTTTCCATACTTCAGGGATCCCATGATTCCGTGAGACAAATATCCTACTCTGATTTTATGATTGAATAACACTAATTGAAACATGTCAGAGTGGTTGGGATTAAGACAATGACCTGCGAAATCCGTGCAGTGATGTGGTGGGCTTGGGCTGATTGACATTGAAAATTTGTCAGCATTTGTGCTGAACGATTACACCCAGTGGAGAGTGTTATATTGTTGAAAGCACACGTGTTCACTTTCAAATTGTGTATTTTCTGAATGTTGAAAGAACAAACAGTGCACGCATTGCTTCCTGACTGAAAGGGCTGGAGGACAGGCTGTTCCAAAACAGATAGATGTAACTTTTGTTGATGAAAACCTGAATTTTGCTAGCTGTTTCAACAGCAACTCAAATTTAACCAATTACATTAAGTTACATCCAGGATCCCAGAAGCTAATGAAATTTCAATTTTCGTTTTGCTTTAGCATCTGGAATCTAATCAAATCATACAAATTGAATGCATCATTGGTGTGTATGTAAAACCAGCATTTGAAAACGAGAGTGAGAGCTATTCCTGGAGAACTAACACTTTCCTCTCTAAGAAATTAGAAGTCACTCTGTATCAAAAGGTAACTTTTTTCAGCAAAACATACATTTTAAAAATGAAAGACGTTGAAACAATTGAGATGAACAGATATAAGTGGAAGACACGGGAGCACATGCAAACTGGGTGGACTTGAGATTACGTTGATATGATGTTAAACAACTGTGTTATTGAAACAGCATGTTATAACGATTCGGTTCAGTTAAAGGAAAGAATGCTTAGTTTTGTTCATTGTATTGTTTAGTCGTCGCAATAGAGTCAAATAAAATGTTGTTTTTCTTTATGTAATGGAAATTAGAAATTCTTTGTCACTCACTAATGTTTAAATAGATTCGGAGGTGAGGACATGTTTTCCGAGTGTTTGCTTTTAATTAACGAGGGGTTCGACGCCCGCGTTGCAACAAGGGTTTTATTTGATTCCTATTGATTGCAGTTTTGCAAAAGCTCTTCAATGTCTTAGTCAGCCTTAATGTCACGGGCAATCAGTTTCACCTTGCCTTTTGATTTCAGTATTTTATCCATGTTGTTTCAATACTGCAATGAGGACAAATGCTAAGTGCCTCTGTTGAAACACACAGCATCAGAGAGCTGCTTATTGATGACAGAGTACAGCCACAAAGCACAGTTATTATTCGCTTCCATCATGTTGCTGATGGTTAAGAGTTGATTGACTGGAGTAAGCGTTGGATTTGTCCTGTTTTTGTGGACTCGACACAACTGGACATTTTTGAAAAAACAGTATCAGCATGAATGCCATGGTTACACTTCGCTGTTGTGAAAGCGGGAGTCGGGCATTGAGTATGATGATCATCAATCATTGTATCAAAGGAAAGCACAGGCTGGAAGGCCCAAACAGCCGCCCGCTATTCCGATATATCAATGCTGTGGATCTTCGGGGGAGGGAGAATTTATGTAGAATCTTCCAGAGTCCACATCATTTCTTACTTCTGCCTGGACATTATTGACAATGTTTAAGAATTACCTTGTATTCGCGTTGTGCTGGACGCCACCGTCTGCACCATTCCAGAGACAGTCTTTGAGAAGAGTAGTTCATTTCCAGTCTGGCTTGTTATGAGTGAGGACAGTGTGAACTTTCTCCAAAGCCTGTCTGCCTGAACATCTGTGACCGCACACATGTGCACTCAATTCTCACAACTGGGAGGAAGATCAGATACGAATCCAATCCATCTCATTTGAGTGTTTTTTTGATCTGGATGGGTTGCATTTGATTCATGTAACATTTAGCCATTCTAAATCTGTGATTGACTCACGTATTGGTGTCAGGACGTGATTATAAGTGGTCAAATTTAAAGTGCCCCCGGTCAGTCAACATTAAGCCACATTTACAAACGTGCCTCTCATTCACTCCTTTTTGGACTTTGAACCAGCAACTGAGGCATTAGTAAGCAGAACAGTATTCAAGCTCACTTCGAGTAGGATGACACTGCCAATGGAATGAAAAGCCAAATTTCAGCTCAAAACACAAATTTTCAATGGATCATTATGCAATGAGGGTGTCAAACTTACGACCTGAGACTAAAACTCTCTTATTCTCCTGACACTGGCAAGAGGACAACACAGACAAGGTACAATTACATCTCTTGTCAATTCCAGGTTACCTTTTAAAAACCATACACTGAATTTAATTCAGAGGCATCAGCGGCCAACGGCATAAATGCTTCCTCATCAAAAGGCCAGTGGAATCTTTGAGATATATGATAAGGAGACAGTAAAGATTGAGGAACTTTGAGCCCTTCGATTCCGCTCCAACATTTAAAGAAATCATGGCTGATCGGAGGCCAATATCCATTCCCTCCCTTTGGCCCATATCCCTCAAAACGTCAGCTGAAGAAGATAAAATCTCAGCTTTAACGTGAACTAATAGTGCTGTATCCGCTGCCACTTGTAAATCTGACGAATTCTGTGGGTGAAAGTGCTTCTGAGTATGCACCGTGAATGGCCTGGCCCTAATTTTAGATTATGAACCGTATCAACTCAGAAATATCTTTCTGAACAGCCGAAGATGCTGCCTAAATGCAAAAGACAGTCTGAGGTTTAAAAAAAGTGGAGGATTATAAAAACTTGGTGTCAGCGATTTCCAGCTTCAGACTGCATTTCGTGTAATAGCAGTTGTCCTCGATTAGGCTTCCACTTCCAAAGTATAGGCTGGGACCTTCATTGTCGAAAGGTGGGGGCAGTCTTATCCCAGCAATTGCATACCCATCTATGTCACCAGGAATCAGCCCTGTGTGCGGATACATGCAAAATAATTCTGCAGTTTGTCTGCCGTTGTCTTCCTATTAATTAGTGTCATTTGTCTCTCTCTTTAGAAACACGGACAGACCAAAGCGAATGCAATCTATCCCTTTGTAACGACACCGTGGTGAACCTTTCTGCGAATAAACCAAACACACAGAAAATCTCGCCTCGCCTAATAATCTGTTCATGTATCTGTGACAAATAGTGACCCAAATTCCAAAATTTAACAATAATATATCAATTTTATTCTTTAACTCTAAAACTGAACATTACCAACAAATATTGAAAACTCTAAGTCTCCTTTGATTGGGTTTTAATAAATCGGGGCATAATTTAAACTGACTGGTTAAATTGGAACTGATGTGAAATAGTCGTTCTGGATTGTTATTAGACAGAGGGATAACTGGTGGTGATCGACACTGAGGGATATCACACCACAGACGTTTTGTGAAGGAGAGTCGTTACTGGAAAGCTGACGGATTTAAACCCACACTGGTGGCGTCCTAAGGAAAACTGGCAATCGGTTCTGAGAATGTGTTTCGTTTTCAGAAACATCTTTAAGGAGGATACCATAGAATGTTTTTTCGAACAATCAAAAACATTTCGTGTTAACGATTAAATGAGCTGTTTTTGCTCTATTGAAATAGTCAAGACATGGAATAACTATTTAGATGAGCATTTAAAACGCGATAGAACACACAAGATCAATTATTGGAAACTGGGTTCAGAAGTGCGATGTTAGATGACTGTAATTGATATAATGGACCAAGGGGACAGTCCCATTGCTGCTAAAACTTAATGATTCCCTATCATTTTTCAACTGAAAACAAAAGCCAATCGTGTTAAGAAGTAAAGTTGCAAGCATTGCATGCGCCTTCGCTTCTGCTATGATTGTTGGGAATCAGCACACACTGCTATTTCTTGGGTTTGATTCCAAGACAGGAATCCGGATTTAGCATTCTTCTAAAAACTGTGAACATGAACATGAATTCCTGACATGAAGAACAGCAAAGGGAGCAGCACTTCAAGACTCAGTGAGCGTTTTACTTCGGTGAGTAAACTAAATGGGAGGAAGCGGTGTTATACATTGTCTTGGCCTTCTCAGACTCAGTACTTCAAGAAAAAGTACTCCTTCTGTAAACATACACGTTCGTTGAAGGTTTACCTTCTTGCATGCAGAAAGTTTGGTTCTCTTCTTGGACAGCCGAGGAACAGTGTGCCTCATATCAGAATGGGATTCACACATTTAAGACAGGCGTGAGAAAGAATTTCAGAGCAAATTACTGCAGATGCTGAAATTTGTACCGAAAACAATTTTAAAAAATCTGGAAATCTCAGCGGATCAAGAAGCCACGCAGACATAGGAAGTCAATGTTTCCAGTTTCAGAGCTGATGGGAAAGGAGGAGGTGGCAGTATTGATGCAATAGTTGGGAGAGAGAGTGCCCTGCTGTGTGAGAAAGGATATTACCCTTTCGGGTTAAGCAATTGGCAACTGAGAATAACAGAACGATGGTGTGATTGTGAACCCACTCCAACTCCTTCCCTTTCTTTTCGTTTTACCTGTTACAGTCTCTCTCACCATGACTTCGCCCTTCCCCTACTCAAATAGGACTGTCTGTTCTTACCAATCTGGCAAGTATACACACTATTGCTCTGTCATTCTCTCGTGCCAGCCGAATTATGTACAGCATGTGCTGTCGGCTCTGGCTCATTAAGTATATCTGAGGCTAAGAGAGACACGGTTTTAATCAAAAATGTTATGAAGAGTTTTGGAAAAGGCCAGTTGTGCAGTTCAGAATTATCCAATCAGACATAAGCTCGTTGAATAGCGGAACAGACTCGGGTTGAATGGTCTCTTTCTGCTTCTAAAATTAATTCTGTTTGTCTGAATCTGCAAAGATGATCTGGGTAAAGTTTGCCAAGTTAAAAATCTGTGGATCCACTCGTGGCACTGAACCGACATGAGACGTGCAAAGGTCAAGACACAAAGAAGAGTCAATTAGGTGATTGATCCGGAGTGGTCAGTATACCAGAGTAAACAGGATAACTGGTCTTCAGGGTTCACATTGATCCAGGCTCCAGTTAGCACACGGTCGCTTCTCACAAACCACCATTGGCCTTCCACATTCCTGTTCTCTCCTCTGTTCATGTTTTGAGCCAAATACACGATAGGCAAAACCTACTGATTTGCGTCTGTAACATGTCGGGAAGTGATTCTGAATGTTTCACAGTTTCATGATACTTCTAAAGATCAGTAAGTATTTACCATTGATTACTATAACTGGTAACAATTAACAGACCATGACATTGAAAGTCATGAATCCTGATGACCTACTAAAATGGAAGATATCTATTTATATCTCCGGGACACAGTGTGATTCAGCATTACATCCTCAAATCTTTTTGGGCATGATCCCTTCTTTGCTCTGTGTTTTGTTAAACTGACTTGCTTTATGTTATACAGGCTGACAATTCATCTATTAGCTGGCAGTTGCTCATGCATGAGACCTTCTCTCTCGCATGGAAATGTACTGGCTCTGTCGCTCAGTGGTTAGAACACTGGTCTTGTAAAGTATAAATGCGCTTGAAATAGCACATTCCTGTCTGTCTTTGTAGGAATTTCAGGAAGATCATTGAGAAGTACATTAAACAGTTGGCTTTAGCAATGTTCCGTGAAGCAGAAAGAGCCAGATCAGTCAGCATAAACTGCAGAGTGACAGGGAATTAATAGAGGAGGTAAACCGACAGGGGAGTGACCAGTTGCTTCCTTTTGCCACGTTAAACAGACTCTGCTTTTGAAGTCTAACATGGGTCAATATAAACCAAGTCGGTGTTGTCCTAATTACAGGTTGTTGGTCTGTTATCATGCATTGATTGCACTCAGTGGAATGAGTTTTCTTGTTTTTCTCTGTGGGTGAAAATGCGGTTCAACTCCTCAAGGGGGCGTTAACACAACTTACCCATCACAAACTTCACCCCATTATTTGTGTCGTTTAGATTAAAGTGTTCGGGCGGGCGGGCGGGGAATTGTAATTAAGATGAAGAATTGGAATGTCAGAGCATAAAAGGCCACAGCCCAGGGCTGGAAAACTAGGATAACGTTGTCATTATGAAACGATGCGACGATGACTGTTGTCATCTGTACTGATGCATTAGTTGTGACTGAGCGGTTACAGAACCATGGTCCGAGTTCAATTCCCGGTCAAAACCCTGGGTGATGTTTGATCCTGACTTGCAGTAGATATCCAGAAATCATTTATCAACAAGCGGGTGTTTGAATCTGCATTGCACTGACAGGGTCCGCAGCGGCAGAAACCCACATAACCCTCGAAAGTATTCAGATGTGAACTTGTGATGTAAATGCATAAAAGGCCAAGTGATGGAAAATGGGATGACGATCGTCAAACGGTTGTTTTTGACAAGACCACGTGGAGGAGCTTGAGTGCTGTCGACCCCCCAGTACATCTCTGCTCGACAGGCAACATTCATAGTCTATTGGCTCAGATTTGGCGCTTTAACGACCACTACGCAGCTTCAATTCCTCACCAGTTAATTATCTTCCACTGCTGTGGTGAAGCTGGGATTAATTCTGATATTTTCATGGACATTTATGGAAAAGATTCTTGCACTTGCCTATCAGGAATGAAATCCTCCTCTCATTTCCGAGTAACTTTGCATAAGTTTGCAAAAGCCCATTTGCCTTGCAGTCGAGCGAGGTAGGATTCGAATCTCCAAACTCTTGATTCGTAGTTAGGGGTGTGTTATCCAGTTGCTTTGTGCATGCAGGCGGAAAGATTAAGGATGTTAACCCGGATATGTACAACAGCGTTCATGTTCACAAGTTGAGCAAGTAGCAAAGATAATTACCGTCACTGCTTCACGCCAATCGTCCCCACTTTTTGACGCAGCGAGTTTCGCAAAGGAAACAGGTATGTACTCATGAAGCTGACATTCACTCTCTGTCTGCTCCACCATTCAGTGGGATCACTGCTAATTTGATAAATTTCAACTTCAGTTTCCTGTGTTTTCGACCATAACTTGAGGTAAACTCAAGTGTAATCACAAAAATGGATGTTCCCGTTAATATTCAGAGATTCTGACTACTTCAAAGTTTGTGAGAAGATTTGTAGCTCGGGTGCTCGTTGTTGTGGTTCTGTTCGCCGAGCTGCGAATTTGTGTTGAAGACGTTTCGTCCAGTGTCTAGGTAACACCTAGACAGTGTATGTCACCTATACAGGGGACGAAACGTGGGCAACACAAATTCCCAGATCGGTGAACAGAACAACAACAATACTTAAACCAACTGTGCGAGATTGCAGGAAATTGAATAATATGAAACGAGCTAAATTTGCATTTGTAAAGTGCACGCAGTGCAGAGTCCACCATATGAGAAAGGTCACAGAGAGAAGACATTGCCTCCGTTTCTCTCTGCACAGATGAGATAACCTACAGAGTGGAAACATTCCAATCGATCCATCAAGTGCATATCGAACGGTCAAACAGTAACCCAGAAGACCCATTACCCTCGAAGTAATGCACTTAATACTATTGGCAATTTAGCATGGCCAATACAACTGACAATATTTGAATTGTGGGAGGAAACAAGAGCACACGGAGCAAATCCACACATATTCAACTAGAATGTTCCAACTCCACAGAGACAGTCACGCCACCCTGGAATCGAATCTGATCCATGGCGCGATGAGGGTGTAATGATAACCAGTGAACGCTTCCACGAGTTGAACCTTTGCAGGATTTATCTTTATAACTGAGACATTTACCTTGTGAAACACATTCCCTCAATCTTCAAATATGTGTCCTGCGAAAAAGTTTTCACATCAGATTAAAATAGCTGAGTAACCTTTTCCTCAGCCAGATGTCTCAATGTTCCCTGTTCCATGGCAACAGAAACTGCTTCAGGTGTGTTTGAATCTCCAAGCCTGATTTCCAGATGCTACCTGCTCCATACCAATGTGAGCTGCAAAGGTGAGGTTGGAGATCAGAGCCTGATATTCCAATAATCTCTGCTCCTACATGGCAAAGGAAGTTATTCCACATGAAGTTCAAACTCTCAGCCTGATGTTACAATGCTCCCTGCTCCACAACAATAGAAGGTGCTCCAGGTGAGGTTGGAGCTCCCAGCATAGGCATTTCACGCGACTCTGTATTGTCAGAGAAGCACCTAACCCTCATCGATTACATCACCGGTGCCATAACCGCGTGTTCTTCCCCGTTCCATTTACAGTTTGACTTTTGGGGCTGCACCACTCAGTTTCACTGATTCTGGGCCTGTGGACTGGGATTATATGATATTACGCAGCTGTGGTTACTTTCCCTTTTGTGCAAATATAAACCGATATAAAGCTACATTCTTTTCAGGAAATGCATTTCAATAATACCCTGCAGTATTCACTAAATCTTGGAAGATTTAGAGAAATCTATCGAGCTTAGACTTCAACAAACTCTAACTTAAACATTCAGCCCACTCGGAGTACCCACATCTCAGTCACTGTTCGGCAACTATTTCTGTTGTGCCTGTTTGCTGACATATCTTCTGTCACGATCCCTATTGGCTACTTGCATAGTGATTTTACTTGTGGCGCCGGGACCATGCTTTACCTTGTGGCCACTGCAAGTCCAGTTCCAATCTGAGTTATGGAAAAGGACAGCTTTCCCGATTTCTGCCAGATAATGCATGCTTAACAAACACGGGTAGAGAATTGTATATTACATGAAAATATACTTCGAGGCGATGGTTTTGCGCATTCCAATACATGCTTTCTCCTCATACAGCATATCAGGATTCATACTCACTCTTTCTCGGCGAATTCTCTCCCTCTATGATCACTAACCAACCGTTAAGCCCCTCCTGCAATTTCACTGAAGCACTGCATAATCTAACAATCACATTGCGCCTTGCAGTCTTTGATGCTGCGCTGTGAAAGTAGATTGGAAAATTGGGACACATCCTGGAGAATAGAAGGCTGCAAGCTGGTCTTCCATTACCACTGCAAGAGGTGAAAAATCTGAGAGGTGCAAGTGACAAAGAGTCGCCGTGGAATGGATGAACTGTCTTCCTTCTGTCTGCGTGGCAATGATGCCGGGTGCATATGCCGTCCCTTGCGCATTCTCTGGGACAGAGAGTCAAACAATGGCTCATTTTCAACCCTCATTTCTGCGTTGGTCTGTCAGCACGGGCGGAGCTCAGGGCCATAGCGATGACAGTCAGTGAGTGAGTGCTTCTTTTGCATTCTCTTCATCTGCGACAGTTGTGGTTCAGATATTATCTGCTGTCCGGGAGCAGCAAAGAACTGGACGCTCATGTTAAGTTAGACTTTCTGCAGGACTGCTGTGAGAAGACAAATACTAAACATCAAACGAGATGTACACAAGAAGACTCATTTTATTTACCTGAAGGAAGAATCTCCAGTGTCCATTTCTTCCTTTCCCGCCAGCTCAGCATCTTTCTACTTCTCAGGTTCGGACAAAGTCAAGAAAGAAAATTGCTGATTTGCTGACGTGTGACTGACTCCTTCCCAGGGCAATGAATGACACTGAGCCGAAGAGCGAATGGGCAGTGCACCCTCCCAGCACAGCTTGCAAGAAGAAACAAAATGCTTTAATGTTCTGCCAGTGGAGACAGTCCAGTCTCTTGTTACTGGACAAACAGTAGTGTCAGGGAGCAGGGAGACAGAATGGGAAGCAGATATTCTGGAAACACTTTGCTGTTTGGAATTCCTGGAGTAAAGTGGAATGGAATTTACACTGAGAAAAAGTCTGCGCTGGCGGTGTGGGCAGTGCAACCAGGTTGTGGCTCGTTGCTCAAGGGGTGTCGTTTACTTTTGAGCATTCAGGGATTTAACTATACTGTTCAAATTCCGGAAGGCCCCATTTTCCCTGTCTGCACTTACGCAAAAATGTTCAATCAATTATCTCAAAAAGCAGCTACTCTCAATGAGGTCCGACTGCCTGAAGTCGGGATGGGGAAAAGAGACTATTGCAGGAAACACGACAAAGGGAAGCATTTTGAAAATTAAAACATGGGTTTCAGATTGTTCGCTTTGTCAGTCCGAATCTGAATGAATCTGCCAGCTCCGTATTGCTCAGTTCTGCACCTGAAACTTAAGTAACTGGGGAATTGAATTGATTGTCGACAGCGCTGAACCGATTAACGTGACTGGTATGGTGCATGTACAATGTCAGCTGTGAAAGTAGATTGGAAAATTGTGATACGTCCTGGAGAATAGAAGGCTGCAAGCTGGTCTTCCATTAGCACTGCAAGAGGTGAAAAACCAGTAACTTCACCACCCCCTTACGCCTGTCCATCACCGGATAGGTACCTTCTACATCCGGCAGAGATTTTTCTGCAAAAGCAAACACGTTTTCTAATGTGTCCATTTTTCTCGACGTTGTGTTCATGACTTTGAGGAGACAGGACACGAATACGCAGAGCGTGCAGAGAATATGTCTGGTACACACGCACCAAATAATCCATCGTCCTGGAGCCAACCACTTCATCTCCCGCTCACACTCCACCAAGGGCAAGCAAGTCCCAGCCTTCCTTCACCATCAAATACAAACTACTAGAAGAGTAGAGGAAAAACATCTCATCCTGCTCATTAGGACACTCCAACCACTTGGCATCAACATTAACTTCGCTAGTTTCCTCATCTCCCCTCCCCTTCCCCAATGCAGCTCAACCCCTCCATTTCAGCACCGCCCTCGTGAACTGTGCTACCTGTGCATCGTCCTTCCCACCCATCTTCTCCACACTCCACTCCGAACTATCACGGTCTCCCCTCAATGTGCATCTACTGATTGAATTCCTAGATCCCCGCTCCACTCTCACTATAGCCCCATCAACCGTCCTATTCACCTCTCAGTCCCCTTCCAAGACCACCATTCCTGATGAAGAGCTAATGTCTAAAACGTCGATTTTCCTTCTCCTGATGCTGCCTGACAAGTTGCGCTTTTCCAAACCTTCACTGTTTGAATCTGCTTGAACTTTTCCGTATCATGACCGGTCTGGACAGACGAAATAACAACGTGAAAATGCTCCAACGCTGGAAAGCATCCAGAACGAATCGGCAGAAATGGAAAGTCATGGGGAAAATAATTAAAAATGACACGAGAAACAATGTGTGCGCAGAGGGAGTGGCGCATGTACGTATATCACTATGTGAGAGTGACAAAGAGTCAGATTCCATGGGTACAAAAGCGAATTCGATGTTGATGTGAGAAGGAGCAATGTTCAGAGTTATATGTAGAGAGCAATAAAATAATACCATAGAGCCAGCGGAGACAAGATTGGCTACAGAGCCTCTGTCTCTGCAATGACACATTTTGTGATTCTGAATGAAAACATCAGTATGTGTAATTAACACTACTCTGTCACCAACTAAACAAAGCGGCTGCGAAGAGAGAAGCGGTTGTGTGCTTATTGCCCATGTTGAACAGTTCATATTGTAACTCTCACACTGGGTGAAAACGATGGACATTCCAGTGTTATCCTTCGATGAAATATTGTTAATAAATAAAACTGACAGCAACACATTTCATGTGATCGAAAGGAGCTGGAAAGAACATTTTGACCAATGAGTATTGGCACAAGATTCTCTGTTGACATGTAAAACTCAAGGATGTGATGGATGTGATTGCAACATGCAACCTACGAAATCGATGCGGTCCAAGCCCACAGCTACACTCTTGCTACTGTGATCGATAAAGGGAAGGTATTGTACGGCGATAATTGTACGTTATGACCAGTAACAGAGGCCAACGATTAATGCCTGTTCTGTGTCGCACGATCCCTGTTCCTCTGTCTCTCGAAACAATGACCCCTTCTGTCTGTCTGTTTTTTTTTTAATCATTTTGACATTCCGCTATTTTCTCCCTTCTACAATTCATTGTCTCCACATTTCTCTCCTCAGCCTTGCACCTCCTGCTTCATAGATTCGGCTGTAAACTTCTCTATGCGGAGTCTGTACATCACAGAGTGGATTCTGGACAGAGACAACGGAAGACAAAGAATCTGCGAGGAGTAAAAAAAAAACTCGGACTGGATTCCACTCCCAATTTCCCGTTATTGTCCAGTATATTTAACCTTTAATATACAATATTTCCCGAACTTCACCATGGAAAGCCATCATGTTTATCAGAAATTTTAAAAAATCGCAGCTGAATATCGCATTTGATTAGCTTTAAGTCAGCCCCAGAAATGCCTGTGAGTGACATATACAACTGTAAGTTCCTGTCGATGCAATAACATTCCGCGGAATGGTTCAGTACCACGTGTCCCATGACCAGTTCATATTCATGTTGCAGGGGGCAGATTCTGCCCTATGACGTCACGGTGCAACTGGAAGCTGTCGGGCAGAGTTCTTGAAAGAAACTTCCCTGAGGTTCAGGCAGCCTTGTAATGGGAAGAATTGATTTTCCATCCCAACATAGGTTTACGTGGGGACATATCTCTACATTAAACAGACTCTAGACACACTTGCCTTCTTTTACTTAAAGTTCAAGCCGCATCAAACCGAAATCCTTCAGATATTTTTGAGAGCAAGTGGCTTTGCATTTATCCAGTTTGGACACCATCTGCCATTTCTCAGACCAGTTCTGCATCCAGTCCATGTCACGCTGCAGCCTTCAATAGCACTCCATAATATCGAGGGTACCTCCAAGCTCTCTGTCATCTGCAAATGTACTAACCCAACCCTCAACCTCCTCATCCAAGTCATTTTTAAATACTACAAAGAGGCCCAAGAACAGTCACCTGCGGGTCATGACTCAACATTGATCTCCAGGCAGCATATTTTCCATCGACAACCACACTCTGCCTTTTGTCCTCCAATCAATTCTGTAACCAGATCGCTAAATCTCAGTGTACTCCATACGTCCTGACTATATGAATGAGCCTACCATGCGGAAGCTTATCAAAAGCCTTGCTGAAGTGCATATACACGACATCCACTCCTCGACTTCGTCGAACTGTCTTGGCACTTCCTCAAAGAACTCAACAAGGTTTGTGAGGCATGACCTTCCGCTCGCAAAACCATGCTGACTGCCTTTAATCACGCTATGCGTTCCAAATAAACATCAATCCTATCCCTCAGAATTCTTTCCAAAACTTTGCTGACCACAGACGTAAGACTGACATCTTATTAGTCTCTAACAATCCCCTCTTAGCTTTCTCCTTTCCATTGAGAAAATTCAAGTCTCTCAGACCTTCCTCCGAAGACCTACCCTTCAGACGTCCTCCTTACTACACTAGATCATTTCCAGTCTAATGTTCCGTTTTGTCCACTACAATAATCACTATTTCCTGAGTGAAAACAGTTGCAAAATATTCGTTTCGCCTCTCTCCGATCTCTAAAGCGTCCAACAATACTTTCCACTTCTGTCTTTGACTGGTCGTATTCCTACCCAAGTCATCCTTTTATGCCTCAAATCCAGAAGACATGTTTCGGGTTTTACGTTGTTCAACTCGATAAAGACTACTCGTGTGACCACATTGTTCTTTTTATGTCTCTTTTGAAATCCTTATGAGCTAACCTGTAACTCTCCATCGATTCATATGAACCATCTCGTCTCTACGTCACATAAGCCTCCTTCCCCCGCTTAACAAGAGATACGATTTCTTTGTAAGCCACTTTCTCCCTGCCTTATAGGGACATAATTATTAAGGACATGCCAAAACAATTTCTTGAAGCACCTCCACATTTCGATTGTTCCAATTCCTGCATTTTGATGCCCCATTCTATACATTCGAAGTCTTGCCAAATCGCATTATAATTTTCCGACTCTCATCGATGACTTTTGCCATTTGGCATTAACCTATCGCTTTCTCTTGTGAAACTAAATGTAATTGAATTATGGTCATCTTCTCCAAAGTGTGCAGCTAACACTAAATGAAACACCTGTCCAGGTTCATTACTAAGTACCAGATCCAGAGTGGCCTCTCCTCTTGTTGGTCCTTCGACATATTGTGTCAGGAACACCTCCTCCACACATTGGACGAAAATTGAACTATTCGACGTACTAGAGGTATAGCGCTTCCATTCAATGCTGAGGACGTTAGTGTACCCCATATTAACCAAAAATTTCCTTTCACTCCTACCCAGAATCGTTTTTCTGAACCTCTCATCCATATCACAGGAATCTGCGGAGGCATAGAAAAAACGCCAAGCAGTGTGACCTTGTCTTTCTTCTTCTTAACTATATCCCATGCCACCACAATAGACGTGTCTTTGGCAACAGTTTTTCCAGCCACCGTTATGCTGTCCTTGACTAACAAGGCCACACCTCCCCCATTTTACTTGCTCTCCTGTTCATAACGAAGATTTAAATCCTGGAATCTGCAACACCCATTCGTGAAATTGCACTATCCATGTCCACAAAATGATCACAACTTCGAATTCCTAATTACCTGTCCTAATGTCAATTTCACACACCTTAATTCGGATTTTTCTGGCGTTGAAGTAGACACACATTAAAGCAGTTTGCTCCCGGACTGCACATTACTGTGACCGTGAAGTCCTCTCCACGCCCTCCCTACTCTCATACTCCTTTGCAATCGAACGACACCTTAGGATTCCATTCTCCTGCTTTGATAGTTTCAACCCACCCAAATGCCACTGAAATGTTTCCCACCCAGGACTTTCATACTCTTCTGGTTGAAGTGATGTCCGTCCTGTTTGTGGAGGTCTGAACTTCCACAGAATGAGCCAAAATTATACATTTTCCTGAAACACTCCCTCCTGCAACATCCTCTCTGCTTCGTTTTCAGTTGATATTTCTCCCCCTGTTCATTGCGTCGCTATCACGTGGCATAGAAGAGAAACCAAAGATGACAACGCTGTTTGTTCTATTTCTTAGCTTCCACCAGAGCTGCCTGAAATTCTGCCTGACATTCCTATCTCTCTTTCTACCTATGCTGTTGGTAATTACATGGACCACGGTTTGGAACCTCAACTTTATGGACCGCAAAGACATGATCTGTCACAGGACAGACCGTGGCACCTGAGACGCATCACACCAACTGTATGTCTCGTTCGTTCTACCTGACCGTCTCACTATTATGTCCCCAATGACTAAACCTCGCCTCCTTTCCCACCTTCCTTTCTTTGCAACAGAGGCAGACTCTGTGCCAGAGCCCTGCACCTCACTGCATGCACCTGATACGTCGTCGCCTCAGCAATAACCAAATGGTATTATTTTAATTTCCCGGCGGAACGACCACAGGAGAATCCTGCACTTACTCTTTCCCGCCATTTGAACAGTTACCCAGCATTCTAAGTGCTTATGAGAACGATGGTTGTGCGGAGGATGAGCAAACTGAGGATATAAATGTGGAGGAGTAGCCCATTGAAGGGGAGGGAGTGAAAAGAAATGTCGGTGTAATCGGGGATAGTAAACGCCAGGAAACAGAGCCTCTTCCCTATTGCCCAAATCGAGTGTCCCAATGACTGTGATGACTGCCTGCTGCCCGGTTTCAGGATATTCATCTGAGCTTCGGAGGAACTTGGTTTGGGAGAGAAGCGATCCTGTTGTTGATATATGTTGAAAGCAGAAAAAGCTTTTTCTGATAGAACTTAGCTTGGTGCTAAATTAGGAAACAGATAAAATCAGGTATCAAATCTGGATCCATAAATAAATTGCCACGAGGTCAGCAATATTAACGATGTAAATGTGTGATTGAAACTTGCATGTGGGAATAATAAATGCTATTTCTTCGGATATTTGGTGCAGAATTGACGACGGATGGAACTGTTCCGATGGGACATTTTCCAGCTGAGTGATGTAGTGACCAGAGACCTTGAGAAAACGATAACTGGAGTCTGTCGATAGGACTACAAACGAAATCATGGGGGTTGGTATCAACTGCAAGGAAAATTCTGGAAAGAAGTTCAAGAAATGGAGGGCTCTGCACGAGATAATGTTTCCACAACAAGTAATTGGACAGAAAGCATGTAAAGGGGAATGAATATGTTTCCGGCACAGCAGATCAGAGGAAAGCTCTGAGAAGAGGAGCAGTCACGGAATGTGTGAGAATGTTGTACCTAAATAGACACAGCGTACCAAACAAGATAAACGAGTGTGGGGATATTGCAACTTCCTTTCCACTGATAGCGCTGTGATATCGCTTCCAGTGTTCTCGTTGACATTCGATGATGTGAGGCAGTGAAAGGAATCCTCTTCCTGAATGTCAGCAATCCAAACCTCATCTCGGATTCAGTACAATGTGGAAAACGGGTTTGGACCCATAACGAAGCTGGGAACTGTACTCAAACCAAGGAAGAGCAAAACCTGTTCCTCCCCTGGTCCTGTGCATGTCAAAAGCCACCATGCGACAGTGGTTTGATGTTCACACGGACATGAGCAGCAATGGAATTACTCACAAAGTGAAAAGCCAGGAAAAGCAACCAGACTCACTGCTTCACATCGAAAGTCTCCAGATTGTGAAGCAGTATCTTTCTGTCGCAAAGGAAAGTTATTTGGCCTCAGGTGCCGGCTTCTGTTTCACCTTCTTGACGGTAGAAAGTTTCCATTGGTTTATCCACCGTCACGGTCCTATTTCAAGACTTGAGTAATGAATTCTTGGAGTCAACGAGACACCTCGGGCAATTTCTCGCCCGAATCAAAAGTAGGATGAGTTGAACAATTGTCTTTATGGATATCCCCTTCACCGCAGATCAGCACCGCAAAATGAGCCCCTGTTAGCATCACCGTGTTCTTTACGTTCCTGCAGTGTGTTTGCTGAAAACATCAAATTGCCACAGGTATGATTTCTTGACAAAATAATGAGGGATTTGGATTGGGGAGACTAAAGTAAATGTTTCCACTTGATAGATTATTGCAGGCGTAGACTTAAGAATAGAAACGGAGTTTAGGAGATGTGCAGTAAAACTAAATCAACCAGCAGTCGTTTGAATCTGGAACCACTTCCTTCAGAGTCGGAGAAGCATAAGCCCACATCACTTTCAGAAGTATTCAGGTGTAATGTTGTGATTCTAAGCCACACAAGGCCAAGTGTTGGAATATGGGATGAGGACAATCAAGCGGTTGTTTCTGAAAAGAACACTTACAATGAGTTTAAGGGCTATCACGCCTCCTGTGCGCGCAATGACCAAAGTCGTCCATGCTGGTCCAGTGATTAGGATTCAGCACTTTCCCCGCTGTGGCCCGTGTTCGATTCCCGGCCAGTTAATAGGAAATGCGTTTTTGCATAACAGTGGTTCCAACAAAAGGAGAGTATCGATGACGGGAATAATTTCAATGCCTTTGATCAATATATGCCCTCGAGGGAACCAGAGACAATGTTCAATCCTGTTAAAGAAGCGAAAGAGGTCGCGATAATTCATCATCAGTCGAATAGTTCACCCTTCGCTCTCCTCGGAAACTGCTTTCCAAAGTGTTTCTAAAGATTCTCAAAGCTGCGACTTGACTGAGTACATAGTTTCCTTGCTATTCCCAGGAATCGCAATGATTGGGTGTGTGAGTTATTGAAATGGAAAGGGCCCATGAAGAGCATATGGGACAATTTCAGTTCCCATCCTGAGACGAAGGAGGCGCGTTGTCTCTGATGTTCTTGTGGATATTGACTGAAGGTTCCTGCAGATCAGGAAGTCAAAGACAATTCAGCTTCAGACCAAAGAGGACGATTGGTTTGTCAGTGCAACAAAACACCTGCGTTGCTCTCGAGCCAGGTAGGAGTCGAACCTACATTATCCTTACCATAATCAGGTGCGTACTTCATTAATGTTTCAGACATGAATGACAAGAGGATCAGCAGATGGGAGACAGCATCACCACACAGACACATCTCCTCAATATTTGGACATGTATTACCGATTGTGAAAAACCTCAGAGAGATACACAGACAGAGTGTCGTCGTGGGCTGGATGGGCTGCCTGACTTCTGCTTGCGCGGCATTGACGCATGCCATCCGTCTGACTGTCTCTAGGACAGAGGGAGAAACAGTGGCACACTTGTAACACTCACATCCATGTTGGACTTTTTGCAGCGGCGCAGCTCAAGACCGTGGTTCCAATTGTCAGTAAGCGAGCGTTTCTCATCGATTCTGTTCATCTGGAATATTTGGGGCTCAAATGTTAAGTACTTCCCGGTCCCAGGAAAGAAGCGTGAGTTGGTGTTGCATTAGAATTGAGCAGAACATTCGGAACAAAAGGTGTGCATCCCCTTGATCAATGAATCAGAGCCTTCTCCTCCTGCCTGGAAGTTCCACAAGCACTGCAATGTGCTGTGCTTCCAAAAACATATTATGTATAACATTGGTGAAGTTCACACAGAGGTTGTGTTATACCTGTGAAGGTCTGAATGCACTTATGCTGTTCTCAGTCGGTCTGATACGATCTGTATCATACAGCAACTCTTCTGTGAGATGGGAATAAGCTCGTAAATTTGTTTTCAAAAACCAGTTCTGATGTGTTTCATGAACAGATCACCTGGCAGTAATTCCCCACGCACTTTCACAGAGTCGCGTTCTCTGTCCAATTAAATTCACCCCAATAGCAGACTGAATCACATAAATGTCCATAACTGGATTTTACCGACACAGTGTGAAATTCAGGCTCAGCGTTAATGTGGAGAGGGGCCAAAAGAGTACAGTTTTAGCTCCTGTGTTTGAGATAAAGATCACTTTAACAATGTCCTATTACAGGAAAGAATTGCTGTTACTGGGAATCATTTCTTTCTGAAACTCCTTTTACTCTGCTGTAACTGGAGGAGTTTCAATCTCCCAATAGATTGAAGCATAAAATTGACATATGAAGTTATAAAACAGCAGTATATAATATTAACACCACGCTGTCACCAACTGAACGAAGACCTGCTCAGAAGGATGTGGCTGTGTGTTTACAGCACATGATGAACAATTTGTATTTTACTTATTACACTGCACGAACTGAGCATTTACACAAACACTGGGCACTCTACATCCCTGAAATGTTCTTGAAAAGTAAAACTGACAGCAAAATATCTCGTGTGATTGAAGAGGGCTGGAAAGAACACTCTGTCCAGTGAATATCGTAGACCGCAAACTCTGTTGCCATGTGAAATTCAGCGAGGTAAACTTTCTCAACCCACCGCGAGCTTGACGTCATTTGAACAGGAAACTTTTTGATCTGGAGTCAGACGCGCAAAAAGCCAACAGCCACACTCTTGCTGTTGTACTCGATTCAGGGAAGTTAACGTTGTGCGATAATTTTACTTTTTGTTCAGCAACAGAGGTCAAATATTAATGTCTGTTCTGTCTCGTTAGCTGTTACTCTATCTCTCGTCCTCTTCAGTCTGTCTGTTGTATTTCTCTCTGACTCCGTCATTCGTCGATTCTTCAATGCATTGCAACAACTTCGTTCAAGTTGGCCTTTGACCTTCTACTTCTTGGATTCAGCTCTAAACCTGTCTCTGGGGAGACGGATTCGTCACAGAGTGGATTCAAGACAGTGACAACGAGAGAAAAAATAATCTGCGTGGAATTAAAAAAAAGCTGACGGTGTTCCATTCCCATTTTCCTTTTATTTTCCTGGCGCAGAATTACGTTGTATGTATCCACACATAAAGTCGTATCCTGGTGACATGGATGAGTTTGCATTGGTTTGGATCAGGCTGTCCTCATATCTGCACAATGCACGTCTCAGCTGGTATTTCGGTAAAGTAATACTGGTAGAGGACAATTGATGTTTCAAGAACTGAATTCTGAAGATTGGACTTGCTAACACAGGTTTTAGAATATTACATGCTTTTTGACACCTTAGACTCGGTGGTGCATTTATTCAGCACGCTTGGCTGGTCACCAAAATATTACTGAGTTACTATGGCACTTTAAGTAAGCATTCAAGATGCATCTTCCGAAGCACGTCTATACGCTGCGTTTCTTCGATGTCTGGGAACTCACTTGTACATGCAGCAGCGGATAGGTGATGATTTGTTAAATTTAAATCTGTGACAGACATTTTGATATTGCAGCGCAGACAGCCTAACACCTTCGACTAACACATCCAATCGGTCAGTGGTCAGTGACAGAAGGTTGTGATTATGAGTGAGGCAGGTAGAGGAAACCACAGGGAAGTAATGCAGGTGTCTCAGCCATTCAGCCACTGCAACGGTTTTGAGATAATTGATCCCTGTGTGGATGAGAATGCTGGCTGTGTGGAGGATGAGCAAACAGAGGTTAGAAATGTGGTCGAAGTGGCCATTCAAGAGGTGGGAGAATGGACAAATGTCGGTATAATCGGGGATGGTAACTGCCAGGAAATAGACACTGTTCCCTATTGCCAGACTCAAGGATTCCAAAAGCTGTAATACCTTCTTAGTGTTCGTTTTCAGGATTCTCATCTGGTCTACAGATGAGCTTGGAGCGGGAGAGGAATGATCAAGATGTTGATTTAGGTGGAAAGAGAATATAATTTCTGCTGATGGAATTTACGTTGGTGCTAAATTAGAAAACATGCACAAAAGGAATAATCTCTGGATTACTACCTGGTCCATAAATGAATTGGTACAAGGTCAGCAAGGTTAAAGAGGGAACTGTGTGGTTGAAAGGCTGGTGTGGGAGAAATGCGTACTATTTCTTGGATTTTGGGGTCAGAACTGGCAAAGGATTTTAATGTCCCATGTCTCCACTTGAATGATGCTGGTGCCAAAGTCCTTAGAAAATCTGATAACTGGGGTCAGTCGATAGGCCTTTTAACGAAATTTTGGGAGTTGGTTTCAGTTGCAAAGAAAATTGTGGACAAAGGTCAAGGAATCGGGATCTGCAGAGCTTAAAGTTTGCACATCAAGTACTTGGACATAACAGATGGAAAGAGTTAGGAATCTACTTCCGGCATAGCAGGTAAGGGGACATCTCTGAGAAGAGGAGCAGTACCCCGCCAGGAGTGAGAGTGTTTCACATAAATAGCCGCGTGTACGAAGCAAGTCAACGACCTTGAAATTGCCAGGTACGTAATTGTGGTTATCACAAAGAGATGGCTGGAAGGGGTCGTGAGACGACAATCTGTCACACGGACACAGTTGATGACATTTGTTCATTCGTTGCACTTCCACAAATGTCATCGATGGTGTTTTTCGCTTCCTGTGTGGTCTCCTCCACATCAGCAGACAGGATGCCAACTTGCGTATCATTGCAGGGAATATCTCTGGGCTGCCTACCCCAACCCCAACACCGTGTAGCTGAACACTTTAACTCCCCCTGCTACTTCACTAGGACATGCAGGTTCTGAGCCTCCTCCATCGTCAACCCCTAACCACGTGAAGCTTGGAGGAGTGAAGCCTCATTGTCCGCCTTGACACCATGCAAACCCATAGGATTAAAGTGCATTCCACCTGTTGCTGCAATTCCGTTCCCCCACCATCTGCAAGTCTCAAGTCTCCAACTCGACACAGCACTCTTGGTCTGTCCATCATCTTTCCCATCTATCCGCACCACCCTCCTCACCAACCCAACGCCTTCTCCACACCTTTGTCTTCCTATTGCATTCTCAGCTACAGTGAACCCGACCCAACTGCGCTCCTTTATCCCTCAGTTCCCTTTAAAAAGCTGCATTCCTGATGAAGGACTTATGCCTGACACGTTGATTCTCCTGCTCGTCGGGTATTGACTGACCTGCCGTGTTATCCAGGTAATTGTGTGTTTGAAAGACTGGTGAGGGAGAAATGTGTGATATTTCATTGCATTGTGTGGTTAGAGGTGGCGAAGGATTGAACTGTCCAATGCGAGAGTCTCTACCTGAATGATGCTGGGGCCAAAGTCCTTGGAATTTCTGATAAAAGGGATCCGTCGATCGGACTTTAAAATAAATTGTGTGAGATGATTTCAGTTGTTTGGGATAATTGTGTGAAAAGTTGAAGAAGTGAAGGACCTCCCGGATCTGTGGTCCTCACTTTACGCCAATGTTTGCAAAGGACAACACAGAAAAGGCAGTCACTGTGGTTGACACATCCGGTCTGATGTGTGTACCAAGATAAACAGGAAAGCCGGTCTTCGGCACTGATTCTGAATCTGGCTCCACTTGGCTCACCGACACCTTGCACAAACTACAAATGTGTTTCAATTTTCGAGATGTCCCATTCTTTCTTTTCTCAGGCCGATTGCCCATCCCGAAACTGCAGGTGACACGACTGATGTGGGTCTTTAGCGTTCAGGGAAGTCATTCTGATGCTTTCCTTTATTGGTCAGATTTTAGACTATCAGATTTGGGAGGAAGTAGGTTCGGCCACTTTTTGGAATATTGTGTGCAATTGTGGTCTCCCTCCTCTGGAATGCATGTGGAAAAAATGAAAGAGTTCAGAAAAGATTCAGAAGGATGTTGACAGGATTAGAGTATTGGAGCTACAGGAAGAGGCTGAATCGAATGTGTTTGTTTTCGCTGGAGCGTCGGAGATTGAGGGATGAACTTATAGATGTTTATAAAATCATGAGGTGCGTGGATAGAATAAATGGATAAGTTCTTGTCCGTGGAGTGGAGCGAGTCCTGAACTAGAGGCCACAGATTTATGCCAAAATAGGAAAAATTGAAAAGTGGTATAAAGTGCAACGATTTCACACATAACGTGGTGCATGCACGGAATGAGCTTTCAGAGGAACTGTAGCAGTCTGGTAGAATTACGCCACTTAAAAATTTAAAAATTGCACAACACCAGTTTATAGACCGTCAGATGTACGTGGATGCACCTGCGTTCGGACCGTTGCTTATTCATCAGGTATTTGTGAAGGACAAGCTTGTAAGACACAGCACGTGCGTCCAAATAAACCTATTGGATGATAGCCTGGTGTTGCGTGATGTTTCACTTTGTACACACCAGTCCCACACCAGAAACTTCAAACCATTAATAAAGTCACCTGGATAGGTCTAACAATAGAAAGTGTTCAGATGAATATGAGCCAAGTGATTACAAATTGGACTGTATTAGATTAGGAGAATTTGTCGCCATGTGAAATTTGGTCCGAAGGACAGGCTCTGTTATGTTAACCTCTATGTCCACTGCTTCATCCTGCTTCTAATGCTCAGGCAATATTTCATCCTGATGACTGCAAATCTTAAGTATTAACAGGCCATGGCACAGAGAGGACTAAATCTTAATTATTAAACAACCAGGGAAGATCTCCATTGATATCACCATGGGTACCATCTGATTCAACATTGCATTCTCCCATCTTTCTGCACATGAGTCCTTCATCTCTGTTGAAACATACTTGAAATACTGCAGTATCTATTTCATGAGAACCCCACATTACAAGTGTGCTGCTGCAGCACAGTGGTTACAATGTTGCTCTTGTTAGTCTGGTATCGTGGGTTTTGTGCCTCCCTGATATACATGTGAATTTTTGTACAACTGCCGTATCCAACACAAAAAGGAGCGCTTTGCTGCAAATTCATGCTGCTGTTGAAGTCTGAAATGGGACAGATAAACCAAGCAGGTCAAATGCTAGTTCCTGGATTGGTCACTCCTAAGACCTCTGTCACTCTCGGGCAATGTGTCTGCATGATACTCCTTGTCGGAGAAAATGAGGCCCTCAGTTGCCCGAGGGCTCATGAACACATTTTTTAATCTCAGGCAAAAGCAGATACTGCTCGAAGACCTGATTCCGAGAAAGGGTCAGCGAACCCATAAAGTTAGCTTTGATTTCTCCTCACAGATGCTGCCATAACTGGTGAGATTTTTCAGCAAGTTCTGCTTTTGTTTCCCATCACCAACTTTAGTCCAATTTGTTGTATCGTTTGTGTTTAAAATATTATTGAAATGAACAGATGAAACGGCAGAACACTCAAGTATACAGGCCAACTGCTGGAAACCGGAAAGATGAGCCTCTATCAGTGGTGTTGTAAAAACCCGATGACTCCATCACTTTGTAGGAGAAACCTACCTACAGTGAATAATAAAAAAGCCTAAAGTTGTTTCCTTAAGTAACGATGGTGCCTCAATTTCCTCCATCCCTGGTGGTACAGTGTGTAGGATTCGGCGCTTCTACCAGCCTGAAAAGTGTGGTATTGGAAAAACGCAGCAGGCCAGGCAGCATACGAGGAGCAGGAGAATCTAACTAGGAGAAAGTGAGGACTCTAGCCTCTGTAGTCTTCACTTTCTCCTATCTCTACCAGCCTGGCCAGGTTCCAATTCCAGGTCCGAAAATGCAGAATGATTGTTCCTGACAGGAACAACTGCAAAAGCCTAACAGGTCTGACGAAAATTAATATCTCAAAACAGTTAATGTCGCCAAGAACATCGGTTCTCCCTGGGAAAGAAAGAGTAATTTTGCAGACTATCCCTATTCAGTCGGACAGTTCACGCTCCATTCTCCTGATTCCGCTTCCCTAAAAGTTCATAAATATTCACAAAGCTGAGATTGCGTTCTTGTGTCTGTTTCCTTTTCATTCCCAGGAGCTGCAATGATTGGGTTGGTGGGTTTGTGAAATTAAAGGTGTCCATGAGTAGCGGTTGTGGCTGTTTCATCTTCCAACCCTCTGACAGCGTTGTGGGATTGACTCTGGTCTTATCAGGGACATTTGCTGATGTGAGGCAGTGAAAGAATTCTCCTTCCTGCAGATCAGCAATCCAAACCTCATCTCGGCTTCAGTACAGTATGGAAGATGAGTTTGTAAGGAAAAAGAAGCTGGAAAGTGCATTCAATCCAAACAAGAGAAACACCTTTTCTGCCTCTGATTCTGTGCATACCAAACTACCACATGTTGCAGAGTTCTGATGTTTACACGGACATGTGTTGCAAGGGGAATACTCACAGTGTGAAAAATCATGAAAGATAATCGCAGTCATTTTTGCGTTACTGTAGTCTCCACTTTGTGAAGCAGTATCTTTCAGTGACAAAACAAAGGTTTTGGCATCACAGGCGGCTTCAGTGTCGTGCTCTTCACTGTTGGAACTTTTCACCGATTTTTTTCTCCATCACTGCGCTATTTCAAGACTTCAAATAATGGACCCTTGGAGTCAGCAAGAAACCTCTGCTCGTTTGTAGACGTGGATATTTCATCGGATAAGTTGAAATATGCCTTTACAGATATCGCCTCGTCACTGCAGCTTAGCGCCTTAAAACGAGCTCCTGTCAACATCAGCCTGTTCAGTTCCCTCCTGCAGGACGTTTGCTGAATAACAAACATCAGATTATCACAGTTCCGCTTTCTTCCCCTTGAAAAGCAGCGGTGTAGAACCACCGAACTGGAAGCTTGGAGAGTGAAACATTGCAGTTGGAGGTGATTAGATAGTGACTAATAAGCTAAAGAATGTGTGCATGTTCTGTCAGTTTCTGTCAGCAAGACTGTGGTTCCGTGTTTTGTAGTAAGAGTTTGTATCGCCCAGACCTGCGTAAAACTGCCAGTCAGAGATGAACATTCATTTCACTTCTTATGAATTATCTGTATGGAAGCGAATTCCTGGGTGTATACAGAAAACCCACTCTCACCCCGCCAGAGCCAGCCCAGTGACTGATTGCATTCATCTGGAATGAAAATAGCAGCTTATAATGGAAAAACTACCACACAAAAAGTCCCTCCAATCACCACACCATTCTGCATTGGAAATTTGTCGCTGCTCTTTCAGTGTTGCCAGATCAAAATTCTGAAACCCCCTCCCTAGCGGCTTCATGACAGTACATCTGTGCAAAAGACTTCGAGGGTTCACCTCTGCACCAGCTCTGGCGAGAGATGGGCATTGAATCGTATCCCACTGAGTGACATCCATTTCCCCGGAATCCATTTCTAAATGTTGCCGTTTCTAACCAGGAGCTGGAACCGATGTGTAAAATGTTGCGAAGGGGAGTGCAAGAGTGAAGTAAATGTGAAAGGCAATGATAACTCGGAGTCATGAGGGATGAAGTGAGTGTGGAGTTATGGTACAAGGGTCAGTGTCAGTGCTGTTGGTCAGCCTTTACTGCCCACAGTTATACTGGCACACGCCACGCCTGGGCAATTCACTACAATGAACCTGCTCCTCTTGGCGTGAGATTCTCTCTCTCTGTCTGTTCACGCGGTTAATGGGCCCCGACAAGATTAACGCGTTCTGATTGTCCCGTTAGTTAAAACAGAAAAACCGATGCAAGAGCAGTTGATCTGCTTCTGTGCACTTCAGTGGAGAATGTTCTGCTGTGAGCTGTCTGTTTCTGCTGAAGTAGGGCTTGAATGCAATTCTCACTGAACAGCATGGATATAAACAAATCTTCCAGTGCCTGAGATCGAGTGGTTAAGGGATTGTTTATTTAGATGTTCAAGTCTGCCGAGGTGGCTGCCGTTTCGTTGTTGGTTAATGCCCTGCCTAATAAACAAGGACATCCTATGTTCTTCCCCGTTAGTGCCTGTCTGGGTTGACGTCTCCTTGTTCAAACTTCTTGCTCATGCTGTGTTACTGATTTAACATCCCAAACGTGACAACTCAACCGGTTGCCGTTGGTGTTACGGCCTCCGACTGCTTTTTCCCAATCATTTAATGCTGTTTTCAGCAGATTCAAGGAAGAATTTCATTCCTGTGTTGCAAAGGAATTTTTGCTTCTCTTCGTTTCTTATTCTCACTCCTTAATTCCAAGTTTGGTCTGAATACCAAGGTGAATCTGGCGATACTGCAGACTGGCCAGGGAATATTGTGGCAATGGCACATAAAGTTCGAGCTGTTCACCCTCATTTTCTGCTGTCAATATTGGTTCAGTACACAACAAAAGTGAGATTGTATTGCAATTGTATAAATGTGGTGTTTTTTTCACCTGGTGAATTATGAATTCAAGGTAGAATTCGAAAATTGCATAATGTTTTGAGGGAAGAAATGTTTCCTTCCTTCAGGCCTAAATGACAGATACATTATCCAACGAATGTGGGCCCAGACCCACACATTCCAGCCAGGAAGAGTAGATATCCTCTCAGCAGCTCCATTCTCACACTGTCTCCGAAATTCATATTTGTCGTAAGGCAGAAATAGTAAATGAGTGATACGGACAGACAGATAATCGGAGAATATGAACAAGGATGAGGTGGATTCACAGTGACAAACAGACATGAACAGAGGAACATTGAGTGAGACATTGAACGAACCAATTCACCATTGAACGTGGTTGTCAATTGAGATAACAGAAAAGAAAAAAAGTTACAATTGAAGCACAGACAGCCTTCCATACGCTCACAACAACGCAAGGAGCAATAGAGCCAACAAAGTACTTTTTCATGAGCAAATGTGACTGCTGTCAGCTAAAGATGTTTTTTTATTAAATATGCTGACTCCACAGATAAAGCTATTCACTTCCCTGGCATTATAATATAGAAATACGTAACTATACGGGTTCTGAACGAAGGTCTGCTGGTTGTCCGAAGGTTCATTTTTAGATGTTTCATCACCATACTAGGTGAGACTTTCACTGAGCCTCAGGACGAAGCACTGCTGATAATTTCTGCTCTCCATTTAGATGTTTTGGTTTCTTTGGGTTGATGATGCTATTTTCTGCGGTGATGTCATTTGCTGTGGTGATGTCATTTCCTGTCCTTTTTCTCGGGGTGCTGAATGGTGTCCAACTCAATTTCTTTTTGCTAGACGTCCGTTTAGAATACCATGTTTCAGGTATTATCGTGCGTGTCTCTGTTTGGCTTGTCTTAGGATGGATGTGTTGTCCCATTCGAAGTGGTATATTTCTTTATCTGTATGGGGATCATGTCGTTTTGTGGCCTGTTGATGAAAATGTATCCTGGTGGCTACTTTTCTGCCTGTTTGTCCAATGCAATGTTTGTAACAGTTCTTGCATGCTATTTTGTAAATGACATTAGTTTTGCTTGTTGTCTGTGTGGGATCTTTCGATTTCATTTCCTGCTGTATTAGTGTGTTTGTGGGTTTGTGGGCTTGCGTATTGGCCAAGCGGCAACACCAAAGACTAAAACATTTAGCAGAAGACTCACGTCACTCCATCCACTCCACCCAAGAATTCTTGAAGGCCAACAAAGACGCAAACATCCATGAGGACGAAGTAATGGTGTCCTTTGATGTAACAATCCAGTTCACATCAATCAATATCAACCTTGGCATGGAAACACTGACTACATTGAAAGACTCAGAGACATTTTCACGAAACACCATAAAGTGCATCAGCAAGGACAGAATCATCAAGCTAATGGACCTATGCATTCCCACCCACTTCAACTTCAACAAACAAACCTACAGACAAACCAACGGAGCACCCATGGGATCTCCAATATCAGGTTTATTAGCAGTGACAGTAATGCAGAGACACGAACAAGCAGCTCTGCCTACCATCCAACCCAAACTTTTGGTCAGCTAGGTGGATGACACCTTTGTCATCATTAAACCGAAACAAATTTGGAGGAAAACTTCAAGTCCATCCATAACACCCGTACCGGCATAATATTCATTAAAGAGGGGGAAAACAACAACAGACTGACATTCCCAGCATGTCACAGTAGAGCCAACAGCAAATGGGGAAATTCAACATCCACAGGAAAGCAATACGTTGGATCAAAGATTGATCAAAAGAAACAATTATCGCAAGATCCACAAACGAAGCTGCATCAGGACATTATTTCAAGAAGCCACCACACAATGCGGCACAGAGGTACAGCGCAGAACAGAGCAAAATATGTTAAAGAGCATAATGAAAACAAATGGGCATCCAATGAACACAGTTCACCGATTTTTCAGAATCAAACCCAAACAAGCAGATTGAAAGCGTCCAGAATCCCTCGCCAGTCTCCCCGAAATAAAAGACATCTCGGAAACGACTGCCAGACGACTCAACCCCTTGGCATTTTGGTTGTCCACAAACCCACCAACACACTAAAACAGCAACTAAGGGATTCATAGAGTCATAGAGATGCAGAGCATGGAAACAGACCGTTCGGCACAACCCATCCATACCCATACAAATGCCTTTTAAATGCTGCAATAGTTCCAGCCTTCAAAACTTTCTCTAGCAGCTCATTCCTTACATGTAGCATCTTCTGTGCAAAACTGTTGCCCCTTAGGTCTCTTTTATATCTTTCCAGTCTCAATCTAAACGTATGTGCTTTAGTTCTGGACTCCACCACACCAGGAAAAAGTCTTTGTCCATTTATCCTATCGATTCCCCGAATTATTTTGTAAATTTTTTCAAGGTCACCCCTCATCCTCCGAAGCTTCAGGGAAAACAGCCACAGCCCGTTAAGCCTCTCCCAGTTGTTCAAATCCTCCGTCCCTGGCAACATCTTTGTAAATCTTTTCTGAAACCTTTCAAGTTCCAAAGCCTCTTTCCGATTGCAAGCAGACCCGAATTCCATGGAAAATTCCAACATTGGCCTCACCAATGTCCTGTGGAGCCGAAACATGAACTCACAATTCCTGTACTCAATACTCTGACCAATAAGGGAATGCATAGCAAACGGTGTCTTCACAATCCTATTGACCCCGCGACTCTACTTTCAAGGAGCTATGAACCTGCACTCCGAGGGATCCTTGTTTACCATCACTCCCGAGGACCTTACCATTGAGTGTGCAAGTCCTGCCAAGATTTGCTTTCTCAAAATGCAGCACCCCGCATTTATCTGAATTAAACTCCATCTGCCAATTCTCAGTCCATTGGTCCATCTGATCAAGATCCTGTTGTAATCTGAGGTCACCTTCTCCGCTCTGCACTGCACCTCCAATTTTGGTGCCATCTTCAAAAGTACTAACTATACTTCTGATGCTCGCATCAAAATCATTTATATAAATGACAAAAAGTAGATGCCCCATCACTGATCATTGTGACTTTCCACTGATCACAGGCCTCCAATGTGGAAACAACCCTGCACGACCACCCTCTTTCTTCTACCTTTGAGCCAATGCTGTAACCAAAATGTCAAGTGCTCGCTGAATTTCGTGAGATCTAATCTTGATACTCAGTCTTCCATGGGGAACCTTGTCGAACACTTTATTGAAGTCCATATGGAACACACCTACCTCTCTGCTCTCATCAATCCTCTTTGTTACTTCTTCAAAATACTCAATCAATTTTGCAAAACATGATTTCCTACAATCAAAGCCATGTTGACTATCCCAAATCAGTCCTTGCCTTTCCAAATACATATGCATCCTGTCGCTCAGGATTCCATCCAACAACGAGCCCAACACGTCCGTATAGGCAAACTGGTCTATAGTTCCCTGGCTTGACCTTACCACACTTCTTACATGGTGGCAACACGTTAGCCAGCATCCAGTCTTCCGGCACCTTACCTGTGACTATCGATGTCACAAAATCTCAGCAAGAGGCCCAGCAATCACTTGTCTAGCTTCCCACAGAGTTCAAGGATACACCTCATCCTTAATTAATTAAATAACGACGTTCAATGTCCCTATACAGACAACAAGCAAAACTAAAGTCATTTACGAAATAGCATGCAAGAACAGTAATAAACATTACATTGGACAAACAGGCAGAACACTAGCCACCAGGATACATGAAAATCAACAGGCCAAAAACCGACCTGACCCTCTCTCAGTCGTATCCTTCGTTACAGATAAGGAGGTACACCACTTCGACTGGGACAACATATCCAACCTAAAATAAGGCAGACAGATACACGCACGAGAATTCCGAGAAGCATGGCATTCTAACCGGTACTCTATGAACAAACACATAGATTTGGACCACGTTTACCACTACCGAAGAAAAGGACGGGACATGACTACACTACAGGAAATGACATCACCACAGGATATGACCACTGCAGCAAATGAAATCACCAACCGAAAGAAACCCAAACATTTAAATAGAAAGCAGGAATCATCAGCAGTGCTTTGGCTGGACGCTCACTGACGATGTTACGTAGTATGGTGATGAAACGTCTGAAAATGAACCTTACAGCTAAACGAGCAAAACTACATCCAGATCAACTGTAGTTACGTATTTCTATATTATAATGCCAGTGAAATGATTAGTTTTATCTGCGGTATCAGCCAATTTATCAAAATGTCTCATGGGATGTCAACATTCACGTTTCCAAATGTAAAAGTAAATTTTTGGCTCTGTTGCTGCTTCTGTTGCTGTGAGCTTGTGAAAGGCTGTGCTTAAATGATTAGCTTTTCCCTTTTCCTTTCTGTCAATTGGCAACTGTGTTCAATTGGAGAACCGGTTCTTTCAAAATCTACCTCAAACTTCCCTGTTTGCCTCTCTTTGTCTCTATGAATCCATCTCACCCTCTTTCATATTCTCCTCATATCTGTCCTCCATATCCTTCATTTCCCAATTCTGTTCTACAAGTAAGCCATTCGGAGACAGTGTGAGAGTGTAGCTGCTGAGAGGCTATTTACTCCCCCTGGCTGGAATGTGCAGATCTGCGTTTACATACGCAAGATAATGTGTCTGCCACTTCGGCCTTTGGGAACGTAACATTTTTTCCCTCAAAACGTTATAAAGTTATCGAATTCTAAATAAAATTCGTAATCCACCATGAAAAAGAAATAATGATTTGAATTACAATAATGTCTACACGCTTGGTGTGTAATGAATGACTTTGACAGCAGAGAATGAGTGTAATAATATCGTTATTGTCTGTGCCTTTGCCACAATATTCCTCTACCAGTCTGAGGTATCTCCAGACTCACCCTGTTATTCACATCAAACTTGGAATGAAGTAGTGAGAATAAAAGTGGAGGAGAAGCGAAAGGTCCTGTGGAACACAGGAATGAAGTTCTAATTTGAATTTGCTGAAAACAGCACTCACTGATGGTGCAAACCCGTTGAGGGGAGTAGCACCAAACGGCAAGAGGTTGAGTTGTCACATTCGAGATCTTGAATCAATAACACAGCATGAGCGAGAATTTTGAACAAGGAGCGTTTGACGCAGACAGTCACCATCGGAGGATAACGTAAAATGTCGTTGTTTATTAGGCAGGTGCTTTAATCAACAAAGCCACGACAGCTCACCACCGGCTCACTTTCCTGTCCATATGAGCAATCGCTTCACCAGTAACCTGAAGAATTGATTGGATCAATGTTGTTTAGCGAGAAATGCAATCAATCCCCGTTTCTGCAAAAACAGAGAACTCACAGTTGAACATTCCCAACGAAAGCACACAGAATGAGACAATCTGCTCTTGCATTACTTTTCACCTGTTTCAACCAACGGGATAATGAGAATGCGTTCGTGCTCACCCGGCCGATTAACAGCATGAAGAAACAGAGAGAGAACCTCACGCCAAGAGGAGCATGGTCATTGTGGTAAATTGACCGGGAGTTGTGTATGTCAGTATAAATGTAAGCAATAAAGGCTCACCCATTAGCACCGGCACTGACCCTTGTAGCACAGCTCCACTCACTTGCTGAGCAATGCCTCCTAGCTACCATTGCTTTTCACTTTTACTTCACATCCTCACCTCACATCTCAACATTTTACCAACCGATTGCAGGGACCGGTTAGAATCTGCAATTTTGGGAAATGGATGATTGTGAAATGAATGTTTCTGAGAGGAAAAGCACTCACTTCGCATCCCTCGCCAGAGATGGGATAAGGGATGAGGTAATTTCCTGAACCCTTCAAGTCCTTAGCACGGAGGTACTCTCATGAAGCTGCCAGGGAGTACCTTTCAGGTTTAAAATATTGAAGGAACAGCGATATATTTCCAACACAGAATGGTGGGGCATTTGTTCTGGTAGTTTTGCCATGTATTTGCTGTCATTGTCCTTATTGATGAATGCAATCTGTCTCTGGGCGAATTCGAGCAGGATGAGCGTGGGTGCTCACTGTTTAAACAGGAATTTGGTTCCACTCAGATGCCTCACCAGCAGAGAAATAAATATTCGTTCGCTGACTCGGAGTTGAATGCAGGTCTGGGCTATGCAAACTCGTACTATAACGCAGGGAACCCAGTGGTGCTGAAAGGAACCCTTGCGACCTGACATGCACATTCTTTTGCCTGTTCTTCACTTCGTAACCACTTCAAGCCGCAATGCTTTCCACTCAGAGCTTCCAAACAGTTGGTTCTATCGCCCTTGTTGTCAATGTCAAGAAAGCTGACCTGTGATAATCTGATGTTCTTTTTTTCAGCAGACGGCTGCAGGAAGGTACTGACAGGGACTCGTTTTGAGGCGCTGAGACGCGGTGAAGGGGCGATATCTATGAAGGTATGGTTCTACTTACTGGATTATAGATCCAGGGCTAGAAATGACTAGTCGTTTCTCGCTAACGCCAAGGTTCATTTCTCCAAGTCACGAAATTGTTCAGTAACGGCAAATAAAACGGTGGAAAGTTACTACGTAGAAGAGGATGACTGTGAAGCCGGCACCTGAGGCGAAATTCATTTTCTTTGTCGCAGAGAGACACTGCTTCACAAAATGGAGACTATTGAAGGAACGCAGTGACTGTGATTATCTTTCATGTTTTTCCATGTTGTGAGTATTCCTATTGCTGCTCATGTCCGTGTCAACATCAGAACTCTTCAACATGTGGGCGTTTGGTATGCACGGGACCAGGGGCAGAACAGGTTTCGATTATGGTTGCTTTGAGTGCAGTTTCCATACCTCGTTATACTCCCAATCTCATCTTCCTCCTTTACTGAAGCTGAGATGAGGTTTGATTTTTCTGATCTGCAGGACCGTGAATCGTTTCACTGCCTCATATCAGCAAATCTTCCCGAGAATACAACAGTCAATGTCACCGCGCTGTCAGTGCAGTGGAAGCTGAAATAGCTCCAACCGCCGCTCAAGGACAACTTTAATTTGCCAAAATCCATCGACCCAATCACTGGAGCTCCTGGGGATGGAAAGGAAACAAACATCAAACGAAATCTCAGCTTTGCGAATCTTTAAGAATTATTTAGGAAGCGGGATCAGGAGAATGAAACATGAACTGTCTGAGTGAACAGAGTCTGTCTGTAAACTTGCTTCTTCTATCACAGGGAGCTCTGATGTTCTCGGCGACATTAACTGTTCTGATACACTTATTCCCATCGGACCTGCTCTGTTTTTGCAGTTATGAGCGTCAGGAGCAATAAATCTCAATTTTGGACCTGGATTCGGAACTCGGGCAGTAGTGGTAGAAGCGCCGAAGCCAACACACTGTCCTACCAGTGATGGAGGCAAGTTAGCCTACAGTATTAGTTAAGGAACAGCTTTAGGCTGTGTTATTATTCATTGGAGATACGTTTATCTTCCAAAATGATGGAGTCATCGAGTTTTTCACAACACTGATAGAAGCCCATTATCCCGTTTTCCAGAACTTGGCCTGTATACTGGAGTGCTCTGTAGTTTGAAGTGGTCATTTCAATCATGTTTTTTCCTGGAACATTTTGAACTCAAATGACACAACAAATTGTACTGAAGTTTGATACGGGAACTGAAAGTACAAGTTGCTGAAAAAGCTCACCAGTTCTGACGGCATCTGTGCGGAGAAATCAGAACTAACGTTATTAGGTCTGTGACCCTTCCTCAGAACCAAATCTTCCAGCAACATCTGCTTTTGTCTGATATTGAAAAAAATGTATTCATGTGCCCTCCGTGAACTGAGAGAAAGAATCATGAAGACACATTAGCCCGAGAGTGACAGAGGCCTCAAGGGTGACCAAGTCCACGAAGAACGATTTGACCTGCTTGGCTTATTTGTTCCATTTCAGACTTCAACAGCAGAATCTGTTTGCACGAAAGTGTTCCTTTGGATGTTGGATGCGACAGTTGTTCAAAAGTTCACATGTGCCTCAGGGAAGCGCAAATTCACATTCCCAGACGTACAAGAGCAATAGTGTATCCATTGTGCTTCAGCAGCACCCCTGTAAAGTTGAGGTCTAATGAAATAAATGCAGCAGTATAATAGATACCTGAATAGCCTCTGTATTTCAAATTAGCGGCAACAAAGCTGAAAGAATCATGTACAGATAGATAGGAGAATGCAATGCTGAATCAGGTCGTGCCCAGGATGTTATCAACAGAGATCGGCCCTTGTTGTTTAATCATTTGATTTCAAATCTATCTGTGACATGGCCTGTTAATGCCTAAGATCTTCAGCATCAAAATAAAATGCTGCCTGATCTTTAGAAGCAGAGTGAAGCAGTAGATCAATCGTGGAGAGTTATACAACACAAACATATCATTCAGACCAAATTCCCCTTACCGACCAGATATCCTAACTTAATCTCGTCCCATTTTCCAGCATTTGGCTCATCTTCCTCTGAACGCTTTCTATTCATATACCCATTCAGATGACTTTTTAAATGGGATGGTGTTGCCGGTGTAGGACTGGAATGTACAAAGTTAAAAACACACAACACCAGGGTATAGTTCAACAAATTGATTTGGATGCACGAGCGGTGTCTTACAATCCTATCCTCCTCAACCCCCTGATGAAGGAGCCACTTTCTGAAAGCGAGTGTGTCCAAACAAACCTACTGTACTATGACCCGGCATTTTGCGAATTTTAAACTTTTAAATTTTGTAATTATACCAACCTCCACCATCTCCTCTGGCAGTTCATGGCATACTCGCACGACCCTTGCTTGAAAAAGTTGACCCTTAGCTCCCTTTTTATTTATTTTTTCCTTTTCACCCTAGATCTGTGCCCTCGAGTTCTGCACTAGCTCCATTCCAGGGATAATAACTTATCTATTTGCACTATCCATGCACCTCATGATTTGATGCATATCTATGAGTTAATCCCTCAGCCTCGGACATGCCAGGAGAAACAGTCACATCCTATTCAGGCTGACCCTGCAACTGGAATCCTGGTTCCTCTGAACATATTTGTAAATCTTTTCTGAACTCTTGCAAGTTTTACAATATCTTTTTCAGAGGAGGGAGACCAGCATTGCACACAATATTCCAAAAGGTGGACGAACCTGTTTCCTGTACTGCCTCAACATGACCTCTCAACTCCGATACTCAGTGCTCTGACCAATGAAGGAAAGCATCAGAATGACTTCCCTGCATGTTAAAGTCCTACATCAGCGGTGTCCGCTACAATTTCCTGATGTACAATCTGCTTGAAACACGAACAGATGGGACATCAGGAAAATGGAAAGACATTGGTAGTTTCTAAGAGATGGCTGTGAGCAGAGTGGACCCAGGTTCAATTTGGGTGCTGAAGACGGGCTTTCCTGTATGTAGTGGTGAACATATCACTCCGGATGTATCAAACACACTGACTGCCTAGTCTGTGTTGTCCTTTCCAAACCTCAGGAGAAAGTGAGGACCATAGATTCTGGAGATTTGAGTCGAGAATATGGCGCTGGATAAGCACAGCAGGCCAGGCAACATCCGAGGAGCTGGAAAATCGACGTTTTGGGCGTAAGCCTTTTTATCAGGAATGAAGCTTGTTGGCTGTGGAGCTGAGAGATAAGTGGGAGGCGGTTGAGGCTAGGTACAAGATAGGTTGATGAAGGTGGGGAGAAGATGACAGGTTGGAAAGGAATGTGAAGCGCAATGATGGGAAAGATGATGGACAGGCCATGAAGGAAGTGCCGAGTTGGAGGCTTGGGACGAGCATAAGGTGAGGAAGGGATTTGTGGCAAAAGGTGAAATCCACGTTCATTCCGTGGGGTTGCGGGCTGCCAAGGTTTCACTCCTCCAGGCTTCAGTCGGGAAAGGTTTGGTGAGAGAGGAGGCTAAAAACCTGTATGTACTTGTTAGAGTGGGAGTGGGAGTTGAAGTATTCAGCTACACTGTGGTGAAGTTGGTGCTGGCGGCCAGAGATTTACCCTGAAATGATTCGCAAGTTGGCGTCCTGTCTGTCGATGTGGAGGAGGGCACATCAGTTGCAATGAACATAATAGATGACATTTGTGATTGTGCAACAGATGCACAATGTCATATACTATATCCATTGGACCGATTGTGCTCTCCCAACCCTAATCCCATTGCAGTCACGTCAATGTGTTACTCACAATTAAGTACCAGCCATTTTCAAAGTCCTTTACCTTATTTCATACACTACGTCTAATGAGGTGCAGCACCCTCACTCCTGCCGGGACTGCTCCTCTTCTCAGGGATGTCCCATTGTCTACTGTGCCGGAAGTAGTTTCCTCATCCGTTCCATTTGTTCTGTCTAATTACTTATTGTGGAAACATTAAACTGCGCAAAGCCACCTCTTCTTTAATTTTTTTCTGCAGTTTTCTAAACAAACGAGTTAAGAAATTTTCCAAGGACCTTGGCCCCAGCATCATTAAATCGCAATCCCGAGATTATTCCTGTTTCGTTTGCTTTCCAATTTAGCACCAAGTTAAATTCCATCAGCTGAAACTCTTTCGCCCTACATCACCATCTGGGTGTCATCGAGGTCCACCTTCAGACCACAGTTACTGAAAGAGCAATTGTCCTTTACCAGTTTTACTTTATCAAAATACAGGCTGAGGTTTTCATTGTGCCTTCCTGATCCCAGTCACTGCAAACTCATCCATGTCACCAGTAAAGGTCTGTGTATGTGGATTTGATTAGATTAGATTACTTGCAGTGTTGAAGCAGGTCCTTCAGCCCAACAAGTCCACACAGACCCTCCGAATGCAACCCATCCAGACCCATTCACCTACATTTACTCCTTCACCTAACACGATGTGCAATTTAACTTGGTCAGTAATACAACGGACATCTGCAGCCTGGACAATAACAGGAAAATGGGAATGGAACCCTGTCCGTATTTTCTTAACCCCATGCAGTTTATTTGTCTCTCGTTGTCTCTGTCCTGAATCCACCATGTGACGTACAGTCTCAAATGAGTCTCCGCAGAGACAAATTTAGAGCCGAATCTATGAAGCAGGAGGGGAAAGGCCAAGTAGAAATGAGTCGACATTGAATTGTAAAAAGGAGAAACGAGGGAGTCAGAGGGCAAGTAAACACAGACAAACAGAAGGTTACATTGTTTTGAGAGACAGAAGAACAGAGAGCGAACGAGACATAACATTCATTAATATTTGACCTGTATTGCTAGTCTTAATGTAAAATTATCACAGTACGATATCTTCCATGAAGGAGCACAGCAACAAGAGTGTGACGATTGGCTTGTGGCGTGTCTTACATCAGCTCAGAGAGCTGTGTGTTCAAACCACACCTGGCTCACGATGTGTTGTGAAGGTTTCACTCTCTGAATTTAACATGGCAACAGAGTTTGTTGTCGGCGGTATTCACTGGTCAAAGTGTTCTTTCCAGTTCCTTTCCAGAACACGAGATGAGTTGCTGTCAGTTTCATTTGTGAACAATGTTACTTGTAGGTGGATGCGCATTGTTTGGGTAAATGTTCAGTTTTCCCACTATGATAATGAAAATACAAACTTCATCATAGGGTATAAACACGCAGCCGAATCTCTCTGGGCAGTCGCTTCGTTCATTTGCTGTCAGCGTGATGTAAATAACATGTACTGACATTTTGTTCTTGAATGGTCCCCAATTTATGCTTCAATATATCAGGAGACTCCAACTCCTCTTGTTACAACAGAATGACAGGGGTTTCAGAAAGTAATAGTCCCCAGCAACAGCAATCTTTCCTCTCACTGGACGCAGTTAAAGTGACCTTTATCTCAACAACAGGAGGGAAAACTGCAGTCTGACAGCCCTACTCCACATTAACGGTTAGCCTGAATTTAAGACTGTTTTAGTAAAAGCCAATTATAGACATGTATTTGGTTCAGACTGCTATTTGTTAAATTTAATTGGCAGGGAAGACGCGGATGTGTGAAACAGTCCTGTGCATTAACTATATGATGACTGATTTGTTTCTTTGTACCAAATTCACGAGTTTATTTCGATCTCATAGAAGAGAGGCTGCAAGGTTTAGATAATCGCAGACCAACAGAGATGGGGTACGGGCATTCAAACTTTCACAAGCGTATCACCTCCTCTGTGCTAACTTCACCAATGTCTTACATAATATATGTTAGCATCTACTTACTGGAAGCACAGCAAATTGCAGTGCTCGTGGAACTGCCACACAAGAGGAGATGGCATTGATCACGGGGTTACACACCGTTCGCTCCGAATGCGCCATTCCACACACCTGAGGTCAATATCTGTGAAGAACATTTTCAATGATTCAGAGAAATACTCAGTTTTACATCTGGCATGGAGCATGTAACGTTGAGAATGATGCCATAACTCTTTATTTGCTGTTGTGTAATATGCTGTTGGGTAAATAAACACGTTGTCAAACTTCCCAGATTCTATTAAAAAATCTGGTTTCACACAGAATCACAAAGTGTGCCGTACCACAGAAGGAGGTTTGCAGCCCACCTTCTCTCTGCTCGCTCTCCATTACCATTCTATTGCTCTCACCATGTCACTCTGAAATGGATCGTTTTCAAGTAAGCATCGAATTCCCCTTTCTTTCCATCGAATCAGAACCTTTGCCACAGTGATTTATTGATATGTGCCACTCCCTGTGCGAACCCATTCTTCCTTATGTCACTTCCACTTCCTTTCCTGATGACTGTCAATCGCTGCCGAGCTGTTCTAGTCACTTTCATACTTTGGAGCATTTTCTTTCCTTATTTCGCTCTTTGGACCCTTCATGATTTTGAAAATGTCAAGCTAATGCAAAAAGTTTTGGTTTGGAAAAGCACAGCCAGTCAAGCAGCATCAGGAGCAGGAACATCGACATTACAGTCAGAACCCCTTCATCCGGAATGAGGGGAGGTATAAGGGTGTAGAGAGTTAAACAGGAGGGTGGGTGGCACTGGAATGGGCGTGGTGCTGGAAATCAATCAGTTTATGCAGGTTGCAGGTGATGATGATAGCTTGAAGCGGAGTGGAGCTGATTCTTAGCAAGGAAGATGGACGCAGGTGACAGTCAAGAGGGTGGAGTCGAGTTGGAGGGTTTGATCTGCGATGGGAGGATAGGGAGGGGAGATGAGGAAACTGGTGAAGTTAACATTGATGCCGAATGTTTGATGGGTTCCTTCGAGGAAGGCGAATTGTTCTTGTATTTGATGGTGGACGAGACCCAGGACTTGCATGTCCTTGAAGTGGGAGGGGGAAGATGAAGAAGTCAGCTACAGCACGGTGTGATTGCCTGGTACTTGTCTCCCAGAGATTTTCTCTGCAACGCTCTGCGAATTAGGGTCGTATCTCCCCAGGGATAAGGAAATCCCGTCCAGAACAATAGTCACAGTACATGGTTACATGTGCTGGAAAATCTCTTCTGGATGGGGAAGCATCCTTTAGGACGGTGGAGAGAGTTGAGCTGGATGTTGATGGTGAATTTTTTCACGTCTTTCGATAGCAAGTGAATACCAGCTTTCAGCCTTCTGCTCTCCTCGGAGAACTGCCCAAATTTTACAGTCTACCTTCACAGGTGACATTGCATTTCCGCTGCACCATTCACATCACCCTGTTCAGTGCTGTCTCAAATTATAAAATTTCCCCATTTTCTGAAGTTTCACGAGCAGATTGGACAGAAATGCAGCTGGAGGTTTCATTCAGAGTCGGATTGACGATGTGAACAATCTGAAACACATATTTTCACTTTGAATATATGTTTCACTTTGTCGTGTTTCTCTTCCCCATGCCGACGTCTGGCTCTCCGACCATATTTACAGAAACGATTTTTTAAGAAATTCGATTGAAATGTTTGCCTAAGTGCAGACTGGACAGATGGCCTGTCCTGGATTTGAAACCACATAGCTAATTCACTGAAAGCCCAAAAGAAAAATTGACACTCAAGGAGCAATGACCACAGTCTGTTTGCGTTAGACAATGTGGCAGCAGGTGACCGTTTCATAGGCTGAAATTCATTCCACAACGTTTCCGGATTTCAAAGCAGCAAAGTGGTAGCAGAATATCTGCTGCGCATTTTGTCTCCCTGCTCACTGAACTTACCATTTGTCCAATATCAAAGAACCAGACAGTCTCCACTGGCGGACAATAAAACCATTTTGTTTCTACTTGCAAGCTCTGCTGGAAGAAGGGCAGAGCCCGTTCGATTTTCTGCTCAGTGTCAATCACTTACAGTGGGTGGAATCAGTTACATGGCAGGAAATCAGCAACTTTGATTGTGGATTTTCTCCGAATCTCTTTTATCCGAGAAATGAGATGGCGGGAAAAGAAGAAATGGACACTGGAGATTCTTTGTCCAGGCAAATTAATATGAGTTATCTTGTGTGCAGCCTGTTTGGTGTTCAGAGTTTGTCTTCACAGATATATCCTACAGAAATCCCGTTTATTTCCTGTGTCGGAGTAGCAGTTAACATGTGAGCCCCAACTTTCCCAGATGAAGAGAAGCCAATAGGAACGCTCACTTACTGACAGTTATCACAACAGCGCTGAGAGTGCAACGTGGCAGTGACGTTTAAAAATGAGCCATTGTATCTTCCTCTGTCCCAGAAATAGGGGGAGGGACGGCATAACCTGATGGTGTCATTCCCGTGCAGATTGAAGCCATACAGTCTATCCAGTCCACGACGACTCTCTGTCACTTGTAACTCTTTGAGGTTATTCACAAACGGTGATACATGTCCAAACATTGAGGAAATGTGTCTGTGCGGTGATGCTGTCTCCCAAATGCTGATCCTTTTTCAATTCATGTCTGAGCCAGTGATGGATAACGCGACTGATTACGCGTCAAGATACTATAATTTCGACTCCTACCTGGCTCGAAAGCAACGCAGGCTTTTATTGCACTTACAAACCAATGGTCCTCTCTGTTCTGAAGCTGAATTGATGTTTGATTTCCTAATCTGCAGGAACCTTCTGTCACTGTCGCTGAGAACGTCAAAGACAATCTTCTTACAACATCACAGGAGGGGAACTCAACTTACTCCACACGCTCTTCATGGACACCTTTCCACTTCCATTACTCACTGACACATTCACTGCGATTCCTGGGAATGGCAAGGAAACAACATGAATGCACAAGTCGCAACTTTCAGTTTCATTCGAAACTCTTTGGGAAGCGGTGTCAAAGAAGAATGAAGGGTGAAGAATTCGACTGAGCAGGGATTATCGAGGTACCTTCTGCTTTTTTTGAAGAGAACGAAACATTGTCTCTGATTTTCTCGAGGACATTAATTGATACGAAGCATTGAAAGCAATATCGTCACAGGTGCTCCCCTTTTCTTGTTACTGCTGATGAAGAAGATGCTTTGTTCTTTTCCCAACCGGGAATCGAACACAGGCCACAGCCGTGAAAGCGCTCAATCCTTACCATTAAATCACCAGCCTCCAACTGTCAGCTGCATGGGTTGCTTGGAACCCGTCAAGCTCCATGTAAGTGCTCTTCTCAGAAAAATACCGCTTGGTTATCCTCATCCTATTCCCCATCCACTGGCTGTTTATGGCTTCGCATCACAAAATCATATCTGAATACTTCTGAAGGTTATGTGGGCTTCTCCTTCTCTGACTCTGACAGACAGTGGGCTCAAGCTTAAAACACCTGCCGGCTGATGACGTTTTACTGCATATATCCTCAAATCTGTCTGCCTCTAACCTTAAGTCTGTGGCCCACGGTGATCAATCAAGAGGAAACATGTATTTAGTCTACCCAATACATACCATTTTTTTTATTTCAATCACGTCATTTAAAATCTCCTCTGCTGTAAGAAAAATAACCCCAGTCTGTCTAATGTTTGTTTAAAATTCCAACTCTTCAACCAGTCAATATGCTGTTTAGTGGCTCAGCGCAACAGATCCGGAGTTTGGGCATTCTGTCCGTGACTCCGTGGGTTCCTCCGGATGCTCCGATTTCCTCTGACTGTCCAAATAATGTGCAGGTTCGTTGAATTGACCATGTTAAATTGCCCGTAGTGTTACGTGCATGAGTCATGGGTGAACTTAGATTTAGATTAGATTACTTACAGTGTGGAAACAGGCCCTTCGGTCCAACAAGTCCACACCGACCCGCTGAAGCATAACCCACCCATACCCCTACATTTACCCCTTACCTAACACTACGTGCAATTTAGCATGGCGAATTCACCTGACCTGCACATCTTTGTGACTGTGGGAGGAAACCGGAGCACCCGGAGGAAACCCACGCAGACACGGGGAGAAATTGCAAACTCCACACAGTCAGTCGCCTGAGGCGGGAATTGAACCCCGGTCTCTAGCGCTGCGAGGCAGCAGTGCTAACCACTGTACCACTGTACCACCGTGCCGCCCACTTAGGGGAATGGGTCTCAATGGGTGTCCTTCGGAGGGTCGGTGTGGACTTGTTGGGTTGAAGGGCATGTTTCCACACGGGAGGGAATCTCATTTAATCTAAATCTCTCCACGGTTTTTAGTGATATAATATCCTTAGTGTAATGAGAATTGCAGAACTGCGCAATACTCTGGCTAAAGCAGAAAGAACAAATGAAATGAATGATGCAGAAAGCCACAAAAACTGCTCTTTTCCAATAAATTCTCTTTTGCTCAATACTGCGGTGTGTCTTTTTCCTGAGTCTGATGCTCCAGTAATATCTGCTGTATGTCAATTAAAGCTGCTGTATGAGGATCAAACTCGCAACCGAGCATCTAAATGTATCGACTATTGGAAGTTCCCGTCGGTGGGACTTGCGCGCATTCAACCCAGCAACAGTGACCGCAGCAGCAACGGCTGAATGGTGTCAATGTGACTGTAAGTTTGTGAATGCCTCATTGAAAGTGGAGAAGCGGCGTAAATGTTGGTTGCTGGTTGTGGAGTGGAGAGAAATCTCCGAGAAAGTTTGGGTTTGAAACCTGATGCACGAAACGCTGAGATTAGCGAAGCGGGTACTTGAAGGAGTAAACTCGTCACCTCGAAGAGTATTTTCATGTAAAATATGACAGATTCCTACACGCGTTTGCTACGACCGCATTACGTGCCATAAAACGGGAAAAATGCCCGTTGCGTAACTCAGATTGGAACTGAACTTGCGGTGGCCACATGACAAAGCAAAACAAGGTCCCGGCACCACATGTCGAGCAAGATTTGAAAAGCCATTAGGGTAGCATTAGGGGACATTTCGGGAACAGCACCACATGCACAACACAAATAGTTGCCAAACACTGACTGGGATGTGGGTGCTCAGAGTGGGCTGACTCTTTAACTCAGAGTTTGATGAATGCAGATATTAATAAATTTCTTAAAAACATCAAAGGATTAGGGTATTTCTGAAATCCATTCCCAACAAAAATGTCGTTTGAGATCGGTTATTTCACCAAATTGCTCACAAAAGCAACTAACCGCTGCTGCTAAATATTCTATAATTCCCGTTCACAATCCCACAATCAGTGCAGCTCCGAAGACTCAACTGGAAATGCAGATGGGGAAGAGCAGCAGATGTGGCTCCCATGATGCGATCGAAGCGCGTGACGTCCATTCGAGATGGTAAGGATGCCAGTGAAATCCCGAAGCTGGCTCCAACGTCACCTGGAGCAGCTTCTATTGACATGGATCATAGGAGTGTATTGGAATATCAGGTTGGAAGCTTCAAACTCAACTTTGTCAGTTTCTATTTACATGGAGAACGGAGTGTTGTACATTAGACTGGGTGTTCCAACCTCACCCATAGCAGCTCCTATTGATAAAGAGCAGGGAGCGTTTGGACATCAGGCTGATGGAAAGGATTTTAATCTGAAATGAAATAATTTCTGGCAGGACACATGTTTGTGGATTGCGGGAATTTCTGCCCGAGGGACATGTCTCAGTTATAAAGAAGAATCCTGGAAAGGTTCAAATCGTGCTCAGTAGTTCGCACTGCAGACTCACAGCACTATTGTTTGGGATCCATTCAGCGTCGCGTGACCGGCCGTGTAGAGTTTGCACATTCTCCCCCTGTCTGCGTCTGTTTCCTCCCACAGTCCAAAAATGTGCAGGTTAGGTGAGTTGGCCTTGTTAAATTGCCCCTGGTGTTAGGTGACGTGGTAAATGTAGGGGCATGGGTCTGGGTGGGTTGCGCTTCGGAGGGTCAGTGTGGAATTGTTGGGCTGAATCTAATCTAATCTGGTTTCCTTCCCCAATCCAAAAATGGTCTGGTGGATTGGCCATGCTGAATTTCCCAGAATCTTACGTGCATTAGTTAGAGGGAAACTTGTTTGTTGGGTAACTCATTGGTAGATCGATGTGCACTTGTTGAGCCAAATGGCCTGTTTACACACAGTGGAGAACTTAATCTGTGCAGAAGATTTTATAGATCAGGTTGAGGTTCTGGATGTAGGTTTTCTCACTTCGTGTGAAGTGACAATTTTCCTTTTCGAGACTTGCCACTTCATATCATTGGGACCATTGGAGTGAAGCAGTAACAGTGAATATTTTGACTGGTTGTTTTGACTTGTGAACATGACTGCTATTGTGTACTTTCTTGCGAAGTTCACAACTTTGGAGAATGCTGAAGCTGGGAGGAGTTTTGAATTCCTGACATGCAGGTGTGTGATTCTCTTCAGAAAATGACCCAGAAGACATCACAATCATTTTCCCAACGCTATCACAGAAGAGTAATGGAGTTGTGTGTGTATATTGAGAGACTGAATGACTAGGGAAGTACACTGACTGCTGGACATTTTACAAAGTAACATTTGATTCAGAATAAGCAGCAGTCGCTGAGTTTGGTATGAGACAAAAACACAAATTCGAAATCTGCCAATCAGTTTAAAGTGCACCTCGTAAAATATCAAACACAAATCCAAATTGTATTGAGTATATAGACAAGCTTAAAAGCCAATGACACAATCTGTAGCCTTGGGCAGAAAGGCCCGGGGAATATTTAGGAGGAGAACTACCAAGCTCAACATATTAATACGCTGCTTGAAAAATAGCTCTCGTAAAGGTACCTTTTCGATCAGTAAACTGGACATACAAATTCCGAAGAAGAAGAAAAGAAGACACAGGAAGATCCGAATAATAGCACGAAAGCTGCCTGGTTCATAGATAAGAAGTGTGATTTTGGAAATCTTAATTGGGGGTTTTATCGGACTAGTATGACAGAAGGGACTGTAAATGATAGTTTAGAGGAAGAAATTGGAAATTGCCGCTTGTTAATTATTCTGTTATATTTTAAGAAATAAAGTTGCTAATTTTTACTTTAAATAACTCTTGGCAACACGGATTTTTACGGATTACTGCAAGGGATAAATCTGATCCGTGTTGCTAGATTTTAGTTAAGCATTTGACCCGTGTCGAAACAAACGGGGAAGCTGAAATAGTCTCACAAGCAATTCATGGCGGCCTTCCCTTTACCATACTGACCTCCCAATTGCTGCGGCTCCTGGAAATGAAAAGGAAACAAAAAATACCCTTTCTTAGCTTTCAACCTCATTAGAATCTCATGGGAAGCGGAAACAGAGGGAAATGAATTGTAAAATTTCCGTCTGAGAAAGACCATTTGAGGCACCCTCACCTCCTTTAAGAGGCTTGGAATTTGACTCAGGTGTTCCTGAGGACATTAGCTGATTCGGGGCATTGAAAGAACTTCTGTTATAGATGCTCTGCATTCGTCTTTATCTCTGTCAGGAATGAATAAACCCTCATTCCCTGATAACGCATTGAAACCTGGCTACAAAGCTGAAAACACCGCATCGTAAATTTTAGACGACGAGGGTTAAACTAAGGAGGGTGTCGCCTGGTTGGTCGACAGCCTTCAAACTCCTTTTTGGTGCTCTTGTCAGAAACAACCGCTTTACGATCCTTATCGCATTTTCCAACAGTTGACTCATGTGCCTTAGCATCACAAATTCAGATCTGTATACTTCTGAATTCAAGAACCCGCTGGCTAATTTCTTTTTGTACATCGAATGCATGCCAGTAACAAAAAAGACTGGGTTTTCGTAGTGTAAAATGAAAAGTAAACGAAGAATCGCAATTGCAGCACCACCAGCGATGACGACAGTGATCGTTGCATCGTTTCTTAATGACACAGCTTTTGTGTTTTTTCAAAGCAGGTAATCTTCTTCTCCAATATGAATGGGTCATTGAGTGTTTACAGCACAGTAAAAGACACATCATCTCAGTTGTCCAACGCTGCCCTGCAGCCTTTTGTGCTCTGACATTCCAGATATTCATCTCAATGCATGTAGGTTCATTCGCTGAGCTGGAAAATTCGTTTCCAGACGTTTCATCATCACAATAGATGACATCTTCAGTGACCTTCCAAGTGAACCATTAGTGAGGTAGCCGCTTTCTATTCATATATTTGGGTTTACTTGGTTTCGTAATGCCATTTCCCGTGGTGACATCATTTCCTATGTTAATGCCAGTCATTGTTTCTTTTCTCAGTGGGTGGGAAATGCGATCAAAATCAATGTGTTTGGCGACAGCGTTTCGGTTAGAATGTCACGCTTCAAAGAATTTGTTTGCGTTTCTCTCGTACGTATATAAATAGAAAGCAGGCTATACCACCAGTTCTTATTTCGGAGGCTTACTGAAAATGTTACCTAACAAGGTGACGAAACGCCTGGAAATGAACCTTCCAGCTCCGCGAGAAAACCTACATCCAGAACCTCAACTTGAGCTACAAATCTTCTGAAACCTAGCTCACCTGAATGATATTTTCCCCGTAACGTTTTAATCTAAAATAACACAATGAATGGAATGAAGTTTGAGATGGCAGAACTGTGTTCCTGCCTCTGGATGAACTGAAACTCATTTTCAACCACAGAGCCAAACATACAGACACATTCTACCTAGAGAGACAAACGCTCAGACAATATTTTATCACCCACTTGACATACATTGTCCCATTTCAGAGTTCAAAACCACCGTCTGGTTCCTGCAGTGCAAGTCAGCATCTGTTCAGTCCTCTGTCAAACTGCCTCCCCAATTGTTTCCCCATCACTCTGCAGTTTATGCTGCCTCAACTCTTTCACCATGCGAATTTGACCATTTCTTATGTCAGCTGCTTCCTGTCGTTCAGAATGGTCTTCCTCAAATTCCTGAAAAAGACAAACAGGGATGTTGCAAGAGCATGTTTTGTTTTATCAGGGCCAGTGATATCACCACTGAGCAACAGAACCAGTGCATTACCGTATGAGAGAGATGCTCTCATGCATGTGAGACTGCAAGGTAACACGTAGCTCGTTAGCTTGTTTGTCACAAACCAAGCAAATGTGACAAACCGAGGTAGTGCCGAAGGGATCTACCGAAAAGTTGGAGAATGCAATGCTGATTTAGACAGTGTACAAGATGATATAAACGGATATCTTCCAAGGTAGTCCGTTCATGAGGATTCTCTGCTTACACTGCCATGGTCTGTTCATAATTACCATTCATAATAATCTTTCGAATACGAATTATGCTGTGGACCCATCAGAATCACTTCCCTGCATGTTACTGACTCTGACAAAGGAAATGTCAGCTGCTATTGCCTGACCTGCACTCGGCTTAAAACAAGAACAGAGGGGACAACAGGAAAAGGGAGAGAAATTGTTTGTTTGTGAGAAGTGAGTGTGGACCCATGGAGCCACGCTCATTGTGAGGGCTGAATGTGGGTTTCATGTTTGCCCTGGTACACTAATCAATCTGGATCACTCATCCAAAACGTGGGTGCTAAAGGTGGGTATCATCTTTAACCTGATACACTGATCACTCTGGATCAATTACGCACAATGACTGCACTTTGTGTGTCGTCCTTTGCACATCTCATCTTGGTGCAGTGCCTCGAGGGGATCCTCGCATTTTTAACTTGGCAAACCTCACAAAAGTCAGTTTTGCAGGTTCATATTATAACATAATTAATTATAGAAGCAGAAAGAGTTCATTCATCCCAAGTGTGCTCCGCGATCCCATGAGCTCACATCTGAAGTGATAATACTGAACTGCAATTTCTTGCCATTCTTCATAAGCCTTGATAATTTTACGGAGTAAATCTCTGTCGCTCCCAGCCTTGAATGTACTTAATAAGCCAGACCCGACAGTCCATGTAGTACACAATTCCATCAGAATATAAAAATGGCAGAACAATTGTGTGTCTACCTGCCAGATTGGAAAGAACAGGCAATCCCACTGGTGTAGGTGGAGGGGCAAGAGGACACTGTGACATAGAATGCAACAGGTAAAGCTAATGTAGGGGAAGGAGTGGGAGTGCATTCAAAATCACACCATTGTTCAGCCCTTCCCACATTCCAATCACTTAATCAGAATAATTAACAATATTTCTTCTTCAACAGGCCAACCTCTCTCCTCACTATTGCATAAATAATGCATCCTCCACACTTCACTTCACACTGCACACGTGATAAGACATCATCCAAATTCAACACGTGCTTACTTTCTCTCCTTGGATGCTGGCTGACCCGTTGTGATTTCCAGCATTTATTGTTTACAGTACAGATTGCGGCATCTGCAGCGATTTGTCTCCGATGTTTTGTCTCAGTGCTCTCACCACAGCAGTATTGGTTCTATCCTTGTTAAGAGAATGAATGTTTTGTTATGGAAATATGTCGTAGTACCAATACTTCTGACTTCTTTTTTCCAAAGCTGGCAAGTAATTAGTTTTGTGACAAACGTTATTCAAAATAACCGAAATATAAAAGATACAGTTTTTGGAAATCTGATGTAAAAACGAGAAATTCAGAACGCCTGACAACATCTGAAGATGGAAACAGATTTTTTATATGGAAAGACCAGGTTATTTATACGTTTCTAGATTATAATGTCGGAAAATGATCAGTTATATCTGTCGAATCAGGATATTTATCAAAATCTCTCTTGAGATTACAACCGCAGTAGTTACAAAATTAAAAGGACTTAATCGGCTGTAATGCTGCTTTCATTCCCCTGAGCTTGTGGAAGGCTGTGTTTGAATTGTTACCTTTTCATTTTGCTTTCTGTCATTTGGCATTCAAGTCGAATTGAGAATTGTTTCCTTCAGTGTCTACCTTAGTAAGTGCATCTGCTCATGCCTATTTCTCTCTTTCACATTCTCCGACTCTCTGTCCATGCATATTCCTCATTGCAAACTTCTGCTCTTTGAAAAGCCGGTCATTCAGAGAAAGTCTGAGAGTGGTACTACTTAGAGGCCTTCTGTCTCCTGCCTGGGGTCGGTCGAAATCGGCTCGCATTCTCGGATAATGCCTCTGTCACTTCGACTTCAGGCAAGGAGACATTTCTTCCTCAAAATATCATGACCCTTTCGAAGTTAAAGTTGAATTCCTTATCCAAACAATGAAATAATTACCTAACAGCTACAGGAGAACAAGGATGTATTTACTGTTGGTATACAACAAATGAATGGTGAAAACAGAGAATGAGGGATATCAGCTCGTGGCGTCTTTGCCATTACCACAACATTCCCGGGTGATTTTGCAGTGACTCTTGCCTCACCTCTTTATTTCCACGAAACGGGGTATGAAGGAAGGAGAATCAAAGGAGGAGAAGCAGAAGTGCTTGTGGAACAACCGGGAAGAATTTCCATGAGGAAATAGTCGTTAGAAAGAACAGCATACACTGCCAGAACTACGCCGGGAAAAAGAAGCGGGGAAGCCAAATCAGAACAGGCTGGATCTCAAAGAGAACGCTGAGTTGCATCATCAACAACACTACAATTGCGAGAAATAACGAGCTTTCAAAACAGTGAGAAGTCACCACTGTGATGGGAGGTGCATTAACCAACTAAACCATGGTGCGACGCTAAAAGTGAGTATTTTCGTCCATACGTGCAATTCCCTAACCACTTGTTCATGGGAATTCGAAAATGTGTTTTCTGTATCAATGTTGCTTAGTGAGAATTGCAATGAAAATCCGCTTTTGCGAGAACAGACATTTTACGGCTTCGCATTCTTCACTGAAAAGACACAGAAAAAGTCAATCTCCTCTTGCATTGGCTTCCAACTGATATTTTCAGCTGTTTAAACTGACAGAATAAAGAGGATGTGTTCATCCTCTCTGAGCCCATTAACCGCGTCAATACACACGCAGGGATCCTCAACCAAGAGGAACGGGCTCATTGTGGTGAATTGACCAGCAATGGTGTGTGAGTCATTGCAAACAGTGGGCAGTAAAGGCTGATCAAACCACACTTACACTGAGCCTTGCACCACCAGCTCCACACTCATATCTTGCCTCATGTCTCCCAGTCATCAATGGTTTTGACTTTTATTTCGCTACCCTGCGCCAACGTCTCTACTTACTCCCGACTGCTTGCAGATATCGAATTAGAACCTGCAACATTTAGAAATGCATTTCTTAGACATAGATGCATTTCAATGTGATAATATTCACTTTTGTACCCTTAATTACCCCAGAGGTGTAGAGGGTGAGTGATTGTTGTTCACTCTTCAACTCATTAGCATGAAGGTACAGACATGAAACCTGCAGAGATAGAGTTCCTGGATTCGGAACTAGCGACATTGGACGAACACAGAGACATTTGCAACTCAGAAAGGTGAGATATTGGAGGTGGATTTGCCGTTGTAGTTTTCACGTGCATGTGTTGCCAAAGTCCTTGTGAATAAAATACAACAATTACTGGACTGATCCTGGCAGGACCCGGGTGTGTGTTCTGTCTCTAACGAGGAACGTGCTTTCATTCTGATGAAATGATATAAGTCTTCATTTCCTGACTGGGAATTGCATCCATGTCTGGGCGTTGCAAACTCAGACTCCTTCGCAGTGGGGCTGAGAATAGACCTTGCGAGCTGACTTGTACACACTCTCGCTCCTGTTCTTCACACCATAACCACCTTTGGCAGCAATATTTCTCTCTCCAAGTTTCCAAACAGTTCACCTTGGGTTTCAAATTGAAGAAAGCAAGCTGTCAAAATCTGATGTTGTTTAGCAAATGCACTGCTGGAAGATACAAATCAAGCTAATGCTAACAACGTCTTGTTTTGAGCCGCTCGTTTGCACTTAAGGGCGGCACCAATAAAAAGTGTCGCTCATCTCATCTAATTCCACATCCTGAGCTAGAAATGATCAGAGGTCTCTCGCTGAGTTTGTGCAGGGTCTTGCTTGGAAGAAACCATGACACGTTTTCACTGCAGTAGATCATGAAATCGCGTCGTGACTGTGAATAAAACGATGGAAACTTCCAGCAGATCCAGGCGAAGCAGGCAGCTGAGGACAAATGTGTCTCCTTTGCCAGTGAAAGGCACTGCTTCACAAATTGGAAACGTCGAAGTGAAGCAGTGTTGGTGATTATCTTCGCTGCTTGTTCACCTTTTTAATTCTGATTCCGTGGAAGTGCATGACATTACATATTGACATGCTGCCAAAACTGAGCGTGACGCTTGGGCAAGTGGTGTAATGCAAAACGCGTCTGATTTCGGGTCAGAAATGGCAGGTTTGATTCCGACCTGGCTCGAGAGTAATGCTTTTATTTAACTGTGGTCCATGTTGATGGTCTCCTTTGAAGTCCTGTCGGGACGACGTCTCTGTGTTTTCGAATTGCATTTGTTCTATTGCCCATTTCAAATTCCAGCTCAACACAACGGACACCTCTGTCACTCTCGGAGTATCTTCCTGTGTGTCTCCCTCTGTAGGTTAAAATGAGCACGAGTTCCTCAAAACAGTTACAATACGTTGTGAAAATATCAACCTTCTGTCCCATTGTTGTGTCATATCAGAACACAGGATAACCGCATTGACATTTGCCCTGGAAACATCAGAACACACAAAACTTCGAGCCAAAGCTGGAAACTGCGACTAGAATAGATGGCTCTCTGATGAGCCGCAATGCACAATGGGCAGAATGGCCTTTTTCCCACTGTGTAAATCTGCGAATACTATTTGAAAATAATCTGCAACGAAAATATTATCAGAAAGTAAAAGATAAACAGTGTTTTATTGAGAATAAATACGATAGTATCTATCACATTGTATTATTTACTTGTGACGATTCGGTACTCTCACCACCGTGACACAGATACTATTCCCACTCATGGAATGGTTGTTTTGCTCAGAAAACATATCGGATGTACCAGTACTTCTGGCTGATTTTCCGATGCTAGTAGGTTATTGGTTTGTCCAAAACGTTTTGAAGATTAACATAAAACAAAGGGCTGCAGTTGCGGCAAATCTGAGCCAAAAACGTCAATTGTTTGATGAACTCAGCAAGCCAAGCAACAGAAACGTCAACTTTCCTGCTCCTGGGATGATGCCTGACCTGTTGTGCGTTTTCAGCACCAGTCTGATATAAACTCTGGTTTCCAGCAACTGAAGTCTTCACATTTGCCTAGTTCCTTCAGTGTCGCTGTTTCCAAATTCAGGAACTCCATCTCTCGCGGTTTCATGCATGTACCTCCATGCAGAGGAATCGAAACGTGAACAAAAGTAACTCACCCCCTTCACCTCTGGGGTAATTAGGGACTTAAAAATTAATCTAAACACATTGAAATATAGCTATGTCCCAGTTAATCTTAACACATTGAAATATATTATGTCCCAGAAATGCATTTCTAAGTGTTGCAGGTTCTAATTCGATACCTGCAAGGGGTTAGGAATAAATTGAGAAGTCGAGCAGAGGAGTAAAATAAAATTCAATGCATTGATGACTGGGAGACATGAGGTAGGATGTAAGTGTGGTGGTGCAAGGCTCAGTGTCAGTGATAATTGGTCAGCCTTCATTGTTCATAGTTTGCAATCACTCACACACCACTGCTAGTCAACTCACCACAATGAGCCTGATCGTCTTGGTTTGAAGATCCCTACCTGTGTATTAACGTGCCTAATGGACCCCGGCAGCATGAACACATCCTGTTTATTCTGTCAGTTCAAACAAATGAAAATTTGTTAGAAGCCAATGCAAGAGGAGATTTCTTTTTGTTTTCTATGCCCTTTCACTGGAGTATGCTCTGGCGTGAAATGTCTGCTTTCGCAAAAGCGCAGATTGATTGCAATTCATACTGAGTAGCATTGATACAGGAAAAAAAAACATTTTCGATTTCCTGTGACCTAGTGGTTAAGGTATTGCACGTATGGACGATGAAAATCACTTTCAGCGGGGTGCCGTGGCTTAGCTGGTTAAAGCATCTCCCATCACAGTGGTGCATGCTCATTGCATTGAAAGCTCGTTATTTCTCACAAGTACAGGGTTGCCGATCACAGAGCTCAACGTTGTATTTGAGATCCGGCCTGTTCTGATTGGCATTCCGCTTTTTTTTTTCCTAGTTCAGTTCCAGTAGTGCATGTTGCACTTTCGAACGACATTTTTTTTACTGAAGATTCTTCCCGCTGTTCCAGAATGACTTCTGCTTCTCCTCCTCTTATTCCACTTCCTGAAGAGGTGAGGCAGGAGACATTGCAGCATTGCAGGGGAATATCACGGTAATACTATAGAAATCACAAGCTGATCACCCTCATTCTCTGCTGTCGCCATTCATTTGTTGTAATCAAGCGGTAAACACATCCCAGTTCTCCTGTAGCTGTCATGTAATGATTTTTTTATTGTTGGATATGGAAATCAACTTTAACTTCGAAAGGATCATAATATTTTGAGGAAGAAATGGACCCTTACCTCAGTTCGAATTGACCAGAGACATTATCCGGAGAATGTGAGCCTACTTCGACCGACTCCAGGCAGGGGGCAGAAAGCCTCTTAGCAGCTCAACTCTCAAACTGTCTCTGAATGTCCGGCCTCTCAAAGAACAGAAACGTGAAATGAGCGATATGCATAAGCAGAGAATCGGAGAATGTAAAAGAGGCACTGGAGGATACACAGAGACAAATAGGCAAAAACAAAGACACATATTGAGATGGAAGCTGAGAGAAACGTGACTGCTAATTGACAGAAAGGAAAATGAAAAAGTAACAATTTAAACGCAGCCTTCCACCAGCTCAGGGAAATGGAAGAAGCATTACTGCTGATTAAGTCCTTTTAAATTCTTAACTCCAACGGTTGTAAGCTCAAGAGAGATTTTGATAAATATCGTGATTCGACTGGTGTAACTGATCATTTTCCCGACAGTATAATCTAGAAATTTTTAACTAACCTGGTTCTGTCCATCTTAAAAAAAAATGTTTCTCTCATCAGATGTTGTCAGGCATACTGAGTTCAGATTTCAAGAACTTGTATCTTTTTGATTTGTTTTAATCTGATTAACGTTTGTCACAAATCCAGTCACGTGCCAGCTTCGGGAAAGCGATCAGAAATGCTGGTACCATGATATATTTGCAAAACAAAACATTCATTCCGTGACCGTAAACAGAAGCAACGCCACAGCTGTAAGGGCTCCAAATCCTATCTGCTAGATGACATGGGACGAAGACTGACCTTCTTGTACCTATTGTCAATGATACAGCTTTTGACTTTTCATTTCTGATCAGTTTCGCTGCAGATTGGTTTCTACTGGTCTTCAAGTTATGAAGAGTGGAAAAGCCCTTTCAGGCCATGGGGGAGTGCGGTTCAAAGACGTTCATCTATTCTATTCCCCGTTTCCAGCTTTGCTCTATATATTTATGTGCTCTGAAGATCCCAGTACAAATTTCAATGGGTTTCTCGCTTTGGTCTTAAATAACACAACAATGGGACTGACGTTTGACATGGTCATTCTGTATTAAAAACCCCATCTCCTTTTCACTCAAAGACGGAGAAACGCAGACACATACCCTGGGACTGGCACAGATCTGAGGAATTAGACCTTGTGCATCACTTCGACTCTCCACTCCCCCACACAAGGTTATCTGCAAAACGGAAGCTTTTGATGAAACTTAAGGTAATTCAACGGACAATGAGCGATGTTGCCATGAACTGGAGTTTAAAATGGACGGAAGACGCAAATGCAACGTTAAATTCAATACGTAATCCTTTCATTTTCTGGCAGACAGCTGGTCACGAGGACGAACTTGCACGCTGCACCCTCGCGACGTTAAATTCGAAACTACACTCCCCTAACCCGAAGTCAGACACTTTACCAAAAACATCACTGGCACTAAGACCAGGCGCAGCCAGGACAGTATGTCTACATTTAATGTAAACATGTACATCGGGGAAACAACATTCACAAAGTGAATAACCAGCAAACATAATCACCATCACTGGTTCACTTGGAAGGCTCCACTCTGTGAAACATTGCCTTTCACGGTACTTTCCTATTTCGAATCTTTTACATTCCAGACCCTGAAAATTTTCAGAAAGAAGCCTCTGGTCATTACGAGCTGAAAATGTGTTGCTGGAAAAGCGCAGCAGGTCAGGCAGCATCCAGGGAACAGGAGAATCGACGTTTCGGGCATAAGCCCTTCTTCAGGAATCAGACATTTCGGGCATAAGCCCTTCAGAATTCCTGCTGCGCTTTTCCAGCAACACATTTTCAGCTCGGATCTCCAGCATCTGCAGTCCTCACTTTCTCCTCTGGTCAGTACAAGCCCGGCATCTATAATGAGACAAGTTCAACGACGTCGTTATTGCTGTCGACCCATTTAAAAAGCTCAAAACAACGCCTGTTAGCATCAGCCTCTCCGTACCTTCCTGCAATATATCTGCTGAGAAACGTCAGACTATCATAGTTTTGCCTTCTTCAGATTGAAACCCAGAGCGATATTATAAACGAATTGGAACCTTGGAGAGATACACGCCCGATGAAGACAATGATGACTTGAAGATCCAGAACCAAAGTTTGTACATTTCAGGTCCCAAAGGCTAACCGCAGTATCAATTGAGATCCCTGTTAAGGAGTCTGAGATTGCATCGTCCAGACCTGGATATAATTCCCAGTCAGGAAACGAAGTCTAATTCTCTTCTTGTGAATTATCCAAATGAAAACTAATTCCTGGTTACACACAGAACACGCACACGGATTTGGCCAGAACAATCCAGTGATTGTTTGCAACTATCTAGAAGGACAATAGCAACAGATACACGCGAAAACTATCATCGCAAATCCGCCTCCAAGGATGTCGACATTGCGAGTTAAAAATATCTCGCTTTTCATTCAATGTCGCTGTGTCTAAATCCTTTCCTCATGGCATCATGGCTGTACCTCGGTACTGAGGACATCCAGGGTTCTGCAGAGTAACACATTATCGCAATATCTGTGGTAATTTGGGATGGGCGGTGCATGCCATCCCATTGAGTGATGACGGCATCTCAGCAATAAGTTTCTAAAGGCTGCAGTTTCTAAGAGAACACCTGCAAGCAGTCGGGAATAATTTGTGAAGTGGAACGGGGTTATGGGAAAATGTGAACATCAATGATAACTGGGAGGCATGAGACAGCAAGTGAGTGAAGAGCTGGTTTGGCGAGGCTCCATGTCGGTGTCGGTATTTACTGCCCATTGTTCACACTGATTCACACACCACTCCTTGGCAATTCACCAAAATGAGCCCACTCCTCTTGGTGAGAGGTTCCCTTTGTGCATATTAACGCAGCTTATGGGTCCCGAGAGGATGGACGCATCCTCGTTATCCTGTCAGTTTAAACAGGCGAAGGCACCTGTTTAAAACAAAGTCAATAAATGATTGCCTCTTACTGCGTATTTTCACTGGAGAATATCCAGCTGTGATGAATTCTGAAAAGCGGATGTTGGTTTAATTTTGCACCGAGCAACTGCGAAACACACACACACACAAAGAAATGTCTGAGTTACTGTGATTGAATAGTTAAGTAAATGCATATATGGTTTTGTAAAGCAGAGTTTGGACAATCACTGTGGCTTTGTTATTTAAAGCCCTTCTTAATGGACAGGCAATTATGGGATCAACTCATATAATCACAACCTGTGGAGGTCTTTCAAAAAGAGCAGAGTACGCTATTTTACCCGTGGTTCTGTTTCGGGTGTGGTACAAACCAATGACTGGATCGAGAAGAGAGTGCAAGTACAGCACCTTCGACTTCAATGCTGCCTCACAAAAACCTGCAACCACGTTTTTTCCTGACGAGTGTTTCTGCATCGCCTCACCTCACGCACTTGGCACATACATTTTCAATGATGAACTTGGCGTAAGTTCGATAATATCTACGAGGATATTGCAAAGTTTTTCGAGATTTGACTGCAGCGTAAAGCTGAATAGGTTGCGATAATTTTCCCTGGAGCTTCAGCGATGAGGGATGGTCTTACAGAAATTTATATCATCATGAAAGAGATGGGTAGAGTTAAATAGGCAATGAATATTTCTTCCTAGAGCAGACAAGTTCAAAGAGAGAGCACAGTTTTAATGTGAGCGTTGGAAAATTTAAAAGGGATCTGAGGGACACTTGTTTTTCACACAGAAAGTTTTGCGTGTTTGGAATGAATTGCCAGATTTAGTGATAGAATCTGTTGCACTCACAACATTTGATAGGTATCTAGATCGGTATATGGACAGGAAGGGTGAGGAAGGATAAAGGACAAATTCTGGCAAATGGAGGAGATGAATTTCAGTTATCTGGTCAGCAGGGACGAGTTGGATCCGAGCGTCTGTTTACGTGCTCAGCCCTCTGAGCCACGGCAGTGGTAACGGTAGTTGGAATAGATTATTATCAAAATACAGGGAGCTTTTCACTCAGTCAGCGCGTTGTAGTGGTTTTCTGCAAGGTGTTTGTTTCAAAACCACCGGGATAAGAAGATTTTCCGGACTTTGGCTGCCAATGCCCATTCTTCCTGTCACATTCCCAAGTTCTCCATGAAAGGTTTTCGCTCCGGAAAATACCTCACAAACAGTGTTACCCCTCAGCTCTCCAGCTAATCAAAAAACTCTTTAAGTGGTACAGAAACAGAACTGACAAGGTGAAACTTTTTCAGAAACGTCTAAGCATGAATGTTGTCTGTGGGGAAGTACGAGTCATCGAGGTCATGAACAGCTCACCCAAACATCAGGGAGACAATTCCAAACGGTACATTCAACGTACTGGAGGCTTAGTGCACCACCACTTACCAGAAAGTGCTCCAGTAACATAAAACATGAACCATGAAAAGTGAAGATTATCAATTATTGACTCGACTAGATTAAGTTAACAATGAACTGGTGTCTTCACCGGATTGAGAGGGCCAATCACCAGCCACCTTCATCAGGACAGAGATGAAGGAAATGAGAGAAAGTTAAACAAGTTTTACACTGCGATTGCCCTCCTTTTCGCCACAACAACAAACAACAGCGAGCGAATTCAATTCTGGACCTGTTATCACAACAAGCGGTGAAATAACTACCTCCATTCTTTTTCAGAGGAAACGATGAACAACGCAAATTGTCTTGAAAATGGAAACCTTGCGCAGCCTGTTTGGATCCCGTATTATGCGGGGGGGGGGGGGGGGGCTTTGGAGCTGGAGACGAACCTGATCAACACTCAACACAGCAGCAAAGGAACACAGCGTGGACACTGACACGTTGGTTGCTGTGTGCTATGCCACGTCACAGCGTGGTGTAGAAGAAATGACTAAAGTTTATTCTGTTCAACGAAAACACAACTCATCCCTGCGAAACGTTGCCAGCCTTATCCGTTCGCAAAAGTGGCAGAGAATGGATTCAAACGGAACCTTCTTCAGACGTGGAACCTGACACCAGCGTCTCGGATTGCTCACCACGCTATCACAGAGGCAAAGAAACGGAAAGCCAAGAGCGTGTACCTGATGATAACCTGCAACATACACACAACAACTACAGCAGTTCTGCAGAATAAACGGCTGAAAGGAAATCCTCCATCTGAAAATCTGATTTTGCACTGGAATTTGAAAATGGCAGAACAAGTAGTGAGGATATTCGAAACTCGGTACCGCAAGAGTTGCAACTTTACTTGTCATTCTCCTGAACCGTGCATTTTCCCGCAAAGCCATGAGTAACTGCCATGTGGCTGCAAGCTGAGTCGGAAACCTGTGTGGGTTTAGAGGATATGTGACTCACGTATTGTTTGTAAATCAAACAGTTCTTACTTAGAAGTGCACAAAATTCAGTTTCGGCACATATTCAGGGAAGGTCAAAGACGATCTGAGATGTCAAATATATGCTTACTGTACGTGATTGTTCTTTGTTCGAGGTGTGAAAAGGTCTCCCGCTTTAGTCGCATTCATGTCTCATCTTGATGACTGAATCAGAGAGAAAGTGTTTCACCAGAGCTTCCTGAATCTTTCATTCCTCTACCCCCCTGTTCATACTTTCCTGTAAATCTATGATAGCAAGAAAATAAAATGGATGCAATCATTCGGCAGCCTGTCCGTTATTTCATCAACTTCAGTTACAACACGGCTGAGGTTTCAGACCACACCGTAATATTAGTGACTCAATGAGAGCATGAGTCAAACAGTTCATCTGAGTATGTAAATATTTTCATTCCTGTTACTGACTGAAACATCTGTAACTGTACCTTCTGCTTTGAAACTCGAATATGTGAAGTACTCCAAAGCATGAGTGAGGATTTTTAGTTTTGGTTCGCACAGGTTGAGAAACGCCAGACAAGGTACAAATAAGGCGTTTCAGAGCCTACATTGGAATACATTTGACAGAAACTTACCTCAGGAAGCCATTGTTAGCTTTTACAAGAGCAAATGAGTGCTCCACTTGCCACTGCCCCATCCATTACGATCTGGAAGACCGTCGCCCATAAAGAAGGAACAATAATGTTTCTGCTCAGCTCTGAACTGGGCCACTTTCGTACAAACTAATGCTTCTACTCTCCAGAAAGTAGCAGGACCCGCCGACTGCATTCTTCAAAATAACGATCATCTGTGCTGGAAACATCCACGCATATTCTGACCAAAGAAGCATGCGTATCAAGTAAAATCAGACACGACAATTAATTGGACTTGTATTCCCTTTCACAACAGCAAGAATGGGCGGGGACATTCAGAGTAAGGTTTAATGACCAGGGCAGAAAGCAATCACTTCCACCTGTGTTAACACACGAGCCTACCTTTCTTTCATGTTTATGCTATCGATCCTTCCCGTGGGAGATAGAGGTGATAACTGCTCCCCGACACAAACACAGTGGGACCAGAGACCCAATCGAGCTGTGCCCCAGCGGTGATAGCTTTGCTCAAAACAGATCGGTTTGCTATGCAGGGCTGAATTTGATTTTGATCACACCCAGGCACAATATAACAGCCACCAGCAGATGAGGAGGGTTTGGGGGCGGATTCGGATGCACTCTGGGAAAGAAAAATAGACTGTGTCCTACATTCAGGAAAAATAAATGTTACAGGGAGAAGACTGGACAATGGGGTTGAGAACAAAATTAATCATGATCGAATTGCGGAGCATACCAGATGGGCTGAAAACTCTAAAGTTCTCCTATGCCTTCCGTTCTCTAGCCAGCTGGTATCTAAGGAATTAGAAACAGAGTTAATTGTTCAGTTTGAAGTCCTCCTTTCATAACTGGGCAAAATGAGAGATGGGACAGATCTGATATAAATTTAAAAACTGGGAAAATGGTTGGAGAGGAAGAAATAAAAGAGAAACTGAGTATAAAGTTGGAAGTCAGGAGACATTAAATAAAAAGGAAGAGTGTGCAAAGACAGAGAAAGATGGACATGGAAAATAAAGTGTCACTACTCCTGAAGGTTTAACTCTGTTTTCCTTTCCAAAACGCGACCAGACCTGCTGAGATTTTCCAGCAATTTAATTTGTTGGTTCAGAACCAGGAGATGGGAGTGATCCAGGACCAATCAGCACTCCCATGCTCTGGGGATGTTTGACTTACCTTTTCGACTAGATCACTTTGGTCCCACTCTGGAACCTCACAATCCTGCCCCACCCTCACCCCCGTTACTGACAATAAATTGTTCACTACATAAACTCACATGAGCACACAAGATTATTTTCCGTGTGAATTCTGAAACGTTCAGGGTGAGTTCTCGTCGGTTTCCATCAGAACGTTCTGAATCACTTCATTTTGGTTCAGGACCATTTGACTTGGAGCCGCCCCCCAAAGAGTAGCCATTCTAATTGCACATCTCTGAGTATTTTATTTGGTGCGTGTTTGGAGTGGAACCTGGCGTTTTGAAAGGGTCATCATTCATCGAATATTCAGTTGCATTAATACACATGTCTCGGGAACTTCCAGGAAATAGGAGACAGTTTTGACTCAGAAACCGACGTGTGATCAAAAACAGTCAAATCGACGTGTCCCTGAATTGGGTTGCAATACTACAAGTGGAACAGAGAGGTGAATTTCTTTGAAGGATTGAAAGCCCCCATCGTGAGGTTTGAACCCACTGCCTTGCCGTTAAGCATCTCATATTCTACCGGCAAAATCAGCTGGGCGTGCCTCACGATTGATTAGTGTGTCACTTTATACTGAGCATAATTCACCTAGCACTGCAATTTGCAATGATCTAGTTCATTCCTCCCAGTCACAAGTGACAAAATTGACACTTTCCACTTCTCAGTGGTTATTCCTTCAGAACGTTCCAATCTATTTCGAACTTGTCCCCGGATTTAAGATTCAATATTAATATTTTCATATTTTTGCCCTCGATTTAGGTCGCCGAAATGATTCCCAGTCAATCTGACAGACCATAAATCAATCGGGAAATTACAGAAGGAAACTCAAGAATTTCTGTTTCGAGTGTAGGGAATCACATCAGCTGACGAGACAGAGTCCTCACAATCAACACTTTCTGGATACTTCTTGCCTCAACATTTTACCACTTCTTATTTTCCAGACAGGAGTTTTGTTGAGAAAACGTTCCGAGAACAGGAACAATCCTCCAATCTTCTGTGGCTGTTTCCTATTTAAAGTGGAGTTGTCCTTTTCACACGGCAAGAGCCGTTCCTGAGGAAGGAGTTTCCATGTGCTGTGTCCCAGGGCTGGGCATGAAGCCGCTAACTGAAGCTGTTGTAGCCGCATTCACTTGGCAGCGGGGGATTGGAGAGATTGGGGTGGCTTTGTGCTGCGTGTAAACGTCTCGTTCCCTGCAGACTCTGGGTGAATCGTGGATGAGTTCTTGTGGTTGCAATGTAGGTACATGGTCGGTTTGAATGCTTGAAATGAAGTATTTGAGACTCTGAGTTCGGCGTGAGCTCGAACTATTTGAGATACAGAAACTAGCGCCAAAACCAGCCCTGCATATATCCGAAAGCTGAGTTGTTTTGAGGAAGCTTTGACCATCAGTGGCTCCCACTGTTTTCAGAACCAGTCGCTAATTTTCCCGCTTTCATCGCCGAAAGGATCAGAAGCCTGAGGATCTGCAAGCACGTCAATGAAGAAGGAAACGACCTGGGTAGCTCTGTCATATTTAACTACCTGCAGTAGCTCACTCGCGATTGTCGCATCAGTGAGATTCGAACAAATGACTCAATAGAGTCTGGAGTTAAAATTCAGCACTGTAGACCACTCATTCATGACACCACACAAGAGCGACCAGCCCTGCCAGACTGCTACCCCGACTTTGCTCTGACCCGCGTTTCACTTCAGGCACTGACACCTCCCGCATTCAGTAACGAACTTCGTGCAATTTAGAAAATATTTACAAGGGTTTGCACGATTTAGAAAGTAGCACGAAGCTGAATGGGCTTCGACAGTTTTCCCTGGAGCTTCAGGGCTGAGGGATGGACGAAGAGAAGTTTATAAAATTATGAGGAAAACGGACAGACTGAATGGTCATGGAATACTTTTGCCCAAGGCACGCGAGTTCAAACCTAGATAACACAGCTTTAATGTGAGAATTGTAAAATGTAAAAGGTATGTGACGGACAGCTATTTTCACCCAATCATTATTGTGTATGCAGAAAGTTTGCCACATTTAGGGCAAATTCAAGGGCATCTGAATGGGTATACAGACAGAAAGGGTTTGGAGAGATAAGCGACAAATTTTGGGAAAGGTGGTTAGATTAATTTCATTTATCTGTTCAGAAGGGGCAAGTTGGATAGAAGGGTCTGTTTCCGTGCTCGGCAACATTGAGATGCTCCAGCAGCTGGCACCAGTTTTAATGGACCATTTGCAAAAAAAAAAAAATCACACGCAGTTTATTTATCAGTCAGCGCGTTTGCCTACATTTCTGGAGGGTGGATGGGTCAAACCGAACCAGCGATGAAAGTCTTTCCGGATTTTTACTGCCAATGACCATTCTTTTGACACCTCCCCAAGTTTGCCATCAAACTGATTGTCTGAAGAAATATACCTCACGCATTGTTTCCCCCTCAGCTCTCCAACGAATCCAGAAAGTGACAGCTCTTCATGTGGAACAGAAGCAGAACCGAAAAGGCGGAACCATTGCCAGACACACTGAAGCATGCATGCTGCCTTTGAGGCAGTGTGAGTCGTCCATGTCATGAACTGTTCAGAGGCATCGCAGTGAGACAATTCCAAACATTCTGGAGGTTTAGTGCTTTGCCAAGTCACAGAAAGTTTTCAAGAAACATAAAACAAAACCGAACAGCAATACCCCATGGAAAATGAGCATTACCAACTACACTCTTGATGAAATTATGTCAACAATGCGCTGATGCCTCCATCTGATCGAGAGGACCAATCGCCAGCCCCTCTCACCAGGAAAGTAATGAAGGAAATAAGAGAAATACACAAAAGTTTCACATCGCAAGATCATTTCGCCCCAGCAACAACAAAAAAAAAACGGCAAGCAGATTTAATGCAGGATCTGGTTTCATATCAGCAATGAAGTCGCCATCTCCATTCACTTTCAGTGAAAACGATGAACAAAGGAAATTGTCTGAAATATGAATACCCAGCGCAGCCTGCTTGCTTCCCGGATTATTCTGCTGAACAGATTTTCATATGAAAAGATACCTTTCAAAGAGAGTGTTTGTGGCTGTCCACATGACAATGGCAATTCTGCCCTCGCTCACTCTGCCGTTCTTGATCGTGTAGGGTTGGCATCCTCACCTTATACGCGGCAGTTCGGTGTAAAATTCTCTGCTGAGGAAAATCGGAGTGCTTTGGAGCAGAAAGGTGTGCAGCTCGTGTGATACATGGAGTTGTTGTTGGAATGTTTTGCAGAGCTGGGAAGTGGTATTCTCACAATTCTGTATAACATCCTCAGGGTTGCAGAGCATGTTGTGAAGCGCTGCTCTCCTGTGGTGGTTGGAATTGATTTGGTTTCATTCCCGCTGGGTCCACTGTTGGTGTTGCAGATTGGATCCTGATCAATGTGTTTATTGATGGAATCCATGGATGGGTGACCTGCTTCTAGAAATTATCTAGCTGCCTTCTCTTTTGCCTGTCCTATTACTGTTGTGCTGCTCTCGTGGAATTTGTGATGCTTGCTGTCTGTACCTATTGCTTCTAGGGATAGCTGGTAGTGGCAATTCGTGACGGCCACACAAATTCTTTGCCAAAAATATATATCCCGCAACCTCATTCCCAGATGTGTGTTACGCTAAATTGTTAACTAGGATATGCCGGAAGGCAATGTAAACAGCAAGCTTCCCTTTAACAAAATAATTTTTTGGGAACTGATAGCCAGACTCCTCTGAACACTCGGATTTACGACAGCACATAAACCAACAGCCTCGCTGAGACAAAACTCAGCAGAAAGCAATATCCAATGCCCATCATGTGCAAGAAAAATGTGGTTGTCAAGATTCCACGCAGGGACAGCACAAAACACTATATAGGAGAAACAGTCGGACGACTAGCGACCTGCAATCATGCATTTGTTCTTGTAGTTATATGCAGGGCACTGAGGGTCTCTGATTCAGGGAATTGCGATTATATGACCCTCTGCAATACTGGTTGCTTCCTTGTGTGTGGTAACTACTGATGCAACATTTGTAAAGCACGATTGATCATTGAGGAGTACATCCAAAATATTATCCAAGAGAAGTATTTTGGTTGCGTTTCTGGTGCTGTTCCTGACATGCCCTCTGGAACTGGACTTATGTGTGCTTCCTGACGGTTCGGTGCATGCTTCCCTGATCGTATTGTTGGCAGTAACCAGCGTTTTAGCTGCAAAAACGTGCGTTTGCTACCCAGGTCCACCTGCCTGTATTTGTTGTCTCTTGTTTTGTGCAATTGCAACACGGTAAATTATTAATTAACATTGGAAGATTACAAATGGAGGCGTGTGAAATGCCGAGGTTTTAGTGACATTTATCCAATGTAAATAAGAAGGTAAAACATGCTGGTGTAGAAATCAGGAACAGTGAGGAAAGAAATCACCCGCAGGTTTAGCTTAAAAGCCCACTCGCATTAACCAATATCTACAAGAAAAGATTACTTCATGTGAGTGATAAAAGAAGGAATAATTATGGGTGATCTTAGTTTCCCATCTCACACTCACGGTTCAATTGTAAAAAAGGTTTGGTTGTCAATAATCAATAACATATTTATGTCCCAGAGAACAACGCGAGACATATTTTGGTCATCGATTAGTTTACAGCTGACTTAGTTTCTGTCTTTTCTTGGAAACCATCTCCTTTGTTGTGACCATCAGGAAAGACATTACTTTTGACATAAAGAAAATAAATATTATGTTACTAATGTTTGTATGTTTCATGCCCAAGTACATTCAGACCAACAGCTCCCTTGATGAACTCTGCTGGTCATGTTAGCAAAGAAATCTGGCAAATTGCCAAGTGCAATTTTCTCTCAATAAATAATTTTCACTAAGTTTGACTGAAAGCACTTCATCCTAAATTTGTGCTTTTCTTCTTTTAAAATAGAGTCCGGCATCTTCCAAATGACGGCAAAGACATGAAAGCAGATGGAAGTAATTTATCCCACAACATTCAATGAGATCATGGTAGCTTTGGTTCATCGTCAATCCCCGTTTTCAGCCTCATCTCCGTGATTCTCCATGTCTGTCTATTTCAGCCTTGAATGTACCTCGCCTTCACAGCTCTCTGTTGCAAAGAACTCCACAGATTTGCTACCTTTGGAAGAGTGAATTTCCTCCTTATCACTTTCGAAAAAGGTTTGATCCCTTCAGCTGTGAGAAAGCCCTCTCATCCCACTTTCTTGCGGTTGGACATCAGAGCAGAATAAGCCCCTGAAGGTAGGTCTGCACTCCCCAGTGCCAGCTCTGTGTATTTGAAACATTTTTATATTTTGACCTCTGATTTTAAAAAAATAGACCTGATTTGCTCATTAGATTTGCCAGTGGTGATTTTTTTCAAGAGCACTTCAATGGTCATAATTCAACTTGCAGTGAAAAGGCTACACAAATGCAAGGACATTTTACTTTCTCGATCCAATGCTGCGTTTGTTTGCCTCTCTGCGCTTGAAAATGGATCCGACCCATCCACTTTACCTCTCATCAATATGTGTGGTAATCAAATTGATCCCCCAACGTCCTCCTCCGTTCAGAAGCAAGAGAGTGTGACAGCGAATACTGAGGTACGAGGAACAGCCAAAAACTGGACTTTAGTTTGGAACTTCCCATTTCATAAGAAATGGTAAACACCGTGCATGTAATCATGGCCGTATGGTTAAGGTGATGGATTAGAAATTATTGGGGGTTTCCCGATGCAGATTCGAATCCTGCTGGCTATGTTTGGAATGCCTTCATGCAGGGATGAATTCTCACTCAAATATCCAGCCTCGACAAAAGAGGTGAGACAGTTGATCAGACTTAGGGATCTCACGTTTTAATCAGAAATCTACTATCCTTCAAACATTACCTCTGCTTCTCTTTTCGCAGATACTGCTAGACCCATTGAGTTTATGCAGTATTCTTTAAATGTACAGTGCAGAAGTGCTGGCTTTCAATATATTCCTTTAATCCCAGTCCCCTGTTCACTGACTCTGGTCAGTGGCAATACTTCCGCCCGCTCGTCGAAGAGCTAATCCCCACCACTCCCTCTCCCATCATTATAAAGAGTCGCAGGAAATTGCTGATAAACCATGTTTTCTCCAAAGTGAAAATCACCAGTCTCGGAAATCAATCCACAGAACGGACTTCTCATCCCTGGCCATGGTGAAAGACAGAGGATTATGAAGAGATGTTGGGAAAATATTGTCACTTGTCAAGTGGAAAACTTTTAAGGAGGTAAAACACATAACCCAGTCTCCAGATTCGCGAATCTTCAGAAACTCTTTGTGAAATGGAATCAGAAGAGAACGAAGAAGGGTAAAATTTTGGACTGAGTGGAAACAGTCAAGACACCTTCCCCTTCTTTAAGAGGATGGTACATTGACTTTGATGCTCTCAGGACATGAACTGATCGGAGACAATGAAATAATTCTCGGTCCTGTATATCAGGAATACAAACCTCATCTGGACTCTGGGACAATGAAAATATTCGATACCACACAAGATACTGAGAGGTGCGAAGGGAGATGTTCCCGATTGCAGGAGAGCTGGTTCTCAGTGACATGGGTATGTCTGTAGTGGGTGGGATCAGACAGTCCCCATGTCTCCATAATGAATGTCCCAGTCTTTATTCTGGAAATGTAAAACTGATAGAGGACAGTTGTCGTTCTGGGAATGGCAGCCTGAAGTTGGCAGTCAATCACAGACTGCTTTCGAGGATCATCCAAGGTGTTAGGTTGGAAGTATCAGCTCATTCGACTGTTAACTGAAATGTTATTGGTTCAATAGCCCCAGGGCGACAGCGATTGATGTTATTAATGCATCTGTTTTCTGTACTGCACATGTTCGTGTTTCTCATGGGTCAGGAAAATGTTTTCTAAACAGAAACCTTTGGTATGACGAACCACAAAAATGTTTCTGCATTGCATTAATAATTAATGTAAAGAACTGTGTATTCTAGGAATCTGAAGCAAAACCAGAAACTGCTGTCGAAACTAACCAGTTTGGCAGTGCCAGTGGGAGATTACCGAGTTCTGATGAAGTTTTGAAACATTTGACTCTGATTCTCTCTGAATAGACGCTGTAAGATCTGCTGAGGTTCTTCTGAGATAATTCTGTTCGTAGTTTTAACTGAATGCCCATTCCATCTATAAGGATGATCCAACCAAACCCACCACAAACCAAACTTAAGGAATAACACTCAGTATCTCACACCACCGCAAGCCCAAGGATAACCACACGGATGCTGCACTTCTTCAGCTTCCACCCTAAATATATTAAAGAACCCATACCTTAAGGAAAAGCGCTTCACTTGCACAGGAACCGCTCAGATGAGGAACAATGCGACAGACACCAAAAGATTTTGAAGGATATCCTCATGATGATGGTATACATGTTGAACTGATTGATCATCAGTTCCAATGTTCCACAGTGAAAAACTGCTGGGAACTGCTCAGAAGACAGACACAGGATGCGACTGATAGAGTATCTTTCATCGTCAGTACTTTCCTGGAGTACAGCCCGTTCTTCACATGATCCAACATGCCACCGATGATAATGAGCACGTCATTAATAACATCCTCATGACTTCACTTCTCACCTTCAATCACATAGCGAAATTAAAACAAACGACCGTTTACAGTAAACTACCGAGCCTTCATACAGCATTAACCACAACACCACAGCACCTTGCCTTTGCAACCTCTGCAAGACATGGACACGAACATCACACGTGGTAACACCACCGACCACGGGTACGATAGGCACTTATGTGACTCAGCCAATGTCGTTTCTCTCATCTGCTCAGGCAATGGTGCCCCAAGATACCCAGTAATAGTGTATTGGTGAGGCCATGCAGACAGTGTGGCAATGGATGAATGGTAACGGCATAACAATTGCCAGACAGGATTACACATTCCCAGTTGGGAAAAGAGTTCATCTATCAAAAATATTTGGTTTTCGATCTTCGACTAAATGCCGGCCAAGGCGGCTTTTGAGATACACAACAACGAAAAATAGCCAAACAGCAATGGATAGCCAACTGCCGTACCCTCAACCATGATCTTAGGTTCATGTCACAGTACATGTAATCCCACCACACTGTTCTGTATCTGAGAAATCTTCCTTATTTTCATTTTTCACACCATTACCTTGACAAGTTGTTATTGTCTCTCTACCTTAATCACTTTGTTCAAAATTGGCTTACTGATAATTTGGTTCAGACTCTCGGCATGCGACTCAAGCCAAATAAAATCAGAAGTATTGGGAATGCTGAAAACCAGGAACAAGGGCAAGGGTTAATATTGGGGGGATGCGGGGGAACGGGACTGGGGCATGGTGGCGAAGGGGGCAGGTGTTTCGCTGGTCTGGCGACATTTGTGCAGAAAAATGAGAGTTAATGTTTCGGTTCTAGTGACCCTTCCTCTGGTGTTTTTCTTGTGGAGGGTTTTTCCAGTGCTTCTGTTTCTGTTCCATGTCATTCAAGTCCTTTGATTTGTCTCCAGCACTACCTTATTTTAACGCTTTTTAATTATCTCTCTGCCTCATTTTATTGGATTATAGGTCATCCATTCGGTTGGTATTCAGTTATTGACGCATTACTTGAACAGTCTAACACTCTTGTTTACCTGCAGAGTCTTAGTCTTTGACACTCCACTCAGAATTTGTCTGATCTTTTGATCTGTCTGCCCTTGACCTCTCTGCCCATAAATTTAGGGTTCTGTATTATTCCATCTCACTTCACTCGACGAAGGGGCGATAGTCCAATATCTTGTTATTTCAAATAAATATGTGTGTCTATAACCTCGTGTGATTTCTTCATTTGTCCACCTCAGTCCAAAACTGCAACCTCCACAGCAGGTACATGGAAACACCCCCACATGCACGTTTCCCTCCACACTGTGTTCAAGCTCATTTCCTCCTGTTGCCTCATGTAATTCTGAACTTGTTGTTGTTCGTGATGAAATCTTAAGGTTCAAGCGGTTCTTTTGCCATGTACTTGCTTTGGAATGTGGTTCAATTGCAAAGAAAAACATACCTCCAGGGACGATATATGCTTCAAAACTTTGCCTGAGTTGTTTAAATGTCATTTATCTTGAACCCAGTGAGCTGATGGAAGAATAAAAGTGCCCCGCACTCCTGCCACACAGTGCCAAGTACCCAAATCAATTCCAGCCTGTGGCGACAGTCTGTGTGGTGCTTGCATTCCTCCCATGTGTGCGTGAGTTTTCCTCCCACAGTATGAAAAATGTGTAGTTTCGGTGAATTGGGCAATGGAAAAATACCCAACGTTTAGGTTATTTAGCTGTGAGAAACTGTAAGGGGATCGTGTAGGAAGTGGTCCTTGTTGAGATAATCTTCAATGATTTGGTGTGGACTTGATAGACCGAACGGCCAAAATCCAGACAATAGGGACTTTACGAAAATTATTACAATCGTGCTATTTCCCATACAGTCTGAAAAATAAATAATGTTCCCAGGTGTCGTTGTGAATGTCTGCAAACAATATTCCACTTCTCTGATAAGAACTGCACCGCCAAGTCTGCACTTACGCAATTTAAAGCTTTGAATTCAGTGTTGGCGCTTCTGAAATTACAGCTTTTGACCATAAGATCAAATCTTGTGTTTCTTAAACCATGTTGTAAGCAGTCAAAGTCGTCTCATTTATCTACCTTTAATGTGCAGACTTGCAAACTGATTGGAATGGTAACTTCTCAGATTCAGGTCCATTTTGGTCATGGATAGGTAGATGACAACCACTCTTCCCATCATCCCAAGTGTATTTGAAAGGCATCGATCACCCACACTGAGCCGTGCTGCTCCCTGCGAGAGGGAGATGTGCAGTGATGGCCTGTTCGGTGACATCATACATGTATCTTGTCTCCAGTTAATTTCTATGGAGTAGGACTGACAATGAGGGGTAGTTCGAAGGCAAGAGCTGATTGTGGGAGGGGAAGCCTCTTGAAGAGGCTTAGGCAGTAACTACGAAAATTTCCAAACTTCAAACAGGCAAAGTCATTGAATAAAACCTCGGGGGATGGCTTTGAACAGAAGAATGGTTTAAGCAAGAATATGTAACACGGACTAAATGAAGATAAATACCTCAATCATAGAAGGACGAATGGTAAGAAGAACATATTTGATTGAGGACTTCCTGCTGCAGACGTTAAGAGGCGCAGCTTAGTCAGCTGCTCATAAATAGTGACAAAACAACGATCGTTGAACTGATCACCTTCAGCCATTTGCTGGAGGATGTCCAGTCTACTTATGTCTCTGAATAATTCACGAGTTTTTTTCTGTAAAATGGCTATGGTGATGTGTTTTTCTTTGCTATCAGGCTTATTCGGAAGAAAGACTCCACTAAGGTTTGAAGTTAGCTTCCGTGGCTTCGTGGTTAACATTGCTGTCTCACAGCACGAAGGAACTGGATTCGATTCCAGCCTCAGGCGACCGTTTGGAGTTCACGCATTCTCCCTGTGTCTGTATGGGTTTATTCGGGTTGCTCCAGTTTCCTCCTGCAGTCCAAAGATGTGCAGGTTGGATGAATTGGAAATGCTGGATTGCACCTCGTCCGCCCGAATGCGTCTGTCGGGAGCTGTGCATAGTAATAGGGAAGGGCAATTGGTGTGGGTGGAATACTCCTTAGAGGTTGCGTGCGAACTTGTTGGGCCTAATTACCTGTTTCCACACTATAGAGGTTTTATGATTCTATGTCCTAACATCTGCGCTTTAACAGAGTAAGGCATGGTATAACTCAGCAGCTTACTTGTAAAATGGTGGATCATCTATGTCAAAGTTAACTGGCAACTGTTCGTCTCAATTGGAATTGGACGACAATGCAAATGTCATTGAAACAGAATTACAGCTGGAAAGTACCTACTGTAAAATGCCTCACCAAACTCAACATTTCTATTCCTGGCAAGTTGCTGGGTCGGCTTATGCCCAATGTCTGATTGCATGAGTCTGCCGCAAGAACACAGGGATGCACATTTCCAAGCTGTTTCTCTTAACACTGTAGCTAAAGCGTTACATTTTTGTGAAGTTTTTCTCACCTCCCAGTAAGTGTTGGCATTATAACAATTGAGTTTGATAAAGTTTATTTGAACAGTTCATTAAACGATATGGATATTTTGAAGTGGGGGAGGAGAGTGACCCGCTGATTCACTGGGATGGTGAAGGCCTGACTGAAACCTTACCGATCCAATTGTCGATGGTTAGTAGCTTGGAAGGAAACATGCAGATAATGATATTCCCATTCGTTTACTTCCTTTGTCTTTAGGACGATAGTCGTACTGGAATTGGAGGGTACTGTCTAATCGAAAATGTTGATGACACGAAAAGCTGCGCCAGTGGTGAATGAATTGAAATTATACATAAACTGCCAATCGAATTGGCACAGTTGCCATGGAATGAAAAGTTCTGAAGAAACTCAGCTGGCCTGGTAACAACTTTGAAAATTGACAGAGAAGTAATGTTTCTTGTCCTACATGTCGTCTCTTCAGTACTGTTCTGAAGAAGAGGCATTTTGGACTCAAAACATAAACTGTATTTCTCTCTAGGTGTGCTGTTAGAATTGCTCAACTTTTCCGGCACTTCCTGCTTTCATTTCAGTTATTAAATGTCCGCAGCATTGTCCTTTTGTACGAACGTTTCTTAATGGTGTCGTCCAACATCTTGAGGTATGTTGTAGACACATTTGTCCAGTAAAGTGGTGAGTATTCCATCACGCACTTGACGTGAGCCTTCTCGGTATTAGCGAAGCTTCTGGAGTCAGGAAGCCCATTACTGATGGCAGTATACTTGCTCTCTGGCCTGTTCTTGTAGCCACATTATTTATGTTGTGAGGACAGTTCATTTTAGTGTTAATAGTAACTCCCAGGCTGTTAATGGTTGAAGACTAGGTAATGGCAACACCATTGAATTTCCAGAGGTGTTGATTAGATTATCTTAATCAGGATGTGTTAAATTCATTTCACTTATCTGCCCAGGCCTTCACATTGCGAGAATTCTGCTGCATTGTGAAATGGAATGCTTCAGGAGTTGAAGAGGTAAGACTTCTGCTGAACACTGGGCATTTATTATCGAACAGAACCTAGAGGAATACCTGCAGTGAGGTCTTGGAGTTTAGATAATTGACCTGCAACAGCCAAACCAGTTTTTGTGAGTCTGGAGTCACATGTATCTTGGAGCAAATAAGAATAGCAGCTTTATTTCCGAATCGAATCGGAGTTTCCATGATAAGTGATGTTGGGTTAAAAGGCATTTGTCATAGAATTTCAACTCAGAAATCATTGCATCTATCATTGCAGGGTTTGAATCAGGTCTCTGGTAACAATTCTGGAATATCTGCACGTGAGCTGATTATCATGTACTGACGAGCAATGCTTCTCCAAAGCTGGCATTAAGCTTGTTATTAAGCTTCTTTATTTCTCAGATATCTGACAAAAAAACAACAACAAATCTGAACAATGCTGCAGTCTCAGTCTCCACAAGCTGCTTCCACGCAGTACAAGGCAATATTTCTGGTGATGCATCAGCTCAGAGTTTCAAACAAGGAACTTGTAAGTTGCCTAAAGGGAGAAATAACCTCGTACTGAAAATTGCATCAAACAATTCAAAATATGAGAAGGTGATCTTTACCATCCTCGTCTTCACTGACGTTCCTGATACGGCATTATGACAATTTCACTTGTTTTAATCTGCTACTGATCTGCTCTCTGGTTTTAACTTTTGAACAATAAAGTCTCCAATTAACTGAATGGTTACCTTATTCAGACACAGGAAGAGCGGTAGCAGTTCGCTGAGCAGTACTGTCCTTAAAATTCTCCACTGACAGAAACTCCCAACATCACTGCAGATGCAGCACTTCCTGATCTCTATGTTCTGTCATCCGTTCTGGTTTCATACCATCTACAGGTATGATAAGAGATCAGACAAGCCAGTTGCAAAGAATGGTCAACGGACGTGAAAATATAACTCTTACTCTCCCACAGATGATCCACCCTTCAGGCACTCTGCCTTTATTCCTGATGAAGGGCATTTGCCCGAAACGTTCATTATACTGCTCCTCGGATGCTGTCTGAACTGCTGTGCTTTTCAAACACCACTAATACAGAATTCGGTTTGCAGCATCTGCAGAGATTGTTTTTACCTCCCACGGATGCTGTAAGACCTGCTGAGACATTTCTGTTTCTGATTTACAAATTAAGCCTCTTTTTGCGATAACTTTGAATGTTACGTGGTGATCTGAGAGAAGTAAAGCAAGATTTTAAAATGAAGAGATAAAAAGTTTCAACTGGTTGTGGATTCTAAACTGAGACAGCAGAGTCTGAATATGAGGTTCAGAGTATTCAGGAGATTTGTTAGGAAGCACTTCTACATGCAATATTTGGGAGAGGTTTGGAACTCTCTTCCACAAACGACATTAGATGCAGGGTTTTTGTTTTGGTTGCCAGAATCAACCCTGTGATTTTTTATATCTATCTCGAAGGATATGGAACAAAGAACATAGAACATAGAAAAATACAGTGCAGTACAGGCCCTTTGGCCCTCGGTGTTGCACCGATCCAAGCCCACCTAACCTACACTAGCCCACTATCCTCCATATGCCTATCCAATGCCCGTTTAAATGCCCATAAAGAGGGAGAGTCCACCACTGCTACTGGCAGGGCATTCCATGAACTCACGACTCGCTGTGTAAAGAATCTACCCCTAACATCTGTCCTATAACTACCACCCCTTAATTTAAAGCTATGCCCCCTCGTAACAGCTGACTCCATAAGTTGAAAAAGGTTCTCATGGTCAACTCTATCTAAACCACTAATCATCTTGTACACCTCTATCAAGTCACCCCTAAACCTTCTTTTCTCCAATGAAAACAACCCCAAGTGCCTCAGCCTTTCCTCATACGATCTTCCTACCAGACCAGGCAACATCCTGGCAAACCTCCTCTGCACCCGTTCCAGTGCCTCCACATCCTTCCCATAGTATGGAGAACAAAACTGCACACAATACTTCAGATGCGGCCGCACCAGAGACTTATACAACTGCAACATGACCTCAGGACTCCAGAACTCAATTCCTCTACCAAAAAAGCCAGTACGCCATATGCCTTCTTCACTGCACTATTTACCTGGGTGGTAATTTTCAGAGCTCTGTGTACATGGACACCAAGGTCCCTCTGCTCATCCACACTACCAAGTATCCGACCATTAGGCCAGTACCCCATCTTTTTGTTACTCTTACCAACGTGAATCACCTCACACTTACCTGCATTGAACTCCGTTTGCCAACTTTCTGCCCAGCCCTGCAGCTTATCTATATACCGCTGTAAACTAACACATCCTTCCTCACTGTCAAAAACTCCACCGACTTTTGTATCATCCGCAAACTTGCTCACCCAACCTTCTAGCCCCTCCTCCAGGTCATTTATAAAAATGACAAAAAGCAATGGTCCCAAAATAGATCCTTGCAGAACACCGCTAATAACTGCACTCCAAGATAAACTATTACCATAAACTACTACCCTCTGTCTTCTTCCAGCCAGCCAATTCCTAATCCAAACCTCCAACTCACCCTTAATGCCATACCTCCGTATTTTTTGCAGTAGCCTACCATGGGGAACCTTATCAAACGCTTTACCAAAATCCATATACAACACATCTACCGCTTTACCCTCGACCACCTCCTTCGTCACCTTCTCAAAGAATTCAATAAGGTTTGTAAGGCACGACCTGCCCTTCGTAAATCCATGCTGACTATCCTTGATCGCATTATTCCTGTCCAAATGTTCATAAATCCTATCCCTTACAATTCTCTCTAAGACTTTGCACACAACAGAAGTGAGACTCACCGGCGTATAGTTGCTACGGTTATCCCTACTCCCCTTCTTGAACAAGGGAACCACATTTGCTATCCTCCAGTCTTCTGACACTATTCCTGTCGACACCGAGGACAATAGCAGAAGATACAAGAGAAAACCGTAACCGCAAATCTCCCATCAAGGATCTCGCCTTTCTGAGTTGGATGTATCTGGCTGTTCCTGGATCCTGGAACTCCCTCGCTAACAGCATCATGGATGTACCTATGTGTTGAGTTCTTTCACGTTTCTGTAAACTGGCGCATCATGTCAATCACTGGAGTAAATAGCGATGGGCAGTGAACCCTGTGCCATTGAGTGGCGTCTATTTGCCACGAATGAGTTTCGAGCACCTGTAGGTTCTACGTGGACGCTTGCAAGCGATCTGGACAATAGAGAAGTGGAGCAGGGCGTTTGAAATAAAGTAAAAGGCAATGATGACTGGAGGGCCTGAGGCAGTAAGGGAAAGAGGAAGTGGTGATGCAAGAGTCAATGTTGGAACTAATGGTTCAGCCTATGCTGCCCACAGTTTACACTGACTCACACAACACTGTTGATCAATTCACCACAATGATCCTGTTCTCTTGGTGTGATGTTCCCTCTCTGCATGTTAACGTGGTCAATGGGCCCCGAGAGGATGAACGTACCTTCATTATCATGCCAGTTTAAGCAGATTAACGTATCAGTTTGAAACGAACACAAGAAGATATTGCCTTTTTCTTACATTTCCAGTGGAGAATGTCGACGTGTGAACGTTTCTTTTCTGTATCAGAGGAGGCTAGTTTAAATTCTCACGGAGCATCTTTAATAAAGAAACAAATGTCCAAGTTACTGTGATTGAATAGTTAATTAAATGCATATATGTATTTGAACAACATTGTCTACGCTGTCACCGTGGATGAATTAAAATGTGCCTGGTAATAACGAGACTGGTATGGCTCAAATCCTGGCGTTGTATGTCCTATACATTGAAGGATCGTTTCTTAAACTTCTTGAAAATGCTGTATTGTTGATCCACTATACCTAAAGAGTCGGCTCAGCATGATTCTTGTGTTTGAGCTCAGTCATTTTTTTTCATGTTACGACGTCCTGCCGCCTGCTGTGGCCCCATCAGTTAATGCTCGATCCTACTAATTCAACGGAAAGATTCTTTACTATGGTCCACAATGACGTCTCCGTCTCCTCTACTTTGATTCTGCCTCCTTCATTCCCACAGTGTTGGGAAATACGAGGTGAGATAGGAGACATTGCAGAGCTCTCCACAATGTTGAAATAATGTCACATCCACCGCAAGATGATACTCCTCATTTTCTGCTGTCACCATTCATTAATTTTACGCAAAGAGCAAAGGCTTCATTGAAATCTATAATGGGGAGAATTTTTTTTGTTTGGTGGATTATGAATTCTGTTAAGAATTGTAAAAGCTCGTAAAATATTGAGTGAAGAAGTGTCGCATTAACTCAGACCTAACTGACAGAGACTAAATACGGAAATTGTGAGTAAAGTTGGAAACACTGTAGCCAGGGGTGCAGAAAGTCCATAAGCAGGTCTACTCTCAAATGATCTCTGAATGTCAGACATTTCAAAGAGCAGAAATGAAAAATGAGGGATATTGATAATCAGAGATTGGGAGACTGTGGAATAGACTGATATGGATACACAGAGAAAACGATAGACAAGTAGAGACGCACGTTGAGGTTGAGGCTGAAAACAGAGGTTCTCCATTCAACATTGGTGCTCACTGACAGAAACGAGAAGGAAAAAGGAACGATTGAAGGCTAACGTTTCACTAGGGAATGACAACAGAATCAGCATTACCACCGAAAAGGCAGTTAACATTCAGAAAGTTGGCGTTTGCTGGCTAATGAAATATTCTGATAAATATGCTGATCTGGTAAGTAAAGCTGACAATTAACCTGGCATTAAAACAATAAAATGCATAACTAACCTGATTCTGTCGATCTGAAATATTAAATCGGTTTATCGCACAGAATCTGCCAAGTCCTCGGAGTTTCTTTGTCAATTCCTGTTTCTGATTCAGTTTTCCAGCATTTGCAGTAACTTTATTCAAAGTTCATCTGAATCATGACTGGGATAAAACTCAATCAATTGCCAACTCCATACTTCATCCACTGCTTCGAAAAGGCAGTCCCAATGATTAATCGTCAGCGGGAAACTCCATTTGGTGCAACAGTGACAAAACTTAATTTTCAGCAATAGACCACCAGAACAAAGTAAAATAAAATGGCGCTGTGAATCTTTTTAATGAAACCGTTTGTACCGTTTTAACTGTGATCATTTTAGCTGCAGATCAGTTTCTACTTTCTTCCAATTATTACAGCATAATAAAGGCCTTTCGGCTCATCTACAGTGCGAATCATTCTAATCACAGTTTACAGCAAATGGCCCATAACCTTGCGTATCTGATGTTACCAGAGTGAATCGCAATAAGTTCCTCCCTGTCATCTTAAAGGCCACAACAATGGAACTGAAGATGGATATGGACACATCATGTTCAAACTCCCGTGCGAAACCCCTCCTCAAATTCACCCACAGATGGAGATACACAGAGGTCTCAGGATTAGTCCCGTTCCATGAGCTTCACATTCGCCTATTTCTCCGACCAGCTCACCGCAGGTCGTCAAAGAGGTCTGCAGCACAGAAAATGTCCTTTTGCCCATGAGGTCTGCACCAGTCGAAGACGGGACCCTGGCTATTATCGTCACATTTTCCAACAGTTGCACCCTGACAGGCATTGGCTTGAATATTCCCACCATCCCCAATCTGTCTGAAATGCCTTTCATTTTTCCTTCTCCTGTGATTTGAATATGAAAGGAGAAAACAGTGTGCAATCTCCCTTTTTTATTTGTTGACATTCCTCAAATGTAATCATTAGGATTCCAGGCTATGTGGGTAACGCCAAGTGAATTTCACGTCCATTGCATTAACCACCCGTCCATGACTACAGAACCACACTGACCTCTCACTTTGCAGTTCTCTCTCCCTGCAGACCTGAGGAAGAGTGAATCTTTATCGTATTTGTTTGAATCCAATTCACAGTTTTCAAAAGCGTTAAATTTTGGTGCATGGTGGTTCTGGTTGTATCATCCTGATAGATGGAATGGACTTTCATTGAAAACCAAGAACAGAAATTGCAGGAGAAACTCGGCAGACCTTTCAGCATTTATGCAGAGAGAGTCAGAGATAATATTTGAAAAGGTCATCACAACTCGGTAAAATCCACAGGCACTTCCAAAGCGGCTAGTTTTGACAACAGTTTCTGATTTTGTTTCAGATTCTCAGAGTCCACAGTTGTTCACATTAACCATTAAAGCAAAGTAGAAACTTTTTTATGGTTCGTCACACGAAAGTTTACTGTTTCGATAACATTTTCCTGACGCCATTAGAAAGACGAAACTGTGCAGCACAGAAAACAGATGCAGCAAGAATATCAATCGCTGTCGCCTTGGGGTCTTTTGAAACAGTAACATTTCAGTTAACAGTCGAAATTGCTGAAACTTCCAAGCTAACAACTTGGACGATCCTCTAAAGTACGCCGTGCCTGATTTCCAAATTCAATATGCCCTTTCCAGAACAACTACTGTCCTCTATAGGTTTTACGTTTACAAATAAAGACTGAACCATTCATTATGGAGACAATGCAATATCTGAAACCACCCACTACAGACACACTCATGTCACTGTGAACCAACTTACCTCCAACAGGGACAATCTCCCTTTTAGCCTCTCAGTGTCTTGTGTGTTTAAGAATTTTTCATTGTCCCAGAGTCGAGCTGAATTTTTATTCCTCCTGTACAGGAGAGAATTCTTTCAATGTCTCAGATCAGTTCCTGTCCTTAGAACCTCAGAGTCAATGCCCTGTCCTTTGCTCGGTCCGACAGTTCACCCTTCTCCAATTCTCTTCTGATTCCATTTCCCAAAGAGTTTTTGAAGATTCCCAAACCTGGAGCCTGCGTTATATGGTTTGCGTCCTTAACATTTTTCCAACTGTCAACTGACAATATTTTCACAGTACCTCTTCACAAACCTCTGGCTTGCACCATGTCCAGGGATGAGAAGTGCCATTTTGTGGAGAGATTGCCGAGGCTGGTGAGTTTCATTTTGGAATATAAATGGTTAACCGGCGATTTCCTGCGGTTGTTTGTCATGATGGGAGAGAGAGCGGTGGGGAATGCGCACTTTGACGAGCAGGAGGAAGCATTGCCACTGACCAGAATCAGTGAGCAGAGGATAGGGATTACAGGATCTAATAAAAAGCAGCACTTCTGCTCAGGACATTCAAAGAATACTGCAGAAAACCGAAGTGTCGAACAGTGTATCTGTAAAGAGAAACAGAGATAATCTTTTAAGTACGGTACATTTCTGATGAAGAACTCATGTTTCCCGAGTCTATTAAATTACCGGCCTGGTTAGCAAAATAGGTTTCCTGAACTTTGAGCTAAAAGTCGTCCTGTAAAAAGTTATCCACAACGCATTCTGCGAGATTCGAACTTGCGTAGGGTAACCTTAACAGCTCTACAATCCACTGCCTTAGCCAGTTGGCCAGAACTAAACACACCGCCAGGTTTTAAAATATGTTTTATGGAATGGAGTATTTAACCTGAAACACCAGTATTTGGCTTTTCCTAATCGCAGCATGACCCGAGTATTCACTGTCACCCTGTCTTGGTTCAGAGGGGGATGTTCGGAGATAAATTCGAATTGTATGCATATTGATGAGAGATAAACTGGATGGGTAGGATCCATTTTCTTGTGCAAAGAGCTTACTAAACAGAGCAGTGGATTGAGAAAGAAAAATGTCATGTGTTGTTGAAAAGATTCACCGTTGGCAAATCTAATGTGAAAATCCGGTACATTTCTTTAATTCTAAGTCAAAATTTGAAAATTTTTCAAATACACACAGCTGGCATTGGGCAGTCCAGAGCTATCTTCAGTGGTTTATTATGCTCTGATTTACTCCCTGGAAAATGTGGAAACAGAGGGCTTTCTGACAGCGGAAGGGTTTAAACATTTAAGGCTCTGATGAGGACTACATTCCCCCATTTAGAGTGTAGCAAATCTGTGGAATGCTTTATAACAGAGGGCTGCGAAGGCTGGGTTTATTCAAAGCTAAGGCAGACAGACATTAAGTCAATTCGATATCAAGGACCACGGAGATCAGGCTGAAAAGGGGAGTAGAGGATTAATCAAATCAGCCGTCATCTCATTGAACGCTGGCGCCGACTTGATGGGCTAAATGCTCCCATCTCTTCTCATATTTTTGCTGTGATTTATAAGATGCTAGAGACCATTGTAAAAGAAGAAAAACACAATGATTGCAGTAAAACTGCGTCAAAAATTCTTTAGTGAAATGAAATCACACTTGACAATTTGCCAGACATCCTTTCGAACATGACCAGCACAGCTAATCAAGGGAGCTATTGATCTGAGTGTTCTTGGACATGAAACAAACTAAGGTTCTTGACATATTCACTTATTTTTCTGGCAAACGAAATGGTCTTTTCTGATGGTCACAAAGAAAGAGATGGTTCCCAATAAAAGCCAGAGATTAAGTTGCATGTAAAGTAATCGATGACCAATGCATGGCGCGCGTTGTTTGATGGGGCATATATGTTTTATTGATTATTTTCTCCAAACTTTCTTTCCAAATCAAACGGGAGTAGGAGAGGGGAAATGAAGATTGCCCATAATTCGCCCATCTTTTATCATTCACATGCATTTTTTTTCTTGTACGTTTTATTTTACACTGTGTTTAGTGTAAGTTTGCTTGTAAGCTACACCTGCTGGTGAGCTGTTTCCTGACTGTTCCTCATCTCTACCCGAACACATTTTACACCCTTACCTCCTGAATCAAAGAAATCTCTAACCCTTGCATAAATGTCACTAAAACTTGGTCATTACACATGCCTGTGAATGTCATCTTCCAATATTAATAGATACATTTTGTGTTGCAATTGCACATAAGAGAAATCAAAATAGAGGACCTGGGTTTCAAACGCACGTAATTGCAGCTAAAATGCAGATTACTGCCAACAACACGATGCGCAGAATAAGTACAGTGCTGGTGGGCATGTCAGGACCAGCACCAGAAACACAACAGGAATACTTCTCTTGGCTACTATTTTGGATGTATTTCTCAATGAGCAATTGAGTTTTCCATGTGTTCCATCAGGAGTTACCTCACACAAGAAAGTAACCAATGTTGCAGACGGTCATATAATTCAAGTTCCAAGCCCCGGAATCAGAGACATTCAGTAGCCTGCGTATACCTACATGGAACATCTGTCCGTGTCGTTTAGGGTTATCTGAACTCCAGGAATGCACCTCGCTGGTTGTCTGGCTGCTTCACCCTTATAGTTTTCTTTGCAGTCCCTGTGTGCAATTTTGTCAACTATGTTTGTCCTGCACACGGTGGGCATTGGATCTTGTGTTCTGGTCAGTTGTCTCTGAGAGAGGCTGTCGGTTTATGTGCTGTCGTATTTCCGAGTTTACGTAGGAATCTGGCTGTCATTCCCAGAAGTTTACTTTAATAAATGGAAGCATGCTTTTTAAATTGCTGCATGGCAAATCGTCTTTGCGAAGTTCGTGTACCAGACATTTGTGAATCAAGTTGTGGGACTACCCATTTCTGGCAACGAATTTGTGTGGCAGTCACTAGTTACCACGACCAGCTGTCCCTAGTAGCAGTACGTAAAAATGGCAAGGACTAGAAATTCAATGAGAAGAGGTCAAGGTTAATATGACAGGGCAAACAGAAGGCAGCCAGAAAATTTCTGGAAGTAGGGCACTCATTCACTGATTCCATCAATAAACAGATTGATCCTGACCCAATCTACAACCCAAACAACAGCAAGGAGCGGGAATGAAACCAAACCAAGTCCAACCACATCAGGGCAGCAGTGTTTCACAACAGGCTCTGCAGCCCTGAGAATGTTACCCAGAAAAATACTGCAAACCATCTTACCAGGTCCGCCAAACATCCTAACAACACCTCCACGAGGCACATGAGCTCCTCACCTGGTTATTCGCAGCAGAGAATTGTACACTGGACACTGGAGTGCAAGGTGAGGATACCAATCCATACATGCTAAGAACGGTAATGATATGGTGTGCAGGATGCTCTACAGAAGTGGATAAAGACTTGGTTGAGCAATAGAAGACAGGGAGGAAGAGCTGAAGGGGGTTTCTGGAAATGGAGCAAGATGACCAGTGATGTTCCACAGGTGATGGACGGCACGGTAGCACAGTGGTTAGCACTGCTGCTTCACAGCGCCAGAGACCTGGGTTCAATTCCCGCCTCAGGCGACTCTCTGTGTGGAGTTTGCACATTCTCCCCGTGTCTGCGTGGGTTTCCTCCGGGTGCTCCGGTTTCCTCCCACAATCCAAAAATGTGCAGGGGTTAGGTGAATTGGCCATGCTAAATTGCCCGTAGTGTTAGGTGAAGGGATAAATGTAGGAGAATGGGTCTGGGTGAGTTACGCTTCGGCGGGTCGGTGAGGACTTGTTGGGCCGAAGGGCCTGTTTCCACACTGTAAGTAATCTAATCTAATCTAGGTGTCAATGTTGTGGCCACTGTTGTTTGTGACATACATAAATGATCTGGAAGAGAGCACTGTTTGGATGATCAGAAACTTTGCAGATGACATTCAAATTCACGGACTAGCAGAAAGTATAAGGGTCTATAGAAGAACACAAGAGGATATGGATAGACTAGCGGTTTGGGCGGAAACGTGGCAGATGGGGTTCAATACAGACAAATATGAGGTGATGCATTTCGGCCAGACGAATTCTAAAGCGAGTTATTCAATGAACGGAAGAGCTTTGGGAAAAGTTGATGGACAGACAGATCTGGGAGTGCAGGTCTATTGTACACTGATGTTGATGCACAGTGGATAGAGTGGACATGCAGGTATCTAGTTTGCTCTCCTTGATTGGATGGGGTATTGAATAAAATAGCTGGCAAGTCACGTTAACATTGCACAAGACATTGTTCCGTCCGCACTTGGAATATATGTAACTTTCTGGTCGCCATATCACCAAAAGGATGTGGATGCTTTCGAGAGGTGACAGAAAAGGTTTACGAGGATGTTGCCTCTTATAGACGGCGCTAACTATGAAGAGATTTTGAGTAGGTCAGGTTTGTTTTCATTAGAAGAAAAGTAGATTGAGATTGAGATTGAGGTTTACAAAATCATGAAGGGTACAGACAGTGTAGAGAGAAATCAGCTTTTTTTTCCAGGGTGAAGCATTAAATAGCGAGAAGTCACGCTTTCAAGGTGAAAGATGAAAAGTTTACGAGGGATACACTTGGCAAGTACTTGACACAGCGGATGGTAGGATTCTGGAACTCGTTCCCAGCAGAGGCGGTAGAGGCAAGCATGGGAGATTCATTTCAGATGCATCTCAACAGATGCATGAGTGTGTGTGGAGCAGATGGAAACAGATGCTTAGGAATTGGGTGACAGGCTTAAACAGTAGATTTGGATCGGCTCATGCTTGGAGGGACAAAGGGCCTGTTCATAGTCTGTCGATTTTCTTTGTTCTTTGTTCTTAAATTACGTCAAGTTTGTTACTAAATGTGCGAGGTCAAAGTGCCTGAAGTGAATCGATGCTGAAACACTAGTCATAATAAATCGGTAAGGCACATTTCTGTGGTCGTGCGGTCGAGTGGTCTAAGGCGCTGGGTTCAAGATTTCGACCTTCTCGAGTTGTTAGTTCGATTTTCACCTCTGCAAGTGTCATGCGCGAGTTGCTATTTGAAGCTGTGCATGACTGAACTGAATTTTTTCGTTTGTGGCTCCTCAGGCTACTGACCCTCTCGCTAATAAAAGCGGGAAAATCATCAAACGTCTCTGAAAACAATAAGAGTCCCTGTTGTCCAAAGTCTCCTCAATTTCCTTCGCCAAATTTGCTTTCGGATACCTGCGTGCCACGTTTTCGTGCCAGGTATTGTGTCTGAAATGGTCAGGGCATTTGGCTGACAGATTGGTGGCTCGAGACCACCCAGGCCACAAAACCGCAAATATTTCGGCTCAAGCATTGTCACTGACCATGTACCGACACAGTAAGCACGAAAACCTCCCCATGATTCACCCCGAGTCCGCAGGGATTAAGGCGTTTGCACGCAGCAGAATACGACGACACGTTGTCCAAGCACCCTATGCCAACAGAAAGCGGCTACTGCAGCTTGAATCAGCGGCTTCCTGGGACACAGCTCTTACCGAGGCAACACGCTCTTACCGTGTGAATGGTTCAAAACTTCCATTTTAAATTGGAAACGGCTTCAGGACATTGGAAGGTTGTTCCTGTTCTTGGAACGTATTATAAACAAAACTCCTGTCTAGAGAATAAGAAGTAGTAAAAGTTTTAGGTAGGAAGAACAAAGAAAGTGTTGATTGTGAGGACTCTGTCTCGTCAGCAGATGGGAACTTCCCAACACTGTAAATGGAAATGATTGGGTTTCCTGAGGTAATTTATCGAGTGATCTACTGTCTGCCAGAGGGACTGGAAATTACTTCGGCGACCTGAATATGTGGGTAAAAACATGAAAATATTAAGGTTGAACCTTAAATCACTGGACAAGTGCTAAATGGATTGTTATGTTTTGAAGGGATAACAGAAGTGAAAGATGTGATTGGGCGGAATGAACTGGATCCTTACAAATTGCTGTGCCAGGTGTGTTATGCTCGGAATGAAATGGCAAACTGATCCGAGGTGTGCCATGCTTGATTAGCTCAGTCGGTGCATTGTGAGATGCTTAATGTGAGGGTTGTTGTTTCCAGCCTCACATTGGGCGCTTTCACTGTTTAATAGAATTCCAGCTCTGAGTTTCCTCATGCAGCATTGCAACCCAATGTAGTCGACCGTTCTTGCTACTTTCGTTGACACATCCGTCCTCCTGTTTTTGATGACACGCCGTTTTCTGAGTGAACATTGTCTCCATTTTACTAGAGGTGCCAGAGACAACTTTATAGTGCAGCCGTAAATACTATGAATGATGTCGCTTTCAAAACGAGAGACTCCACACCAACTGCGAACCAGCCAAACTGTACAAAGACGCAGAAAGAGAATGGCCACTTTCTCGGGGTCTGACAGAGACGGCTCAATGTCACATGTGTCCTGAACAAAAATTAATTGATTCAGAATGTTCTGATGGAAACCGAAGGGGACTCTCTCTGAAAGTTTTGCAATTGTTATTCTTGTGTTTAATGGAACGAACAGTTTACTGCCAGTAAGGAAGCTGGGGTGGGGCAGGATTGTGAGTTTCAGTGTGGGACAGAAGTGATCAGTTCGAACAGGTAAGTCAAATATCCCCAGAGTATGGGAGAGCTGATTGATCCAGGATCACTCCCATCTTCTGTTTATGAACCAACAAATGAAGTTGCAGGAAAATCTCAGCAAGTATGGGAGCATCTTGGAAATAAAAAGACTTCGGGACGAGTGACACTTTTTTTCCATGTCCATCTCCCTCTGCCTTTGCACTCCTTTCCTTTTTATTGAATGTCTCCTGACTTCCAATTTTATAGTCAGCTTCTCTTTTATTACTTCCTGTCCAACCATTTTCCCAGTCTCCAATTTTGTATCCGACCTGCTCCGTCTCTTACTTTGGCTAGGATTTCGAACTGATCAAATAACTCTGTTTCTATTTCCTCAGCTATCAGATGGCCAGAGACTGCAAGGCATAGGAGGACGGTTTGTGCTTTCAGCCCTTCTAGTCTGCCTCGCCATTTGATCATAGCTAATATCATTCTCAAACCCATTCTCCAGTCCTCTCCTTGTCATACTCACTCCCTCTGAATTTAGGATGCAGTCATTATCCCTAATCAGAGCTGAAAATGTGTTGCTGGAAAAGCGCAGATCAGGCAGCATCCAAGGAGCAGGGGAACCGACGTTTCTGGTATGAGCCCTTCTTCGGGAATGAGGAAAGCGTGCCAAGCAGGCTAAGATAAAAGGAACGGAGGACGGAACAGGGGGAGGGGTGTTGGAAATACGATAGGTGGATAGAGGTTAAAGTGAGGGTGATAAGGTGAGGGTGATAGGCCGGAGTGGTGGTGGAAGCGAAGAGGTCAGGAAGAAGATTGCAGGTTAGGAAGGTGGTGCTGAGTTTGAAGGTTGAGATTGAGACAAGGTTGGGGGAGGGGAAATGAGGAAGCTGGAGAAATTGCCTTTCCAAATGCATGTACATCCTGCCCCTGATGATTCCCTCTAACAACTTGCCCACCGATGTCAGGCTCAACAGTCTATCGTTTCCTGGCTTGTCCTTACTGTCTTCCTTAAATAGTAGCAGCACGATAGCCAACCTCCAGCCTTCTAGTTCTGTTGTCCTGTTTCTAGAGATCTTTACGGGAATGGGTGAGCACAGCTTCAAATTGCCAGGCTGTGAGATGTGAATTCCGTTGTGAATCTATTTGCACGGTCTGTCTGTATGCCTGATACTGACCTGGTGGTGCTCTGGTAGAAAGCACTCTCTGTGCATCTGGTAACATCCAGATCTATGTTACTGACCAGAACTCACCTCATCAAAGCCTTCATTCGGAAAGTTCTTTATTTTAACATTTTTAAATGGCAGTTTTGTGAGATGCAGGAATTGAGGAGTTGTCATTTTTGAAAGAATGAAACTTTTATCATTGACCCTGGCCCATGCAATGGGGATTCGTGGATTCTGTTCTCTGCAGACTGTCACTCAGAGGATTGTATCACCAGGGAATCTGAGTGCAGATGGTCTTTGCTTGGTAGAGTGTGAATTTACCAGTTTATGTCGGCTAGGACACAGGGTTGCTGGAAATGTATAACTGTGTAAATACTTCACTGACTGGTTCAGGGGTGAGTGCACTGGGCTCTGAGCACCAGGAACTGGGAAACCTCATGCTGTTTGTATGTGGGGCTTGGCACCAGATTGGTTAAGAGCAGCTCCCTGAGTAAATGACAGGTATGGAGCTTGGGTTCCTCCTACTGTGTTTGACCTTGAACCATATCGTTATCTCCCTCTCATGAGTGAGCGTGTCATGTTCTCCAGTCCTGACAGTGTCCACTCCCATTAAACACTTCCAGCTGTTGAACATCTCCCTTCTCTCCCTTTTCCTCCAGCCTTTCTAACCTGTCCTACGTCTCATCTCTCCTGCAATCCCAAACAACCTTGCTCTTTGCTATCGCATTGCTTTCCTTTGAGCTATGTGATAACAAACCTGAAATAGGTTTGGGCCATTGGAAGAAAAAGACAACTTCCTCTTCTCCATCTTTGTCAAACAGAGTCTCGTTGTCTGCCTCTCTCCCATAAGGAGAAGGAAGCATCCCTTCAGCATCCACCCTGCCCATTCCCCTCAGGATCTGAACATTTTAATGAGGACAGTTTCCTCCTGATGACCCTCAGTGTCACAGCACTGAAGTGACATGTTTATGTTCTATAATTTTTGGGACCACTTCGTTTTGTTCTGTCCATCCATCATTGTGAAGCCTCCCCCAGTCTGGACAGTGCTCCAAACCAATTATTACTAAGAATGCTCCAACCCCCTATCTCTGTCACCTCCTCACATAGCTACAATTCTCCTTTTCTGTGAGAACACCTCCAGCTTCTGCAGTCTATCCAAATTATTGCATCTCCTACAGCCCTCACCATCTCCGTATGCTCCACTCACTACATTTCTCCATGCATCTGTAAACCACTCCAGCCACTCCAAATCTACCTATCTTTCCAAAGTCCAACAGTTCCAAAAACCATCCCTCTACATGGAACTTCCACCAGAGGCCACTGGCCACCATATCTTTGTAATCCCCTGCGCGTCTCTCTATCTCTGTTCCCAGCTTCAGTCCCTATAACTCTACTTTCATGTACAACATCATCAAGTCCCTGCAATCCTCCCGAACTGTGGAACCTCCAAAAGACCTTACAATTCTATCTCGGTCTCTAACTGCCTGCAGTGATTTGAAACTTCGGCAATTAAAGTCAGAGAATCATAGAGATGTACAGCATGGAAACAGACCCTTTGGTCCAACTTGTCCATGACAATCCAGTCGCACCAATCAGCACCCAGCCCATCTCCCTCTAAACCCTTCCTATTCATGTACCCATCCAGATGCCTTTTAAGTTTTGCAATAGTACTCGACTCCACCACTTCCTCTGGCAGCTCATTCCAAATACGTACCACCCTCTGTGTGAAAAGGTTGCCCCTTAGGTCTCTTTTATATATTTCCCCTCTCAGCCTAAACCTATGCCCTCCAGTTCTGGACACTTGACCCCAGGGAAATGACTTTGCTTATTTATCCTATACATACCCCTCATGATTTTATAAACCTCTATAAAGTCGCCCCTCATGATTTTATAAACAGCTATAAGGTCACCCCTCAACCTCTGACGCTCCAGAGAAAACAACCATAGTCCATTCAGCCTCTCCCTGTAGCTCAAATCCTTCAACCCTTGCAACATTCTTGTAAATCTTTTCTGAACCCTTTCAAGTTCCATAACATCCTTCTGATAGGAAGGAGACCAGAATTCCAAAAGTGGCCGAACAATGTCCTGTACAGCAGCAACATGACCTCCCAACTCCTGTGCTCAATACTCTGACCAATAAAGGAATGCATACCAAGTGCCTTCTTTGCTATCCTATCGAGCTGTGACTACTCTCAAGGACCTCTGTACTTCATTTGAAAAGTTGGGTAGACAGATGGAGTGGCCTGAGGTCTTGTGGGTAAAGCTAGTTCAGTTTAAGCTGTTAGGCACAGCCAGTGAGGTATTTGCAGCGCTGCCTCATGAGTGGCCAGGAGATTATGCACATGTTGAACAGGCTATTTTAAGTGCTTATGGATTAGTACCAGAAGCGTATCGACAGTGGTTCAGAAACATAAAGAAAGAACCAGGACAGACTTATGTGGAGTTCTATACAATTAAACAGAGTAATCTTTCTGCAACATCTCCAGTCTCCATGAGTCTCTCTGTCATGGTGAGCTGCTCCAACCCCCATAACATTCCCTGCCTGTGTACACCATCAAGTTGATACAACCCTTCTGATTTCTGTCGTGTCCTGCAGACCCATTGTTGTGAATTCTGCCGACTAGAAATACTCTCCCTATCTGTGTAAATGCCCCCCGCCACTACAATTCCCTGTACTGTGCAGCCCCCACCAGACCCGAAAGTCATCACTATCTGTGAAAGCTCCTTCAGGTCTGTATCCTCCACCGTGCTGAAACCCGCTCTCAGCATTGCAACTCCCATTATTTCCTAACGTTGTTAAGTCTCTAAAAACATCCCTATCAGTTTAATCTACTCCACTGCATACAACACTCCCAGCCTGTATAATCTCTTCAATTCCTTCAGTTCCTATACACCTATGTACAGGTGTGACTGCTTTGTGGCCTTTGTATCCTTGTTTATATCTGCAAAATGGTCCGCTCACTGTAGCACATCCTATGCTCATAAGTGAATCTGGTCTCTCACAAGCCTCCCTACGACTCTCTCCTCCCATCTCTACAAGCTTCCCTACCCCATTCGTATCTTGCAGCATGCACACCACTCTCTGACATACCTTTCAGTGCATAACATCATCTCTCCTTCTAACTTTATCCAGTCTGCAACTTCCTCCCTATCCGTACAACATTCTCCAGTCTATATCGTCTTCCATGTGGTTGCAACATTATCCAGTCAATACGACCCTCCCTTTCTCTGTAATATTCTCCAGTCCATACCATCCTCCTTATCACTGTGATATTCTCCAGATTCCATAACTGTTGTTAAATGTACGACGTCCTGGAATCATGTGAATGTTTCTACACCCTGATCAACGTAGACCATGTAACGATTCACAACCCTACACACATCCCTATTTCTGAAGTCTAATCAAAGACGCTTTATCTCTCTAACTTCCTCCAAACAATCAAAAATTTCTCCTGCGAACATCCTTTAGCACCTGTAACTATGTTTAACCCTGCAACATTGTCGCGCCCCCAAACACCCCTCCAACTCTGTGACCTCTATCCGTCCCTCAAAGGCCCTCTCTCGGTGATGCGCACCATGCTTTTGGAACAAGGCAGATGGAATGACAGCATTAACTGAAGGCAACAGATATGATCGAACTGTTATTGTGGAGGGGTGGCTGCAGAATGGTCATGACAGCAATGTGATTATTGAGGGGTTGTAGGGATTTAGGCAGGATCAGCAAAAAAAAACAAACAAGGTCCCGTTTTGTTGTGAAGAAAGGACGCAGTCAGTGCATTAGTGAGACAGCCAATTTAATCTGGGAATCAAAATATAGAGTCATTTTGAATGACAGCTTCCAAATAGCAAGGGGGATCTGAACGATCAAATCACAATCCATGCTCGTTGTTAAGTTGGATGCAATATTTTCTTGGTGATAGTAGACAGAGGTATGTGGAGTGGTCAATTTCTCATTGGACGTCTGTGGCCAATGCTGTTTCACAAGGATCAGTGCTGCGATGTCTGTGTGTAATATATATCTGTGATTCAAATGAAAAGATCAGCAGTTTGATTAGTATTTTGCAGATGACATTTGGAAAGGCATGTAATGATTAGGGATAGTTAGGGGAATTGTGGATAGTGAGGAAGAGTATTAAAGGTTGTTGCACTATGTAGATCAGCTGGAACGCTGTGCAGAGAAATCGCAAATCGAATTTCATCGGGACAAATGTGAAGTGATGAATTTATGAAGTCAAATGGAAGAGAGAAGTACACTAATTGACGAGATGGAAACATTGATAAACAGATGACCATGGATGCAAATCCGTAGCTCCGTCAAAATAACAACACAATAGGATGTGGTGGTAAAGGAGAAGTATGGTATGCTTACCTTCATTGGTCACAGTATTGAGTACAGGCGTTTGCATGTCATGTTGTGCCTGAATGAAACTTCATTCGGCCATGTTTGGAAGGTGCATGTCATTCTCATCGCCACACTATAGGAAGGAGGTTGCAACAGAGGGTTGGCAGAATGTTGCCTGGACGAGAATGTGTTTACTGTAAGGAGGTTGGATGCAGTTGGATTGTTTTGCGAGTTTTTGCGAGACAGTTTTGCGACTGAGGGGTGACCGGGTTCAGGTATATAGCATTAGAAGAGGCGTGAATGGTGTGGATAGTTGGTATCCTTCTTCCAATGTAGAAATATCAAATATTAGTGCACCTCGGTTTAAGGTGAGTGTGAGAAGTTTTAAGTGAAATGAATGAGGGCAGTTTTCTTTACCAAGAGGGTAGAAGCTGCTCAGGAGGAGGGAGAGGTGGTAAAGAGAGCAAAGTTTTGAAGTGGCATTTAGACAGAAACATGAACAGGCAGAAAAAGACGGATATAAACCATGGGATTAGTTTAGAATAGCATCATGGTCAGCACAGCCATTTTGGGCCTAAGGGCCTATTACTGTGCTGTAATGTTCTAGTTTCTAACTTAACGACATATAACCTGTCAAAGCCCCTCACAATCCGGGATGTTTCATTCAATTTCTCTCCCATTCTTCAAAACCCCAATGGGCTCAATGTCAGTCTACTCCACCTCTTCTCATTGGAATATCCCGCCATCTCCAGGATCAGCCGAGTGAAACTTCCCTGGTCTGCCTCCAATAAAAGAATGTCTTTCCTTAGGGCACGCATGCTGTTCATTATAATCTAGGTGTGGTCTGACTTGTACCTTGCATCGTTTTAGCAAGACCTCCCTATTTTTAGACTCCGTTCCCTTTGTAATAAATGCCAGAATTTAATTTGCCTTCTGTATTACCTGCTGACCTTATTAGCTACCTTTTTTCAGATTGATAAACAAGAACTCCCTCAATCCTTTGTGTAGTCAGTCTGAAACCAAACGGTGTTAGCCTGACAGTAAGTCGGGAACGTGCTGGAATGTGTTTTAAAGGATATGATAATAAATGATAACTGGATGCTTAGAAACAATGAGAGACGCATGATTTTATAAAAGAGGAATATTTTTCAATCTGTTGGATTCTATATTTTGGTGTGACCTTAAATGGCAGAATAGATAAGGGTGGGGGAGGCCAGTTGCGGTAGAGGGATATTTGAAATTTGAGAAGCATTTTGACAAGCTTCAACAAGGGCTAAAAATTAGCTCGGGAGAGAATAGGGCCACTGAAAGGTCAATGAGGCTGTCTGTGTGGAATCACTGCTGATGTGGGAGATACTGAGCAAATATTTTGTGTTAGGCTTTACTGTGGAGAAAGACATTGAAGCTCGGGAACTTGGGAAAATACATAGGGATGTCTTAAAAAGAGTGCACATTGGAGAACAGGTGGTGCTGGATGTCTTAAAATGCAAAAAGTTAGATAAAACCTTGGGACATGATCAGATGTACCCCAGCGCCTTGTGAGAAGTGAGGGAGGAAATTGCAGGGCCCCGCCCAGAGCTATTTGTATCATAGACAGCCACTACAGCCCAGTGAGACCGATGGCAGCGGTGGTAAGTTGTTGGAGGAGATTCTGAGAGAAACGATCATCATGCATTTGGAAAAGCAAGGACAGATCAATGACAGTCAGCATGGTTTTGTGCACGGGACATCATGTCTTAAACCTCACTGTGGAGGTAGACAATTGACAGGTCAAAGCAGAGCAGGACATGATGTTTCTATGGACCTTTGCAAGGCCTTTGACAAGGGTCTGCATGGCAGACTGCTTAGTAAGTTGAGATCATACATAACCAGGGAACACTCACCAACTGGATACAAAACAGGATTAACGGTAAGAGACTGAACGTGTACATAGAGGGTTGCTGCTCAAACTGCAGGCCTGTGACCAACGGTGTGCCATGGGGTTCGGTGCTGGGTCACTGTTGTGCACCATTTATATAAACAGTTTGAATGATAACACAGGAGCCATGGTTAGCAAGTTTGTGAGTGAGACTGAAATTGGTGATAAAGTGGACAGTGAAGAGGGTTTTAGAAGAGTACAATGAGATCAACAGTACTGCTGGGCCAGTGAGGTTAGGAAGAACAGGTGGAGAAATACAAGATGTTGTATTGTGGTAAAGCAGACCAGGCTGGACTTGTACAGTTAATGTTCTGGCCCTGGGTAGTGTTGTCAATCAGTGACCCAGGGATGCTGGTATACAGTTCTTTGAAAGTAGCGTCACGGCTAGACAGGCCGGTGAAGCAGGGATGGTTACCTTCATTGGGCAGAGTATTGAGAGTAGGAGTTGGTATGTCATGGTGTATCTGTACAGGGCATTAGTGAGGCCACTGTATAAGCATTGTTGATTATCTGGAAAAAATCAACTTGTTCACGTATGTCATTTAGAGAGGGACGTCTGTCACCCTTGCCTCGTCTGGCACACATGTGACTCCAGTCCCACAGCAATATGGCTGACTCTGAGCTGTCTCTAGGCAATTAGCAGTGGGGTAATGTATGTTGGTCCATCCGGTGACAGCCTCAGGCCATGAATGAATCAATGAAAATACAGATGTCCATCCCTACCTCTGCAAACAGCTCTTGTTGTAGCAAATCGTACTGCCTTTGTCACATTGTTCAGGCCTTTGTCCCTCTCTGTAACACTCTCACCACCACCAGCACCTTCACCTCTCCCTGTTCTGATCATCTGATGAAACGCTGACAATATTTCCTCTTCCTACTGCACTCCTCCTGCTGCGACAATCTCTAGCGATCTCTTTAACAAATGCATCCACATTTCTATATATTGGCTTCTTCAGAATTGATAGGTTTTTTTTATCTCTTAATCAAATCTGGTAAGTCCTGGACCAAGATCGTCCAAAGTGGGGGAGGAGTATTGGGAAGGTATCGAACACCTCGAGACTTTCTGTGGGCAAAATGGGAATCCAGGAGAAAACAGCACAAGGAGCGCGTGACCACACCAACGCCCCACCCACCCCCTTCCCATGGCCACCTTCTGCAACAGAGTGTAACAGAGTCTGTGGAAGGCCACATCGGTTTGTACAGCCAGCTTTAGAACACCACCCCCACCCCCGAGAGTGGGAGAGAGTCAGCCTCGTCTGTGACCCACCGCCAAAGAGATGATGAGAGAGGAAGGTTGAATCCCCTCACAATTATCCCAGTGCCTTTGTTACCAATTCAAACAATTCCTTGTTAATGCAGTGTCTAATAATGTGATATCACTCAATATCTCTCAATGTGGTATCCCTTGCTTTGTCAATATATTTGCTGCCTCTGTCAGCATTTCTCCCTCTTAGATCCTGAGTCAACAGAATTGTCCACTCCAGAGAGACGCAGCAGCACAGGCAAGGGATGGAGACTGGGACTTTCGAGATCTCTGCTGGACTCAGTGCCACTCTGCATGATTTATCCTCATTGCATCAGTCTAATGTCCCATTCTGTCTATTTCTGACTCATGCAGTTAATCAGGATGTTCCTAACTCTTGTGTCATCCATCACCTCATTGAGTCTGATTAGTCAGCGAGAGAGAGATGGAGAGAGAGATGGAGAGGGATATCTGGAGCCTTCAGTAAATCCTGCTGCCGGTAAGATCACTCACAGTAAACAGCACAGGGTGGAGGTAGTAGACTTCTATATTAAGACCTGGAAGACAGGACATAGACACAGATCTGGGCAAGGAGCAACAACATTCTCGGCTTCATTCCAACAATCTTGTGAGGGTCCTGCTTTCACCTCTGCTGTACTGGCCCTCAATGCGACAGCACAGGGGATTGCAGGCATCAATTCTGGCCCATGCTGTATTCGTGATCTCTGTAATATCCTCCAGTCCCGATAATCCTACCTCTGTTTGGAATCTCCTCTCGTCCACACCACACCTCTGTCTTTGTCTCTGTCAGGTTCTCCAATCCCTAACACACTAATTCCTAAACTTCTCCAGTAGATACTAAATTCCTTCATCCCAGTAAACCCTGACAGTCCTGTCTATCCTTGTAAGCTCCTCCCACCAACATCATCCTACATGTCAATGTATTTGTCTTTAACGTCTCCATCGGTCCCTACCTAGGTAATTTTCTTCAGCTCCTACAACCCCTCCTTAGCTGTGTAAAATTTGTAATCTCCTTATCATTCTCCAATTCTTTGATCTTCATCTTGTTAAATTTTATCCTCATTCCCGAAACCATACCCCTCGCGACCACAGGAGCCTCTTTCAGTTTGTGCAACCCTCCCCATCTGTGTAACTGTCTCAATCCAAGCAACCTGGCATTCTCCATTGCCTTCCGATCTCTGTAACCTTCAGAACCGAGAAGCCTTCTTATAACTGTAAACGTCTTCAGTCATGACAGTCTTCCATATCTCGGTTAGTATTCACAATACACTTCTCCCGGAAACACTGCTGTCTGTGTCTCTCAGACTGTCTGCCTCTCCCTTCATCCATCCCTATCCCTATCTCCAGAATCTAATCCAGCTCCCTCTATCTTTGTAAATTCCTCCTATTCCCAAACCCCTTTGTCCCACTGACATTCTTGACCAGATGTAACTCTGTTTAACTCTAACATCCTCGAGTCCCTGTAAGCCTCCCTATCTCTGTAACCTCTACCCATCTGTTCAACTCCCCCACTACTGAGGAATGACTCCCTGCATTCGCCATAAGGTAGATGGAATGACCTGTGAACAGATGTGATGGAACTGCCATTCCGGAGATGTAGCTGCAGAATGACCATCGCTGGGAGGTGAAAACTGAAGGTTTGTTGGGATAGAGTCACAGAGTCAGAGAGATGTACAGCATGGAAATCGAACCTTCGGTCCAACCCATCCATGCTGAGCAGATATCCCAACCCAATATAGTCCCAATAGGCAGACTAGACAAAAAGCCAAAAGTTGTGAGGGAAGGATGAGGTTAATGTATTAATGAGATAGTCATGTGGATCTGAATATAAAAAGTAGAGCTGAGAATAAGCAAGCAGCAGCAACCGTTAACAGGAATTCTTTTATAGGCACCAGACAGTGATGGGAATGTCAATATGGTTACAGTCAGGACACTGAATGTACTTATGGCAAGGGCAGTACAGTAAATGTGTGTGACAGTGGACTCCATGCCGACTGATACAGCAATGAGTATCAGTGCTGTTATGGATAGAATCCTGGATTGTATGTGAGATGGTTTTCTATAACATCATATCATATTTGTAGATCAAATGCTGTGTACTAATAATCCTATTATAAAGGAGTTTTGTGAGCAGAGACCCATTATATTATGCAGGACATATTGAGTTTGTGCTCAGACCATGAGATGTAGGAGGCGAATGTGGCCATTTGGCCCATTGAGGATGCTCTGCCCTTCAATCAGATCATGGCTGACCTGATACGCTCCAACTCTACTTTCCTGCCTTTTCCACCAAACTCTTGTTTCCCTGATTCATTAAATTCCGCGGGAGGTTACAGAACAGTTGGAGAGATAGAAAGAAATGGCAAATTGAGTTTAGTCTGGACAAGTGTGAGATGATGTCAAATTCAAGACGAACGTTAGCATACTGAGGGATATTGATATACAGAAGGATCTTGGTGCAAGTCAGTAACTCCCAGAAAATGACAACAGAAGTGTTTCAGATGGGAAAGAAATCACATGGAGCACTAGCCTTCATCAGTTACAATGTTGGGTATAGTGGTTTGCTTCTGATGCTGTGATTCTATAAAACGTTTGTTTGGCCACAGTTGGAGTACTGTGTGCAGTTCTCATCTCCATACAATAGGAAGGATGGGGAGGCTTTGGAGAGGGTACAAAATGGGTTTATCAGCACGTTACCTGTGTTAGGTGTAAGAGGAAATTAAACAAAGTTGGATTGTTTTGTGAGAGTATCATAGACTGACAGGTGACCAGGTACAGGAACATAACATTTGGAACAGGGATAGATAATATAGATAGTCAGAATCTTTTTTCCAATGCGTAAGTTTCAAATACAAGAGTGCATCGGTTTAAGGTGAGAAAGAGGAAGTTTAAATGAGATGTGTGAGGCAAGATTTTTTTCACATAGAGTGGATGTTACCGAGGGAGGTCGTAGAAGCAGAAATGTGAGTCAAGTTTTGAAGTGGGATTTCGACAGAAACATGAACAGGCAGAGAATAGAGGGATATGGACCATGTGCAGGCAGATGGTATGAGTTAGAATAGTATCTTGGACAGCATAGATGTGGTGGGCCGAAGGGCCTGTTGCTGTGCTCTACTGTTCTATTTTCTAACTTCCCAGCATCTGCCCGATCAGACCCCTCAGAATCTTGGATGTTTCATTCCATTTCTCTCTCATTGTCTAAACTTCAATGGGTTCAACCTCAACCTACTCCACCTCTTCTCATTAGAAAATCCATCCATTCCGAGGATCAGCCGAGTGGAACTTCTCTGGACTGCCTCTAATGCCTTTTCTTCGGGCACTCACACTGTTCATAATATTCGAGGTGTGGTCTGACTTGTACCTTGCACAGTTTTAGCTAGACCTCCAAGTTTTTAGACTCCATTCCCTCTGTAATAAATGCCAGTATTTGATTTGCCTTCTCTATTGCCTGCTGATCCTGTGAGCTACCTTTTCAAGATTGATAAACTAGAACTCCCTCAACCCTTTCTGCTGTCAGTCTGAAACTACATATTGTTAGCCTGACAGTAAGTCGGGAGCATACTGACATTGTTAGAAAGGATATGTCAATATACAATAACTGGCCACTTAGAAACACATGTGATAAAAGAGAATTTGTTTTTTGAGCCCGTTGGATTTAATTTGTTGGTGTGAATATAAATGGCCGAATTGTAAAGGTGCAGGAGGGGTTTTGTGGTATGGGGGTGTAGGAGGGGTGTAGTGGTATCAGAAGGCTATTATGCAAGTTTCAATAAAGGCTAAAGAGCAACTTGGTAGAGAATAGGGCCCCTTAAAGATCAATAAGGTCACCCATGTGTGGAGGCAGAGGAGATGGGTGAGATCTTAGGCAAAATAATCTTGTCAGTATTTACTGTGGTGAAAGACATGGAAGCTCTGGATCTTGGGGAAATAAATAGTGATGTCTTGGAAAGAATCCTCACCAGAGAAGAGAAAGTGCTGGAATCTTAAAACAAATGAAGGTAGATCAATCCTTAGTAGCTCATTGGGTCGATCCTAGAAGATTGTGGGAAGTAAGGGAAGAGATTGCAATGTCCCAAACAGAGATATTTATATTATCAACAGACAGTGAGGTATCGGAAGAGTGGAGGCTGGCTAATGCTGTTCCATCGCTTAAGGACTGCAGGGAAAAGCCAGGCAATTACAGCCCAGTGAGCCCAGTGATTGGGAAGTTGTTGGAGGAGATTCTGAGAGAAAGGAGCTCCTTATATTTACAAAGGCAAGGGCTAATTCGAGATAGTCAGTATTTACTTATATATGGCTTTATGAGTGGAAACCCATGTTTCACAAACCAGAGTGACTCTTCGAGGAGGTGACCAAGAGATAGATGAAGGCAGAGCAGTCAACGTTGTCCACATGGACTTTAGCATCTAGTCAAGAGGAAGAAGGAAGCTTACTTAAGGTTGAGGAAGCAAGGATCATACAGGGCTCCAGAGGAGGAACAAGAGGATAGTCAGAGTGAGGGTAAGGCCAATCTGGGATAGTGGAAGGAACTTGTGCCTGGAGTCATAGGAGGAAGGGGAGGTCCTTAATGAATACTATGTCTCAGTATTCACTACTGAGAAGGGTCTTGTCGTTTGTGAGGACAGCGTGAAACAGGCTGATGTACGTGAACAGGTGGATGTTACGAAGGAAGATGTGCTTGAATTTTGTAAAAGATAAGGATTGATAATTTGCTGAACCGGACTGGATGCGTCTAAAGTTACCACAGCAACCGAGGGAGTGGATTGCTGAGCACCTGGCGATGACCTTTGCACCCTCACTGTCCACTGGAGTCGGACCAGATGATTGGAGGCAGGAAAATATTTTTCCCTTGTTCAGAAAAGGAAATAGGGATAATCCTGGGAATTGCACACCTGTCAGTCTTATGTCTGTGGTGTGCAGATTATTGGAGAGGACTTTTGGAGACAGGATTTATTATTCCTTGGGAAACCATAGTTTGATTAGAGATAGTCAGCATGGTTTTGTCAGGGGCAGATCATGCCTTACAGGTCTTATTGAATCTTTTGAGAATGTGACAAAACACCTTTATGGCTCAGTCAGAAAGTACGGAGGCATGGGATACAGGGAAACCTGGGTGTCTGGATACAGAATTACTGGCCCACAGAAGACAGAGGGTGATGATAGATGGAAATAATTAATCCAGGAGCTCAGTGACCAGTGGTTTTCTGCAGGGAGAGGTGACAGGACGTCTGCTCTTTGAGTGTTTACGGATGACTTGGACGTGTGAGTGGAAGAGTCGGTTAGTAAGTTTCCCAATGACACGAAGGTTGGTGGAGTGATTGATAGTGTGGAGGGCTGTTGTAGACTGCAACAGGACATTGACAGGATGCAGAGCTGGGCTGAGAAATGGCAGATGGAGTTCAATCTGGGAAAAGTTTGAAGTCATTCATTTTGAAGATTGAATTTGAATGCAGAATACAGAGTTAAAGGCAGGATCTTTGGCAATGTGGAGGAACAGAGGGATCTTGGGTTCCAAGTCCATAGATCCCTCAAAGTAGCCACCCAAGCTGATAGTCTTGTTAAGAAGAAATATATTGTGTGGGATTTCATTAGTCAGGGGATTGAGTTTTAAAGCCGTGAAGTTATTCTGCAGCTCTATAGAGCCCTCTTTAGACCCCACTTGGAATATTGTGGCCAGTTCTGGTCCCTTCATTACAGGAAGGATGTGGAAGCTTTAGAGAGGGTAAAGAGGCGATTTACCAGGATGCTGCCTGTACTGGAGAGCATGTCTTATGGCGAAAGGTTGAGGGAGCGAAGGCTTTTCTCATTGGAGTAAAGAAGGGTGAGGGGCAACTTGGCAGAAGTGAACAAGGCGATGACAGTCATAAATAGAGCGAATCGAGAGAGATTTTTTTACCCTGACATAGCTAGCTATTACAAAGGGGTATAATTTTCTGGTGATTAGCGGATGGTTAAGGGGAGATTTCAGAGGTAAGTTCGTTACATACAGAGTGGTGGCTGAGTGAAATGCACTGCCCCTGGTGGCAGTTAAATTAGATGTATTAGGGACATTTAATATGCTTCTGGATAGGCACATGGATGATAGTAAAATGAAGGGTATGGAAGTAGAGATGTACAGCACGGAGACAGACGCTTCGGTCTAACCCGTCCATGCTGACCCGATATCCCAACCCAATCTAGTCCCACCTGCCATCACTCGGTCCATATCCCTCCAAACCCCTCCTATTCATCTATCCATCCAAATGCCTCTTAAATGTTGCAAATGTAACAGCCTCCACCACATCCTCTGGCAGCTCATTCCATACACGTACCATCCTCTGCGTGAAAAAGTTGCCCCTTAGGTCTCTTTCATATCTTTCCCCTCTCATTCTAAACCTATGCCCTCTAATTCTGGATTTCCCAACCCCATGGAAAAGACTTTGTCTATTTACCCTATCCATGTCCCTCATAATTTTGTAAACCTCTATAAGGTCAGCCCTCAGTCTCCGATGTTCCAGGGAAAACAGTCTGTTCAGCCTCTCCCTATAGCTCAAATCCCCCAACCCTGGCAACATCCTTGTAAATATTTTCTGAACCCTTTCAAGTTTCCCAACATCTTTCCGATAGTAAGGAGACAAAAAATGCATGCAGTATTACAACAGTGGCCTAACCAATGTGCTGTACAGTCGCAACATGACCTTCCAACTCCTGTACTCACTACTCTGACCAATAAAGGAAAGAATACCAAACGCCCTCTTCAATATCCTTTCTACCTGCGATTCCACTTTCAAGGTGCTATGAATCTGCACCCCAAGGTCTCTTGGTTCAGCAACACTCCCTAGAAGCTTACCATTACGTGTATATATCCTGCTAAGATTTGCTTTCCCAAAATGCAGCACCTTGCATTTATCTGAATTAAACTCTATCTGCCACTCTTGTTTTGATCTCACGGTCGGATAAAAGATTGGCATATCATTATGGCCGAAGAGTCTTATTCTATACTGTTCTGTGTTCTACGTGTTGTATGGTAAACTGGGTAATATGCTCAGATCTGTGTAAAAGGATATGGAGGAGCTCGTCAAATGGACAGAAAATTGGGCTTGATCGTATGATACAGAGGATGATGGGGGACATGTTGTTTTTCTGACTGGAGGCATGTGACCAGCGGTGTAGTGTGTCCCCTGTTGTTTGTCATTTGGATAAATTGTGTGGATGGAAATATTGGTTTCCTGGTAAGTATGGATTTTGGGTGACACTGAAATTGGTGGTAAAGTGGGCAGTGAACAAGGTTATCTGTGATACAACAGGATGAACAGTACTGCTGGGATAGTGGGCTGAAGAATAGAAGATGGAGTTTAATTAGATAAATGTGAAGTGTTCCATTTTTGTGAAACAAACCAGGGTGTGATTTGTACAGTTAATGTTCGGGCCCTGGGTAGTGTTGTCAATCAATGACCCAGGGATGCAGGTACACAGCTCTTTTGAAAGTGGTGTCACAGGTATACAGGCTGGTGAGGTAGGCGTTTGGGATGCTTATCTTCATTGGGCAGAGCATTAAGAGTAGGAGTTGGGACGTCATGTTGTATCTGTACAAGACATTGGTCAGGCCATCATAAAACCATTGTTGATCAGTGGGAAGAACTCATTTGGTTCACTTACCTCCTCTTGTGTAGAACATCTGACATTCTAACCTGGTCTGGCTAACATGTGACTCCAGACCCATTGCAGTACGGCTAACTCTGAGCTGTGCTCTGGGTAATTAGCAGTGACACCCAGATCCCATGAATGAATAAATAAAAAATACAAATGTCCCTCCCTACCTCTGCAAACCCCTCCAGCTGCAGCAATTCATACTAGCTTTGTAAAATCGTTCAGGCCCTGACCACTCTCTGTCACACTCTTACCACCTCCGACACCTTCACCTCTCCCTATTCCTATTGTGACATGATTCCCCTTCCCACTGCCTAATTCCTGCTAGTAGACCCTTTGCAATTCCTTCAACAGTTACTCCAAAAACAGACTCTTACTTCAGGATTTTAAGTACTTTGCGGTGATCTTCTCAGCCTCATAATCTAATTTGATACATTTTGTGTGAGTGAGGGGCCAGTGGGAATTTCTTGCTGATGTTTTGTGTGTTTCAATGGAATGTTCTTTTGTTGAGTGATTTACACTGTTCCTTCAAACTGTTCATTTACAGGCACATATTTCAGTCTGTTTAGCCTGTTTACTTTGGTCTGTTCTCCTCTCAAACCCATGTAATTGGCTAGTTTTGTTTCTAGTTGTAGTTTGTCCTTTCTGTGGTTCACTTTAAAACTTTATATTTCTTTAAACTGCACTTTATCACAATTTCCCAAAGGATCTCTCCAGAGGACATTACTCATTTGCTTAATTTCATCACACAACGATTACTCTGAGAAAGTTACGACCCTAGCCAGTTGCACAATTTGTTATTCAAAGAAACACTGAAAAAAATTCTCTGAACTCCTCTTCCAATATCACTCTTGCCAGTGTGACTGTCCCAGATTATGTGAATATTGAAGTTTCCCAAAATTATCACAATGTGTTTGTTAAAAAAATCCAATGAGTTCCTGTTTAATGCAGTGACAAGCAATGGAATGCTTTTCGATAGCTAAAACTGTTCTGCTGCTTGTGTCCTTGGCAAAATGTAGCCATAATTTAGATTCAGACTGACTCTACTTCATGATCTGATGCCAAGTGCTTTGTCTGTAAAGCCTTTGTTATCCATTATTGTTAGTTTTACCCATTTTGCCTGAGTTTCCGCAAGGTTGCGATCCATTGAATATTTATGTCCACCTTTTGTTCACCCTGTAACCACGTCACACTGGTGTCTAAATCTTTTATCTCTGTGTCACAAATCAATCTACCTTATTGATGAGACATTACCCATTCCAAAAAAAAACATAATTCACTCTTTCCCACAATTTCCTGTCATAAACCGATTCCCTGATGCAGTTTTAGTTAAACTCTGTCCCATCCTGTTCCTTTCGGCCTGTCTTCAGTCGCTCCCATACTTTACCTTTCCTCTGTGGATTTGGAAATCTCCTTTCACCTGAATCCTGTCCCTGCATCCTCTCTGTCAGTTTGAAGCCCTGTCCAAAAACCTACTGACGTGACTGGTCAGGACACTGGTCACAGTACAGTTCCAGTGGGACCATCCCAATGGATTATCTTTTTAAATCAGGTGTGGGATGTGGGTGTCTCTGGCTGATCAGCCTTTCTTGCCCAGCCCTAGCTGCCCTTGAGCTGAGTAACGTGCTTGCCCATTTCAGTGGATCATCGAGAGGCAAACACTTTGCTGTAGGTTTGTCGTGCAGACCACGTGAGGATGGGCAGATGTCCTTCTTGAAAGGACAAATGTTTGGCCTTTTTTCTACATCAGCAATGGTTTCATATGTATGTATCGACTGTTAATGACGTTTTCTTTTAGTTATTGATTTCAAATTTCTGCATTTCTGATGGTGGGATTGAAACCTGCCTCCACAGAACATTCGCTGAGGTTTGGCATACATGCTCTCGCAATAATACTACTAGGCCAGCAATTCACCTGCTCACCGGTTGCTCATCCCTGAGCACTGATACATCATGAAGTGCGTCATGAAGCTCAACCCGTTTTGCCTACATATTTGTTTGATCCGGAAATCATCGTGAACTCTGGTGATATCACTCATTATCTCTCCATGTGGTCTCTCTCACTGTGTGGGTCTGATTGCTGCCTCTGTCAGTGTCTCTCACTCTTGCAGCTACTCCCATCCTGAGCCAACAGAATTCTCCACTCCAGAGGGTCACAGCAGCACATGCCAAGGATGGAGACTGGTATTTTTCAGATCTCTGTGGGATACAGTATCACTCTCCCTGTGTAACCTTCACTGCATATGTCTAATTTCCCAAACCATCTATCTCTCAGTCTCCTGTAGGTACTCAGGAAGTTTCTGAATCAATAGCCTTCCCAGCTGCTGGGTGTTTCGTCCACCACCTCATTGTTTCTCTGGTTGACCAACCAATTTCAAAGTGCAGGGACATCTGGAGCCTTCAATAAATCCTGCGGTGAGGAAAGATCACTGACATGCACAGACCAGAGAGCAATGAGAGGGCTCCAAACATTGGATAAAAAGACATGATACAAATACTGGAGGGGGAGCACAGTACAGACACACCCCAGGCTCAATCACTGCCCCTAATCTGACTTACTTTGTACTGAGTCAGCATCGGGAGTGTCACAGTTATCAATCCAGGCGTGTGCTGTCTTAGTGAGCATCAGTATAACAAAGGGGAAAACAGGTCTCCCACGTGAGGGTGGGACTGCTGCCTGGGATCTTTCTGTTTGGCGTTCCCTCTCCAAAACTGTGTCTATGGCATGTCTCATTGACCAGTGTCTTCAAAAATGTGTAACTCCTACATCGTTCCAGTCCCTGTAACCTCCTCACTTCCCTTTCGTCCCTCTACATATTTGAAAGGTGCTGCATTCCCGTCTACCATCCCTGTCTCTGTAACTTGCTTCAGTGTCGACAACATGCCGTATCTCAGTAGTCTCCTCCTCCAATAACTGGAGACAGAGTCATGCAGCACGGAAACAGAACCTTCAGTCTGACTAGTCCGTGCTGACCAGGTTTACCAAACTGAACGAATCGCTTCAGCCTGTGTTTGGCCCATATCCGTTCAAACGTTCTCCTGTCCATGTACCTGCCCAAATGTCTTTTCCATGTTGAAATTGTTCTTGTTTCTCCATGTGGCCATGGCAGTCTGTTCTGTCTATGCACCATCCTCTGTGGATAATGTTGCCCCTCAGCTCCCTCTTTAAATCCTTGCTTTAGATTTAGATTACATTACAGTGTGGAAACAGGCCCTTCGGCCCAACAAGTCCACACCGACCCACCAAAGCGCAACCCACCCATAACCCTACATTTACCCTTTACCTAACACAATGGGCAATTTAGCATGGCCAATTCAACTGAGCTGCACATCTTTGGACTGTGGGAGGAAACCGGAGCACCCGGAGGAAACCCACGCAGACACGGGGAGAACGTGCAAACTCCACACAGTCAGCCTCCTGAGGCGGGAATTGAACCCGGGTCTCTGGCGCTGTGAGGCAGCAGTGCTAACCACTGTGCCACCGTGCCGCCCACTGTGCCTTTCTCACCTCCCGTTTATACCCTCTAGCTTTGGACTCATCTAACCTTGGCTATTCAAATTACTCAGGGCCCGCAAGATTTTGTAAACCTTGATAAGGTCACCCCATAGCCTCCTCTGCCCAAGGGAAATATTTTGGACAATGTTACAGTTGTCGCCAACTCATATATCAAGCTGCTGGCCAATGAAGGCAAGTCTACCAAATGCTGCTTTCCCCACACAGTCCACCTATGATGCCATTTCCAAGGAACAATGTAACTGTAGCCCTTGGTCTCTTTCTGTTTGACAACACTGCCCAGGACCTGCCATTTACTATGTTAGTCATCCCTGGTTTGACTTAACAAAATCCAACATCTGAATTCAACTCCATCTTTCATTCGTTGGTCCACTGCCTCAGTTGGCCGAGATCCCCTTTGATAACTGTATTCATTGCCCACTACACCATTAAATTGATCATCCAGAAAATTACAAACAATGACTCCTATATTCTCAGCCAAATCGTTTATGTAGATGATATACATCAGTGGACCCAGCCCCGAAAGTTATGCCACGCTGCTGGTCACAGGCCACCAGTCTGAGCAACGACCCTCTGTCTCCTACTGTCAAGCCAATTTTGTATCCAGTTGGTGAGCTCTCCCTGGTCCGATGTGATCTAACCTTATGAACCTGTATATCATGCTTAACCCTGTCAAAGGCCCTGCTGACATTGGTGTAGACAATGTACGGTCACAACTTCAATGAAAGCAATCAACTTAGTGAGACCTGATTTTGTACGCACAAAGCCATGCTGACTATCTTTCATTAATCATTACCTTTCCAGATGCATGTAACTCCTGTCTGGCAGAATCACTTCCACCACCGACATGTGGCTAATTGGTGTTTACTTCCATGGCTTTCCAGCGCAGCCTTTCTTAAGTAATGGAACAACACCATATTCTTGTCATTGTTGAACAGCATGGAAACTGACCTTTCAGTTGGTACCAAACATGATTTCAAACAAATCTCACCCCAGCTGTCTGTTGCAGGACCATATCCCTCTAACCCTTCCCTATTCCCATACTTAACCAAATGTCTTTTAAACATTGTAATTGTACCCACATCCACCCCTTCCTCAGGAAGTTCTTTCCACACTCAAACCAACCTCTGTGTAACAATTTACCCGCATGTGTTTTAGTTTTTAACATATCCCTCCTCTCAACTTAAACATGTGGCCCCTCCACTTGCGACTCCCCATTCTGGGGAAAAGGCAACTGCCATTAACTCTATCTATACCCCTCATCTTTTTCATAAGCTTCCATCAGGTCATCTATCATCCTCCAGGCTCCAGTGAAAAAAGACTCTGGCTGGATAGGCTTTTTTCTAGAACTCAAGCCTTCCATACCCAGCAACATCCTGGTAAAACTCTTCTGAAACCCCTGCAGCTTAATAATATCCTCCCTATATCTGGGCGACCAGAACTAGACAGAGTATTGCAGAAGAGGCCTCACCAATGTCTGTGCAATCTCAACCTGACGTCGCAAATCCTAAATTCAATGGGCTGAGCAATAGTGAAGCACACCAAGCACTGTCTTATCCATCCTGTGATGCAAACTTCAAAAATTACGTACCTGACCCGGAGGTCCTTCTGCTATACAAAACGAACCGAGGCCCAAACATTAATTGTATAAGCTCTACCATTGTTTGTTTTACCAAATGCATTACCTCGCATTTATTGAGATTGAATTCCATGGACAGCTTTTCAGCTCATTCGCCCATATTATCAAGGTCCCTTTGTAATCGTAGCAAACCTCCTTCACTGTCCACGATTCCGCACTCCAGTCTTCCAGCACATCACGCATGGTTGTCAATTGTAAAAATACCTATGCTTGGGGCTCCACATTTTCTTGCCTCGCATCACAAAATGTCCTGTGATACACTTAATGAGGTCCTAGGGCTTTTCATACCTTTGTGTTTGAAAACATCCAGCACCACCTCTTCTATAATATTCACTCTTTTCAAGTCACAGAGATGAACAGCATGCAAACAGAGCCTTCAGTCCAACTCATTCATGCTGACCAGAAGATCTAAATGCATCCATCTGATTTACCAGCATTTGGCCCATGTACCTCAAAACCTTTATTATTCATATACCCATCCAGATACCTTTTAAATTTTGTAATTGTATCAGTCTCTGTTACTTTCTCTCTCAGCTCATTCCATACACACGCATCACCATGTGCATGAAAAAGCTGTCGCATCGAACCCTTTTAAAACATTCCCCTCGAAAGTTAAACCTTATGCCCCCTTGTTTTGGACTCCTCAAACCCTGGGAAAAGACTTTGAATGTTTACCCAATCCATCCCCGTCATGTTTATATAAACCTCTCTCAGGTCACCCTCAGTCTCTAATGCTCCAGGGAAAATAACCTCAGCTTATTCTGCAACAACCCTGGCAACATCTTGTGAATCTTTTCTGAGCACTTTCAAGTTTCACACAATCATTCCTATAGCAAGGTGACTGGAATTGCAGAGAACTCCAATTGTGATCCAACGTCATTCCCTGAGTGCACAGTTTTTTTGTCCACAGTAAGTTCTGGCGTGAAAAATTTGTTTAGGATCTTAGTAAGCATCCTGCAGTTCAACACATCGATGGCCTCATTGATCTTTAAGGGTCCCTATTTTGTCCTGAGGTCGTCGTTTACTTTTAATATTTTTCCAATCACTTTTGAATTCTCCTTATCCTTCTCTGCCGACGATATTTCATGTACCCTTTCTGAATTCCTGATTTCTACCCAAAGTATATTCCTACAGCCCCTGAGATCCTCAGGGATTCCCTTGATCGAGCTGGCTATACCTGACACGTGTCCCCTTTTCCTTGACCAGACCTTCAATAGACAGCCAGTGTTTCCTAACGCTGTCAGCATTGAGCTGCACACAAACAGGAACATGCTGGTGGTGATCGCTCAATTTATCACACTTTTGAAATATTCTCACTTGCCAGACTTCCCTTTCCCTGCAAATAGACTCTGCAATCATCTTTTGAAAGTTCCCGCCCAATACGATCAAGATTGGTCTGGCTCCATTTTATAACTTGAACTCGTGGTCCAGGCCTGTCCTTTTCCATAGCTGTTTTCAAACTCGTAGAACTGGTCACTTTAGCAAAATGCTTTCCCACTAACGCCTTGATTGGGAGTTTTCTGGAACGCAATTACCAAATTCCTTCCTTGCAAATGCTGGACACTGGCAGTTCCAGACTAGGTTTGGAAAGTTAAAAAAAAAACCATAACAGCCCTATCAATTTTGATTAATATTTGAGACCTCCCGACATATTTGTTCTTCAGTCTGCCACTGACTCTTTGGGGTCAATAGGACAATCGTGTCAGAGTGATGACCAATTCTTATTGCTCAGTTCCACTAATGTAGCTTCACTGGATAATCCCACAGGAATATTCTCTGTAAGCACTGATGTGGTGACGCATGAAATCAAAACCCACAACCACGCGTCCTCTCTTGCCTCCTTTTCGATGCTTCCTGCAGTCTCTCTAACTTGAAACAATGAGTTGCCAGTCCTGCCCCTCCCTCAGCAGTGTTTCTGTAATAACTATAAACTCCCAGTCCCATGTTCAAATCGATGTCCTGAGTTCGTCTGTCAGGCCTCTTTCATTGAAATAAATGTAGTTTGATCATCAGTTTTTCCCCCATTCCCTGCTATGTTCTTACCTGCCTTGTCTGTTGAATTTGCTCTCTGTAACTTGTACACCAGCCTCAATCTTATTTTTGGCCTTACGACTGTTTAAGATCCAACACCCTCTAAGATTAGATTATATCCTGTCAAGCAGCTCTAACAATTCACCACATCAGGGTATGGATCCTCCCACCTCCTGTTCCCAGCTCAGGTACCTTTCCCACCATGTCTCCCTGTGCTGACACCTACAGGGTCGCGGGACTTGTCCACTAAGTTCCCTGTGTTCCTCAGTACTCCACAAGGACCAACCATTCATTATGTCATATCACTTATCATACCTACCACAGAGTATGACCTCACATTGATCAGAACTAAACTCTGATCAGATTATCATCTGATCGTCATCAGACTGTAGCTAGAGACCATCCTCCTCATTGTGAACAACACCGTCACCTTTCATGTCATCTGCAAACCTATCCATGATTCCTTCTGCTTGCAATAATCCAAGTTATTATTCTACAGAATAACCAGCAATAGTTGCTGCACAGATCCCTATGGTACACCCGCTGGTGAAAGGAAGTCAAACACGAAGAGATTTATCCACCAATTGTGCCTCCAATTTACTAACTTGCCTTGAATCCCAGTGGCTATCCCATTTTGACCAAGCCTTCCATGTGGGACCTTGTCAAATATCTTAATGAACTCCATGTAACCCAGATCATTTGCAGTGCCCTCATCAATATTTTCAGACCCATTTTAAAAAATGCAACTGAATTCCTCAGACAGTATCTTCCTCTGCCAAATCCGTGATCACTCAGCCAAGTTGATTACTGCCTTTTCAAGTGTTGATTCGTCCTCAGAATGTTCCCAGAAATGTCCCTCCCCCTGCTGCTGGACCATCTGCTCTGTGATTACCTGGCCTAGCCCTGCTGCCCTTCTTGAACACAGGAACCACATTAGCGTTCATCCAGTCATTCGGCACTTCACCTGTGGCCAGCAAAGGATTAAATATATCCACTAGGGCCCCAGCAATCTCCTCCCTTATCTCCCATAGCAGCCTGGGATACATTTCATTGGGTTCTGGGGATTCATCCACCTTTATGCCTGTGAAAACATTTAATACCTACTCCTAATTGATCTTTACGTGTCCTAGAACCTCATCATTCCAACTGAAATCCCCGACTACAATGCATTTCTCCTGTGTGGATACAGATGGGAAGCATTCATTGAAGACCTCACCTGCTTCCTCTGGCTCCATGCACAGATTGTCCCTTAGGTCTCTAACAGGCTTCACTCTTCAACTGGTAATCTTCTTCCTCTAACTGTACTGATAAACTATCTTGTGGCCTTTCCTTAACAATATCTGACAAGGATATTTCATGCCCATTCTTTGACCCTCATTTTTAATGACCCCTTGCACTCTCTATAGTATTGAAGGGCTTCGCCTGTTTTCATCGCACTGCACTTCCTTTATCCAGCTCATGATATCGCTTTAGCAGTATTCGCTGGAGTTACTGCCTTTGTCATTCACTCTTCAGGGAACATACTGGCCCTGAATTCTCCCTGTATCACTTTAACATACTTCCTCTTTCCAAATATGAACCCAACTGCAAATAGTTCCTCCGTGCCTGTGTTTGCCAGAATCTGTCTCGTGATTATGATAATGCCCAGTGATAGTAACATTATAATGACTAGGGGGCTTCACCAAATTTGGACCTTCACTTCTGCACTGTCCTTATGTCTTTCCAAAATGTCTTTGAAACTTAGTGTTATGTCCACTATCCCCAAAACGCCACAAAACGCCTTATGTCTGTCATCTTGTCCAGCACCTGCAGCCCACACTGTCTGTAACATCCAGCCCTTACTGACCTGCCCTCCAACTTCTCCGTCACGTGATATCACTATAACCGTCTGCAGACACCACAGCACTCCTCCATCCTGTCCTACAGCCCCTCATTAACTCTAAGCATTCAGAAAGTACGGAGGCATGGGATGCAGGGAAACCTGTCTGTCTGGATACAGAATTCCTGGCTCATAGAAGACAAATGGTGATGATAGATGGAAAGCATTCAGCATGGAGCTCGGTGACCAATGGTTTTCTGCAGGGGTCTGTTCCGGGATCCATGCTCATTGTGATTTTTATAAATGACTTGGATGTAGGAGTGGAAGAGTGGGTTAGTAAGTTTGCCAATGACACACAGGTTGGTGAAGTGGTGGATAGTGTGGAGGTCTATTGCTGGTTGCAATGGGGCATTGACATGATGCGGAGCTGGGCTGAGAAGTGACAGATAGAGTTCAATCTGGAAAAGTGTGCAGTGATTCATTTTGGAAGGTCGAACTTGAATTCAGAATACACTGGGTTAAAAGTAGGATCCTTGGCAGTGTGGAGTAACAGTGGATGTTTGGCTCCACGTCCATAGATCCTCAAAGTTGCCACCCAAGCGGGTAGGGTTGTTAAGGAGTAATTTGTGTTGGCTTTCATTAGCTGAGGGATTAAGTTTCAGAGCCGTGAGTCTATGCTGCAGCTCTATAGAGCTCTGCTTAGACCACAATTAGATATTACATTCAGTTCTAGTTCTCTCATTACAGGAAGGATGTGGAAGTTTAAAGAGAAGGTAAAAAGGAGATGTACCAGGATGCTACCTGGACTGGAGGCCATATCTTATGAAGAAAGGTTGAGGGAGCTAAGGCTTTTCTCATTGGAGTGAAGAAGGGTAAGGGACGACTTGGAAGAGGTGAACAAGATAATGAGAGGCACAGAGAGAGTGAACAATGAAAGATTATTTTCCCCATGGCAGAAATGGCTATCACAAGGAAGTATAATATTAAGGTGATTGGAAGCACCTTAAGGGGAGATTTCAGAGTTGGGTTCTCAGCACAGAGTGGTGGGTGTGTCGAATGTACTGCAGTGGTGGTAGTAGAGTTAGGTACATTAGGGACATTTAATAGACATTTAATAGACATAGATGATAGTAAAATGAAATGTATGTAGGTTAGTTTGATCTTAGAGGAGGATAAAAGGTCGGCATAACAGTGAGGACCGAAGGGCCTTGTGCTGTACGGAATGTTCTATATTCTGTATGGTAAACTGGGGAATACGTTCCGATCAAGGTAAAAGGATACGGCACCCACGAGGAGCTAGTCAACTGGATATAGAATCTCCTTCATTGTAGAAGATAGAGGGTGTTGGGAGACAGTTTGTTTGTCTGAATGCAGATGTAGTTAGTCCACTGTTGTTTGTCATTTGGATAAATGATTTGGCTGAGAATATTAGTTTCCTGGTAAGTACGTTTGTGGGTGGCATTGGTGATATCCCGTACAGAAAAGAAGGTTAACTATGATTGAACAGGATGAACATTACTTCTGGGATAGTGGGCTGAAGAATAGCAGGTGGAGGTTAATTAGATGAAGATGACGTGTTCCATTTTGGTGAAACAAACCAGGGTGGGACTTGTACAGTTAATGTTCGGGCCTTGGGTATTGTTGTCAGTCAGAGACCCAGGGATGCAGGTACACAGTTCTTTGAAAGTGGTGTCACAGGAAGACAGGCTGGTGAAGCAGGCATTTGGGATGCTTACCTTCATTGGTTTGAGCATTGAGAGTAGGAGTTGGGATATCACGTTCTGGTGGACATTGGTGAGGCCACTATATATAAAAAAAATTGTTGATCAGTAGGAAGAACTCATCTCGTTCACTTACATCCTCCAGAGAAGGACATCTGGCCTTCTAACCTGGTGTAGCCGACACATCAATGCAGACTCACAGCAATATGGCTTACTTGGAGCTGCCCTCTGGGTAATTAACAATGGGCAATATATGCTGGTCCAGGCAGTGTCACTCACATCCCATGAATGAATAAATAAAAATGCATATGTCCCTCCGTATCTCTGCAAACTCCTCCAGCTGCAGAAATCCGTACTGGTTTTGTAACACCGTTCAGGCCCTGGCCACTCTCTGTAACACTCTCACCACCTCCATCGCCTTCACCTCTCCCTGCTCCTATCGTGTCATTAAACCCTGACAATGATTCCCCTTCCCACAGACCTCCCGCCTGCTAGCAGACACTATGCAATCCCTCTAACACTTACTGCTTCAACACTCTCTCGCTTTAGAATTGTTAGTACTTTTTGGTGATCTTCTTAGCCTGATAATCTGATATGGTGCATTTTGTCCTGAGTGAGGGATAGGTGGGAATTTCTTGCTGAGGTTTTGACTGTTTCAATGGAATGTCCTTTTGTTGAGTGTTTTACACTGTTCTTGAAGTGTTTTCAACTGTTCATTTACAGACACACATTTCAGTTTGTTCATCCTGTTAACCCTTGGTCAGCTCTCCTCTCAAGCACATGTAAATGGGCTATTTTTTTCTAGTTGTATCTTGTTCGTTCTGTGATTCGCGTTAAACCTTTATAATTAATTAAATTTCACTTTATCCCAATTTCCCGGAAGATCTCTCTGTGTGACATTACTCATTCGCTCTGCTTCATCAGAAAACGGTCGCTCTGAGGTAGTTACATCCCTCGCCAGTTGCACAATGTGTTATTCAAAGAAATACGGAGAAAAGAAAAGTTCTTCGAACTCCTCTTCGAATACCACTCTTGTCAGTGTGATTGACCCAGGTTATGCAAACATTGAAGTTTCCCAAAATTGTTACAATGCCTTGGTTAAAAATTCCATTGAGTTCCTGTTTAATGCAGTGATGAGCAATGAAATGCTGTTCGGTGGATAAAACTGTTCTGCTGCTTGTGTCCTTGGCAATAGTAGCCAGAATTTACATTCAGACTGACTCTACTTCATGATCTGAGGCCAAATGCTTTCTCTGTAATGCATTTGTTACCCATTTCTGTCAGCGTTACCCAACCCTCCTTTCCCATTCTTAGACCCTGCAAGACTGTGACCCATTGAATATTTATTTCCCACCTTTTGTTCGTCATGTAACCATGTCTCACTGGTATCTAAGTCCCATTTATCTCTGTGTCACAAATCCATCTACCTTATTGAAGATACTTTGTCGATTCCAAAATAAAACATAAGTTACTCTTTCTGACAATCTCCTTTCACAAACTTATTCACTGATTTACAATTTTAGTTAAGCTCTCTCCCTAGCTGTTCCTTTCTGCTTATCTTCAGCCACATTCCCATACTGTTCTGATGCTTCACCTTTTCTCTTTCGATTTGGAATGCTCCTTTCACTTGAAGCCTGCCCCTGCACCCTCCAGGTCAGCTCAAAGCTCTGTCCATAAACCCACCAATATGATTGGCCAGGACTCCGTTCCCATCATGGTTCCATTGAGGCCCAATGTATTGGGATTGTTTCATTTACTCTTGGGATGTGGATATCTCTGGCTGACCAGCCTTTCTTGCCTAGCCCTAGCTGCCCTCGAGCTGCGTAACTTGCTCGGCCATTTCAGAGGGTCATTGAGAGACAAACACTTTGCTGTGGGTATGTCGTGCAGACCACGTGAGGCTGGAAGATGTCATTATCTGAAGGACAATTGTTTTTTTGATGAAAAAAGGTTATTTCGGACATCAGCAATGGTTTCATACTTATTCATGGATTGTTAATTGCAATTGAAAAAAAAATTGATTTAAAATTCCCCAATTTCTGACAGTGAGATTCAAACCTGCCTCCACTGAACAGTAGCTGAGGTTTTGTGTACCTGCTCTAGCAATACTCGGCCACAACTTCACCTGCTCACAGATTGCTCATTCCTGACCAGTTATACCAGTGCATTATGAAGCAAAACCCATTCTTCCGACACAATTGTTTGATACTGACATCTTCCAACACTCTGGTGATATCACTCAGTCTCTCTCCATGTGGTATCCCTCACTGTGAGGGTCTAAGTGCTGCCTCTGTCAGCGTTTCTCGCTCTTGCAGTTACTCCAGCTCCTGAGCCAACAGAATTCTCCACTCCAGAGAGACGCAGTAGCACATGCCAGGGATGGCAACTGGGATTTTTCCAGATCTCTGTGGGACATAGTGCCATCCTCCATGTGTAACTCTCACTATATCAGTATAAATTCGTATTCTGTCCATTTCTCTGTCTCCTGTAGATACTCAGGAAGTTCCTGACTCAGTAGACTTCCCAACTGCTGGGTGTCTCGTCCATCACCACATTGAATATGGTTGGTCAGCCAGAGAGACAAAGGGCAGGGAGATCTGGAACCTTCAATAAATCCTGCACTGAGGTAAGACCACCCACAGTGCACAGAGCAGAGAGCAACGAGAGGGCTCCAAACATCAGCTAACAAGACATGACATAGATACAATGCTGGAGGGGGAGCACATTACGACACACCCTTGGCTCAACCGCCACCCCTACTGTAATTTCTGTTGTTCTAAGGCTCACTACTCTGCAACACTGTATCTGTGTCATGTCTTGTGGACCAGTGTCTTCAATAATTTGTAACTCCTACAATAATCCCTGTCCATGTAACCTCCTTCCTCGCTGATAGTCCCTCCACATACTTGAAATGTACTGAATTCCAGACTACCATCACTATCGCTGTAACTTGCTTCAGTGCCTACAACATGCTTCATCTCGGTTGTCTCTTCCTCCATTAATTGGAGACAGAGCCAAGCAGCACAGAAACTGTTCCTTCGATCCAACTAGCCGTTGCTGAGCAAGTCCCTGAAAGAGTCGTGTTTGACCCATATCCCTTCAAAACTTCTCCTCTCCATGTACCTACCTAAATGTCTTTTACATGCTATTATTGTACTTTTCTCTCCCACTTCCTCTCCCATCGAATACTTATGCACTCGAGAACACAGAACATAGAACATAACAGTGCGATACGGGCCCTTCGCCCCTCAATGTTGCGCCAACCTGTGGAAACAATCTGAAGCCCATCTAACCTTCCCTATTCCATTCTCATCCATATGCCTGTCCAATGACCGTTTAAATGCCCTTAAAGTTGGCGAGTCTACCACTGTTGCAGGCAATGCATTCCATGCCCTGACTATTCTGAGTAAAGAACCTAACTCTGGCTTCTCTCCTACATCTATTAATTAATAATGATAATATTAATATCTACCTCAATTTTATTCTATCTCCCCTCGTGCTAGGCATCGCCATCCGAGGGAAAAGACTCTCACTGTCCAACCCATCTAACCCTCTAATTATCTTATATGTCTCAATTAATTGACCTCAAATGTCTTCTCTCGAACAAAAACAGATTCAAGTCCCTCAGCCTTCCTCATAATACCTTCCCTCCATACCAGGTCATATCCTAGTAAATTTCCTCGAAACCCTTACCAAACCTTTCACATCCATCCTCTAATGCGGTGAAATGAACCATAGGCAACACTCCAATTGTGACCAGAGTTTTGTACAGCTGCAGCATTATCTCATGATTCCGAACTCAATCCCTGTACCAATAAAAGCTCACATGCTGAATGCCTTCTTTACAACCCTATCAACCTGGGTGGCAACTTTCAACGATCCATGTACATGGACACAGTGATCTGCACCATCAGGTTCTGCTTTACCCACATCCACCTGTTGGATCACCTCCTCAAATAAGTCAATAAAGTTTGTGAGGCATGATCTACCCTTCACAAACCATGCTGACTATCCCGCATCAACTTATTCATCTACAGATATATATAAATGATAGCTTTTACAAGCTTTTCCAACACTTTAACCAGAATCGAAGTAAGGCTCACAGCTCTATAATTACCAGAGCTGTCTCTATTCACCTTCTTGGTCAAGGGGACCACATTTGCTGTCCTCCAGCCTTCTGACACTATTCCTGTAAACAATGACGACATAAAGATCAAAGCCAAAGGCTCGACAAATTCCTTTCTGGCTTACTAGAGAATACGAGGATAAACCCTATCCAGCCCAGGGGACTTACTTATTTTCACACATTCCAGAATTGCGAACACCTTCTCCTTCTGCAGTTCAATCCCATCTAGTTATGGACCCCATTACCCTGGATAAAGATGTTGGCTAATCACCGTGCCTGTACCCCTTGTGGTTTTCTAAACCTTTATAAGATCACCCCTTAGCCACCTATGTCCAATGGAAATCCGAAAGACAATGATATAAATATTTCTGCTCGTGTCCATGCCATTAATTTGTCACAATATTCTGGGATACACTTGTTTAGGACCAAGGGCTTTCTCTACCTTTGTGTTATAAGACCTCCAGCACGACCTCTTCTGTAACAGGGACTCTTTACAAGCCATCACTGTTTCTTCCCTTTGTTTCCTAGTCTTTGTCCAAAGTACGTTCTGACATGAAATGTTCATTTAGCGTCTCGCCATCTCCTGTGGTTCGACACTTGCATGGCCTCACTGATCCTTGAGGAGCCCTTGTGTCTCTCCAGTTGCATTTTTGTACGTGTGTGCTGTAGAAAAGTCTTTGTATTCTCCTTAACCTTATCTGCCAAATCTATTTCATCTCCCCATGTTGCTTTCCAGCTTATCCAACCTCTCCGATTCTGTCACTCCCTCCAGAATCAGTAATATCTTCTTCAATCTTTTCCCCATTCACAGTTTCAGGAAATACTTCCTCAGTCAGGATGATCAGAATTCTACGCAGCGTTCCAAAGCTGTGCTGACAATTCCTAATCAATCCTTGCCTTTGCAAATGCATGTTACTCCTGCCCCACGGAATCACTTCCAACAACGTATGCATCGCTGACATCAAGCTCATTGGTGTTGTTGTCCCTGGCTTTCCCTCGCAGCCTTTCCTAAACACTGGCACAACATTGGTCACCCTCTTGACTTCCACCTCATCACCCGTACCTGTCAGCGATAGAAACATCTCTTTATGGGATCCCTCAATTTCTTCCCACAATATCCAGGGATATACTTGATTAGTTTCCAGGGATTTGTCTACCTTTAATGCATTTTAAAATCTCCAGTACCTTTTGTAATGTGGACTCTTTTGAAGACATCACTGTTTATTTTCCAGACTTTCCCAGTCTTTTTTCACAGTAAGTTGAAACGTGAAAGTTTCTGTTTAGGATCTCAACCATCTCCTCTGTTTCCACACTTCCAATGGTTGGCCCTATTGATCATTAAGGAACCATATTCCATCCATATTTAATCTTCTGTTGTTAATATACTTGTATTTTCCTCAGTTTGTTCTGCCAGAGCTTTTTGTGGTTCCCTTTGGGCCCTCCTGATTTCCCACTTTAGTGTATTCCTCCTTCCGCAATGTTCTTCAATGGATTCCCCTAATCCAGCTGGCAATATGTGACACGTGCTCCATTTCTCTTGATCAGAACCTCAATATCTTCAGTCATCCAGCGTTTCTTACTTGCATCAGCATTATCCTTCACACTAACAGGAATATGCTGGCCCTGAACTCTCATTTTATCTCTCTTTTGAAAGCTTCCCATCTGCCTGAAGTCCCTTTACCTGCAAATAACCTCCACAAAAAATTGTTAAATGCTTTTAACTCATACTTTCTGGATTCAGGCAAGGCCAGTTTTGATCATTAACTAGTGGACCAGCCATGTTCTTTTCCATCGCTATTTTCAAACTAATACGATTGTTGTGACTTTGCCAAAGTGTTGCCCCACGAACACCTCAGTCCCTTTCCTTACCTTGTTTTCCAAGGCGAGGTCAGGTTATACCCCTTCTTGTAGTCTGACCATTGACATTCTGACTGGGACAGTTTTGTTGAACATGCCTAACAAATCCCTCCCATCCAAGCTCTGAACACTCTGGTATTCCCAGTCTAAGTTTGGAAAGTTAAAATCCCCGACCATAACAATTCTATCCTTCTTACAGATATCTGCGATCTCCGATATACTTGCTGCTCAATTTCCCACTGACTATTGAAGGCCTGTATTACAGTCATATCAAAGTGATGACCAACTCTCATTTCTCATTTCCACCATTACAGCATCACTGGGCTATCCCCAGGAATATCCTCTCTAAGTGCTGCAGTGATGTTTCACTGATCAAAATCTCCAATCCCCCTCCTCTCTCATCTCCAGTTCTCTCCATTCTGTAGAATCTGTACCTGGAACATTGAGCTGTCAGTCCTGTCCCTCCCTCAGCTGTGTTTATGTCATACCTATGGTGTCCTACTCCCATGTCCATGTACCAAGTTTATCTGCCTAACCTGTGAGGCCTGTAATGTTGAAATAAAGTAGTTTAACTGATCACTTTTCCCTTATTGCCTGCTATGCTCTTGCCTGCCTTGTCTATTTAAATGACTCCCTTGAAATTCTGCCCTAGCCTCAACCTTCAGACTAGCCTGAGACCATCCCCCTCACTGTGGACAACACCCTCACCTTTCATGTCATCTGCAAACTTGCTAAAGATACCTTCTGCTTTCAGATCCAAGGTATTAATGTATATACAAACAGCAATGGTTCCTGCACAGATCTCTGTGGTGCACCCACTGGTGGAAGAATTTCAAGCACAAAACCAACACTCCACCAATTGTGGATCCAATATGTCAACTTGCCTTGTATCCCATTGGTCTGTTGGACCAGCCTTCCATGTGGGACCTTGTCAAATACCATAGTGAATTCCAAAGAACACACATCACCTGCACTGCCCCATCAATATTTTTAATCGTGATTTCAAAGAAAACTCAGCTGAATTCATCAGATAGGATCTTCCTTTACCAAATCCGTGCTGACTACCCCTAATTGTCCCTCAGGATTGTTTCCAATGATTTCCCTGTCCCTGCTGTCAGACTATCTGCTGTGTAATTACCTGGCCTATCCCTGCTGCCCTTCCTGAGCAAAGGAACCACATTAATTATCCTCCAGTCATTCAACACTTCACCTGTGGCCAGCAAAGTATTAAATATATCCGCCAGGGCCCCAGCAATCTCCTTTTTTACCTCCCATAGCAGCCTGGGATACATTTCATTGGGCACTGGGGATTCCTCCCCCTTTATGCCTGTGAAAACATTTAATACTCTTCCTGATTGGTCTTTACATATTCTCGAACCTCCCCATCTCAACGGAAGTCCGCGGCTACAATGTCTTTCTTCTGCCTGAATATAGATGGGAAGTATTAATTGAAGGCCTTACCTACTTCCATTGGCTCCATGTACAGATTATTCCTTTGTTTCCAACAGGTTTCACTCTTTAGCTGGGAATCCTCTGACTCTGATTGTAGTCATAAAGTATCTTGTAGCTTTTCCTTAATAGTGTCTACCAAGGATATTTCATGTCCATTGCTTGCTCCTCATTTTTAAGGACCCCTTGCCCTCTCTATACTTGTGAATGGCTTCACCTGATTTTATTGCACTGCATTTTCTTCATCAAACTCACGATATCACTTGATCAATATTCACTGGACTTGCTGCCTTTGTCATTCCCACTTTATTAACACACTGGCCATGGATTCTCACTGTATCACTTTAACATACTCCAATTTCCTAATATAGCCCTAACTGCAGGTAGTTCAGCCCAGTCTCTGTTTGCCACGTGCTGTCTAATAGGAGACTCCGTTATGAGGGGAAGAGACAGGAGACTATGTGGCTGCAGCAGTGACCCCAGGATGGTGTGCTTCCTCCCGGGTACCAGGGTCAAGGATGTCTCTAAGCGGTTACTGAACATTTTGAAGGGGGAGGGTAGAAGGCCATGCACATTGGCCCACATGACAGTGGTAGACAAAAGGATGGGGTCCTGTGAAATGCGTATCAGGCGTTAGGTTAGAAGTTAAAAACGATGACCTCAAGGGTAGTGATCTCCAGATTACTCCCAGTGCCACGTGCCAGTGAGGATAGACATAGAAAGATAGGCGTGATTGATGTGTGGCTGAGGAGCAGGTGTCGGGGGGAGGCAGGGTTTTCAGTTGTTGGATCATTGGGATCTCTTCTGGGGTAAAGGTGACATGTCAAAGTGAGGGGGGCGGGTTGGACTTGAACCAGAGGGAAATCAGTATCCCTTGGTTGGGGGTAGGGGTGGGGAGGTTGGCTGACTGGCAACGCATGACGCCTGACTGGTAAGGCAGATGAGCTCAGAACATGGATTGGCTCTCGGGACTGGGATATTCCAGCCATAACCGAAACATGGCTGACAGATACAGGACATAGTTACAACGCTCGGCAAGGAACACCTACATTCAAGGCTTCAATCGCACCATCTTGTGAGGGTTCTGCTTCCCCCTCTGCTGTATTGGTCCTCACTGAGACAGCACAGGAGGTCCCAGGCATCAATCCTGGCCCATGCTGTATTAGTGATCTATGTAATATCCTCCAGTCCCGATAATCATTCCTCTGTTTGGAATCTCCTCTATAATCAACACAATACTCTCTGTCTCTGTTAGGTTCTCTAACCCCTAACACCCTAATCCATAAACCTTCTCCAGTAGATATTAAATACTTTCATCCCTGTAAACCCTTATAGTCCTGTCTATCCCTGTAAGATCCTCCCACCCATACCACCCTCCATGTCAATGTATTTGCCTTTAACCTCTCCATCTGTCCCTATCTGGGTAAACTTCTCCAGCTCCTACAACCCTGCCTTATCTGTGAAATTTCTTCAGTCCATTGAGCTGTTCAGATCTGTGTAATCCCTTCCGGACCTGAAATAACTCCCTGTCTTTGTAACTATGTCAGGCTCCTACCTGAAAATCTCTCTTTCTTTGAAATCTCCCAAGGCATCCTGACCTTAGGAACCTCCTCCACCTGTTAATATCCTCCATGGCTGTGGATACCATCAAGTTCTACAGTCCCTATCATGGAATTTAGTCTCCACAATCCTAATGATGCCAATAAGCTCTTCCTCCCTCGACCAGGCTCAATCTCTGTAAACTCTAGTAGTCCTTACTCCCCTTGTTGTGCATGTAATCTCCATCAGCCACTACAAATCTTTATACCTTTAATGTGTTCCCCTTATCACTACACGTTATTTCTGTTAACTTCATGAGCTGCCGTAATTGTCACTGTGACTCTCACCATGTTCCATCCCTACATCCTTCCGTTTCTCTGAATAGTCCTCATTATTCTTAAAATCCCTCTATGTCACCTGTTCCAGTCTCCACAACCCTCCGTAGCTCTGGAGAAACTATACAGTTAAAGCTGCTCCAATAACCTTAAATCCTCCTGATCTTTCTAACTCCCTTTAGTTGTGAAACTCTCCCCATCTCTGTAACATACTATCCTACAGGGTTGAAAGCCCTCCCCAACTTTGTATACTCCTCCAATCCCGAGAACTGTCCCAGTCTTTGTAACTTTGTCCTGCACCTTCAAACCTCCTGGTTGCTGAACCCTCTTCAGGCACTGTACTTTCTCTATTTCTGTTACTTTCGCCTGCTCTTCGAAATCCCCCTGTCTGTATGATCCCCTGCAGTCTCTGCAGTGCCCTCTATCTCTAACCATCAACTGCTTCCACCACCGTCCCTACATTTTTTACCACTTCCAGTCCCTTCAGCACCTTCGATAGTTGCAAACTCGCCATTTTCCAAGGCGACTCCACTTCGTACAATGGCTGTCAGAATCTGAAGCCCACACTCTCTCTAACTTGGAACTCTCTCTTTCATCCGTTAACATCTGCAGCCACCACTGCTGTCTGTACCTTTCTTCGCTCCTTCAGTCCCAATAAGCTTCCCATTCTTGCACTAACTAAAGCCTGTGCATCTTAGTACTGTCCTAAAAATTTTCATGTCTCTGCTAACTGCTTCAGCCCCGCCACTATCTCCATAAACATCCACAGCCCCTGAAGCCCTCCATTTCTGTGTAACTTCTTCCAGTGCTGACAACACCCCAATCTATGGAGCCCCTTGAATTTTCGCTTGTTGGGTATCACTTGAAGTCCCTGCAGATTTCCCGATCTTAGCATCAACCCCAATCTTCCCAGTTCCATCACTCTCAAAGTCCGTTCATCCAATCCCTACATCGATCTGTAACCTCCTTATCCTTCTCCAATTCTTCGAAATTAATCTATTTAAACCTGCCCCTTCCCCACCAACCCTCCTGTCCAAAGGAACCATTTTCAGTTTGTGCAATCCTCCCCATTAGTGTAACTCTCTCCAACCCAGTAACCTGGCTTTCTTCATTGCCTTCCTATAGACTTCAGAACCTAGAAGCCTTCTTATAACAGTAAATGTCTTCCATCACTATAACGTTCCATATCTCTGTTAGTATATACAATACTCTCCTCCCTGAAACACCCCCTGTCTGTGCCTCTCAGACTGCCTGCCTCTCCCTACATCCATCCCTATTCCTGTCTCCAGAATCTAATCCAGCTCCCTCTATCTCTGTAAATTCCTCCAATCCCCAAACCCGTTTGTCCCACTGACCAGATGTAATTCTGTTTAGCTCTTGAATCCTCGAGCCCCTGTAAGCCTCCCTATCTCTGTAACCTCTAATCATTCCGTTCAACCCCATACTGAGAAATGACTCTCTGCATTCGCCATAAGGCAGATGGAATGACAGTGAACAGATATGATTGGACCGTCATTCCAGAGATGGAGCTGCAGAATGCCCGTTGCTGGCAAGGGAATATTGAAGGATTGTTGGGACCAAGGCAGGACAGGCAAAAAGCCACCAAATTGTGAAGAAAGGATGAGTTTAATGCGTTAATGAGACAGTTATGTGGATCTGAAGATCACAATTTGGAGTCTATTTGGGTGGCGGTGAAAATAAGCAAGCAGCAGCAAGTGTTAGCAAGAATTCTTTTATAGGCACCAGATAGTGGTGGTAATGTCAATATGGTTGTGGTCAGGACACTGAATATACTTGCAGCAAGGGCAGGATAGTAACTGTGTGTGACAGCTCTCCATCCCGACTGGATAGCTAATGAGTATCAGGGCTGTAATGGATGGAATCCTGGATTGTATATGAGATGGTTTTCCAAAGCATCATATGAAGGAGCCATCAACAAAATTGTCTCTTGTAGATCAAATGCTGTGTAATAATAAATATCTAATAATCCCATTATAAAGGAGTTTGTGAGCAGAGATTCATAATGTTATAATGGAGATACTGAGTTGAGATGTAGGAGCAGAATTAGGCCATTTGGCCCATTGAGTATGTTCTGCGCTTCAATCAGATCATGGCTGACCTGATGATCTTCAATTCTACTTTCCTGCCTTCTCCACAAAACCCTTGTTTCCCTGATTCTTTACAATCTGACCATCTATGTTGTAAATATTCTTAATGACCCAGCCTCGGCAGCCCCCTGCAGTCAGGAATTCCCACAGAGTCACTACCTTCTGAGTGAAGACATTCCTCCTCATCTCCATCTTACATGGGTGAGCCCTTGTTGGGATTTTCTGCCCCTGGTTACATATTCTCACACAATTTAAATGAAAGATAGTGACAAATATAATCATTGCAGATGAAATAAAAATTGGTTGAATTGGGGTTAATGAGCAAGGATATCCAAGGTTACAGGAGGTTAAAGATCAGTTAGAAAGATGAGCAGTAAAATGGCATAACGTTTCAGAGAACACCTCTGGGACACCCGGACCAACCAACCCAACCACCCCGTGGCTCAACACTTCAACTCCCCCTCCCAGCCCACCAAGGACATGCAGGTCCTTGGACTCCTCCATCGCCAGACCATAGCAACACGACATTTAGAGGAAGAGCGCCTCATCTTACGCCTAGGAACCCTCCAACTGCAAAGGATGAACTCAGATTTCTCCAGTTTCCTCATTTCCCCTCACCCCACCTTGTCTCAGTCAAATCCCTCGAACTCAGCACCGCCTTCCTAACCTGCAATCTTCTTTCTGACCTCTCCGCCCCCACCCCCACTCTGGCCTATCACCCTCACCTTGACCTCCTTCCACCTATCACATTTCCAACGCCCCTCCCCAAAGTCCCTCCTCCCTACCTTTTATCTTAGCCTGCTGGACACACTTTCCTCATTCCTGAAGAAGGAATCATGCCCGAAACGTCGATTCTCCTGCTCCTTGGATGCTGCCTGATCTGCTGTGCTTTTCCAGCAACAAATTTTCAGTTCTGAGTTTAATCTGGACAAGTGTGAGATGATGTCAAACTCAAGATGCAAGTTAGGATACTGAGGCACATTGATATACAGAAGGATCTTGGTGCAAGCCAGTAACTCCCTGAAAATGGCAATACAATTGTTTTAGACGGGAAAGAAAGCAAATCGAACACTGGCCTTCATCGGTCCCAAGGTTGGGTACAGTGATTTGCATCTGATGTGGCAATTGTATAAAACTTCTGATTGGCCACATTTGGAGTACTGTGTACAGTTCTCATCTTCACACAATAGGGAGGATGGGGAGGCTTTGGAGAGGGTACAAAAGGGGGTTATCAGCATGTTACCTGTGTTATGTTGTTAAGGGTATGTTAAGTGTTAAGAGGAAATTAAACAAAGTTGGATTGCTTTGTGAGAGTATCAGAGGCTGACAGGCGACCAGGTACAGGAATATAACCTTAAGACAGGGAGAGCTAATGTTGATGGTCAGAATTTCTTTTCCAATGTGTAAGTTTCAAATAGAAGAGCGCAGAGGTTCAAGGTAAGAAAGAGAAAGTGAAAATGAAGTGCGTGAGGAAATTCGTTTTATAGAGTGGAAGTTGCCAAGCGAGGTCATAGAAACAGAAATGTGAGTAAAGTTTTGAAGTGGCATTTAGACAGAAACATGAACGGGCAGAGAATAGAGGGATATGGACCATGTATATACAGATGGGATGAGTTGAGAATGATATCAAGGTGGGCCGAAGGGCCTATTGCTGCACTGTTCTATTTTCTAACTTCCCAGCATTTGTCCGATCAAAGCACTTCAGAATCTTGCATGTTTCATTCAGTTTCTCTCTCATTTTTCTCAACTTCAATGGGTTCATTCTCAATCTACTCCACCTCTTCTTCTTATAAAATCCCTCCATTTCCAACATCAGCCGAGTGGACCTTCTCTGGCCTGCCACTGATACAAGAATATCTTACCTTCGGGCACACACACTGTTCATAATAGTCTAGGTGTAGTCTGACTTGTACCTTGCATCATTTTAGTAAGATCTCCCTATATTTAGACTCCATTCCCTTTGTAATAAATGGCAGCATTTGATTTGCCTTCTCTATTACTTGATGACCCTGTAAGCTACTTTTTTTTTCAGATTGATAAACAAGAACTCCCACAACCTTTTATGTTTCCAGTCTAAAAACAAATACTGTTAGCCTGACAGTAAGTCAGGAGCATTCTGAAATGAGTGAAAAACGACATATCAATAAAAAAACTGAACCCTTAGAAACACATTTTATAAAAACGAATTTGTTTTTGTGCCTGTTGGATTTTATTTGTTGGTGTGAATATAAACAGCAGAATAGATAAGGGTGTGGTGGGAGGGGTTTGTTGGTGCGGAGGATATGGTCTATTTGAATGTTCAGAAGCCTTTGTGCAAGTTTCAATAAGGGCTAAAGAATAACTTGGTAGAGAGTAGGGCCCCTTAAAGATCAATAAGGTCACCAATGTGTGGAACCAGAGGAGATGAGAGAGATCTTAAACAAAAAAAGTCTTGTCAGTATTTACTCTGGACAAACACATGGAAGCTCGAACTTTGGGAAATAATTTGCGATGTTTTGGAAAGAATCCTAAACAGAGAAGAGAAAGTGTTGGATTCGCAACACAAATAAAGGTAGATCAATTCTCAGTAGCTAATTAGGTCGATCCAAGAATCTTGGGAGAAGCTAGGGAAGAAATTGCAGTGTCCCTAACAGAGATATTTATATTATCAACAGACACAGTGAGGTGTCGGAAGACAAGAGGACGGCTAATGCTGTTCCATCACTTAACGGTTGCCGGGGAAATCCAGGAAATTACAGCCCAGTGAGCCGAGTCGTGGGGAAGTTGTTGGAGGAGATTCTGAGAGAAAGGAGCTATGTTTATTTGGAAAGACAAGGGTTGATTAGAGATAGTCAGCATGGCTTTGTGAGTGGAAAACCGTGTTTCACAAACCGGATTGACTCTTCGAGGAGTTGGCCAAGAGATAGATGAAGGCAGAGCAGTCAGCGTTGTCTACATGAACTTCAGCAAAGCATTTGACAAGGTTCCAAGGGATGTAGAACATCTGGTCAAGAGAAAGAACGAAGCTTACATAAGGTTGAGGACGCAATGATAGTTAGACCTCTCTAGGGTTACATGGTGGCGGCACGGTGACTCAGTGGTTAGCACCGCTGCCTTATAGCACCAGGGACCCGATTTCGATTCCAGTCCCAGGCGACTGTCTGTGTGGAGTTTACGCGTTCTCCCCATGTCTGCGTGGGATTCCTCCAGGTGCTCCAGTTTCCACCTACCGTCCAAAGATGTGCAGATTAGGTGTATCATCCATGGTAAATTACGGGGGTGTAGGTTTGCTCGCTGAGCTGTCGGTTTGATATCCAGACGTTTCATTTCCTGGCTAGGTAACATCATCAGTGGCGACCTCCAAGTGAAGCCAAACTGTTGTCTCCTGCTTTCTATTTATATCTTTCTCCTGGATGGGGTTCCTGGGGTTTGTGGTGATGTCATTTTCTGTTCGTTTTATGAGGGTTGATAGATGATATGTAAATCTATGTGTTTGTTTATGGCATTGTGGTTGGAGTGCCAGGTCTCTAGGAATTCTCTGGCATGCCTTTGCTTAGCCTGTGCCAGGATAGATGTGTTATCCCAGTCGAAATTGTGTTTTTTTCCATCCGTGTGTAGGGCTACGAGGGAGAGAGGGTCGTGTCTTTTTGTGGCTAGCTGGTGTTCGTGTATCCTCGTGGCTAACTTTCTTCCTGTTTGTCCTATGTAGTGTTTGTGGCAGTCCTTGCATGGACTTTTGTAGATGACGTTGGTTTTGTCCATGGGATGTACTGGGTCTTATAAGTTTGTTAGATTTTGTTTGAGAGTGTTGGTGGGTTTGTGTGTTACTGGGATTTCGAGGTGTCTTAGTAGTCTGGCTGTCATTTCTAAAACTTCTTTGATGTATGGTAAGGTGGTTAGAGTTTCTGGCTGTGTTTGGTCTGTTTGTCGTGGTTTGTTCTTGAGGAATCTGCACACTGTATTTCTTGAATACATTGTATAGGTGCTTCTCCTCTGTTTTCAGAAGTCCATCTGCTGCAGTGTGTGGTGGCTCGTTGCAATAGTGTTCTGATACAGCTTCGTTTGTGTGTGTTGGGATGGTTGCTGGTGTAGTTAAGTATTGGGTCAGTGTTTGTAGGTTTTCTGTATACGCAGGTTTGTAATTCTCCGTTGTCCTTTCTTTCGACTGTGACGTCCAGGAATACGAGTTTGTTGTCGGTTTCTTCCTCCTTGATGAACATTATGCCAGTGAGGGTATTGTTGATGATGTTAAATATCTCTTCTATCTTGTTTCGTTTTGTGATGACAAATGTGTCATCTACGTAGCGGACCCAGATTTTCGGTTTGATGGTTGGTAGGGCTGTTTGTTCTCGTCTTTGCATTACTGCTTCTGCTATGAATCCTGAGAGCGGAGATTCCATGGGTGTGCCGTTGGTTTATTTGTAGACTATGTTGTTGAAAGCAAAGTGTGTGGTGAGGCACAGGTCCACTAGCTTCATTATGTTTTCATTAGTAATGTGATTGATGGTGGTTGGTGTGTGTGTGATGGTCTCTTCTAAAAGTGTGGTAAGTGTTTCCTTTGCAGGTCGATGTTGACGGAGGTTAACAGTGCTGATACGTCGAATGAGATCATTGCTTCGTCTTCCTCTATTTTGGTGTTTTTGATGATTTTTAGGAATTCCTGGGTGGAGTGGATGGAGTGCTGTAACTTTTCTATTAGGTATATCAGTCTTGCGTGTAGTTCTTTGGCCAGTATGTAAGTTGGTGTTCCGGGTAGTGCAACTATAGGTCTGAGGGGGGCTCAATTTCAGAAATGACAGCCATACTACTAAGACACCTCAGAATCCTAGTAGCACACAAAACCACCAACACTCTCAAACAAAAACTAACAAACTTATAAGACCCAGTACATCCCATGGACAAAACCAACGTCATCTCCAAAATTCCAGGCAAGGACTGCCACAAACACTACATAGGACAAACTGGAAGAACGTTAGCCACCATGATACACCAACACCAGCTAGTCACAAAAAGACACGACCCTCTCTCCCTCGTAGCCCTACACACAGATGAAAAAACCCACCAATTCGACTGGGATAACACATCTATTCTTGGACAGGCTAAGCAAAGGCATGCCAGAGAATTCCTAGAGGCCTGGCACTCCAAGCATAACGCCATAAACATACACATAGATCTCGATGCCATCTATCACCCCTCAGAAAAAGAACAGGAAATGACATCACCACAAACCCCAGGAACCCCAGGAGAAAAATATAAATAGAAAGCAGGAGACAACAGCTTCACTTCACTTGGAGGTCGCCACTGATGATGTTACCTAGCCAGGTAATGAAACGTCTGGATAGCAAAACTACAGCTCAGCGAGCAAACCCTAAATCTTAAGCTGAGCTACAAACCTTCACAATCCTTGCAAATGGTAAATTACCCATAGTGTTCAGGGATGTGCAGGATTGACACGTTAGTTAGGGTAAATAGAGAGTAATAGGTGGGGGAATTGTTTTGGGAGGGATGTTATTCAGACGGTTCGTATAGGAGTTGTTGGGCCAAATGGCCTGTTTCCACACTCTGGGTACTCACTGAAGGTAGCCAGGAAGGAACTGAAGAATGGACTTAGGACAGCTAGAATGGGGCATGAAAAGCTTTGTTGGGAAGGATTAAGGAAAACCGTAAAGCATTCTCCACTTTTGTGAGAAACAAGAGAATGGTCAGAGTGAGTGTAGGGCCAATCAGGGATAGTGAAGGGATCTTGTGCCTGGAGTTACAGGAGGTAGGGGAAGTCTTTAATGCATACTGTGCTTCAGTATTCACTACTGAGAGGAGCCTTGTTATTTGTGAGGACAGCGTGAAAAGGACTGATTTATGTGAACAGGTTGATGTTAAGAAGGAGTATGTGCTGTGAATTGTGTAAAAGATAAAGATAGATAAGTCTATAGGACCAGACGATATATGCCCAAAGTTACTACAGGAAGCGAGGGACTGGATTGCTGCGCCTTTGGCGATGACCATTGCACCCTCACTGTCCACCGGAGTCATACCAGATGATTGGAGGGCAGCAAATGTTACTCCCTTGTTCAAGAAAGGGAATAGGGAAAATCCTGGGAATTTCAGATTTCACTTTCTTATGTCTGTGGTGTGCAGATTATTGGAGAGGACTCTGAAAGAGCGAATTTATGACTCCATAGAAAACCATAGTTGGATTAGAGATAGTCAGCATGGCTTTGTAAGGGACAGGTCTCTTCCTCACAAATCTTACTGAACTCTTCAAGAATGTGACAGAACACCTTTATGGCTCATTCAGAAAGTACAGAGGCATGGGATACAGTATACCTGTCTGTCTGGATACAGAATTCCTGGCACATAGAAGACAGAGGGTGGTGATAGATGGGATGCCTTCAACATGGAGCTCGGTGACCAGTAGTGTTCTTCAGAGATCGGTTGCCGGAAGTCTACTTTTTGTGGGGTTTTTTTTCTAAACTACTTGGATATGGTTGTGGAAGAATGGGTTCGTAAGTTTGCCAATGACGTGGAGGTTGGTGGAGTGGTGGATAGTGTGGAGGTCTGTTGTAGGTTGCAGCAGGATATTGACAGGATGTGGAGCTGGGCTGAGAAGTGACAGATGGAGTTTAATCTGGAAAAGTGTAAATTAATTCATTTTGGAAGGTCGAACTTGAATGCAGTATACAGGATTAAAGGCAGAATACTTGGTAGTGTCGTGGAACAGAGAGATCTTGGGTTCCACGTCCGTCGATCCCTCAAAGTTGCCACCCAAGCTGATAGGGTTGTCAAAAAGTAATATGTTATGTTGCCTTTCAATTGCTGGGAGATTCGGTTTTCAAGCCAAAAGGTTATGCTGCAGCTCTATCGAGCCATGGTTAGACCCCACTTGGAATATTGGGTTCAGTTCTGATCCCCTCATTACAGGAAAGCAGTGGAAGCTTTAGGGAGGGTAAATTGGAGATTTACCAGAATGCTACCTGAGTTGGAGAGCATGTTTTATGAAGAAAGGTTCAGGGAGGTAAGCCTTTGGTCATTGAAGTGAAGAAGGGTGAGGTGCGACTTGGTAGAGGTTAACAAGATGATGTGAGACACAATGAATAGCGAGAGACTTGTTTATACCATAGCATAAATGGTTATTGTCTGTGGGCATAGATATTTTTAAGGTGATTGGTGGATGGGTAAGGAGGAATTTCAGAGATAGGTTCTTTAAAAAGAGTGTTGCGTGGTTGGAATGCACTGCCAGCGGTGATAGGAGAGTCAGATACATGAGGGACATTTAATCGACTATTGGGTTGGCACATGGATGGCAGTAAAATGAAGGGTATATCGGTTAGTTTAACCTTCCAGACGGATTAAAGGTTGGCATGGCATCTTGGCCAAAGGGCCTTGTACTGTACTGTTCTGTGTTCTACGTTCCGTGTGGTACACTGGGTAATAAGCCCAGATCATTGTAAAATGATATGGCATTCACGAGGAGCCAGTCAACTGGTTACAAAATTGGCTTGATGGTAGGAGACAGAGGGTGATGGGAGACATGTTGTTTTTCTGACTGGAGGCATGTGACCAGCGGTGTAGTGGGTCCACTGTTGTTTGTCATTTGGATAATATTTGGATGGGAATATTGGTTTTGTGGTAAGTAAGTTTTTTTGGGTGACACTGAAATTGGTGGTAAAGTGGACAGTGAAGAAGGTTATCTATGATACAACAGTATGAACAGTACTGCTGGGATAGTGGGCTGAAGAATAGCAAATTATATAAACGTGAAGTGTTCCATTTTGGTGAAACAAACAAGCGTGGGACTTGTACAGTTAGTGTTCGGGCCCTAGGTAGTGTTGTCAATCAGAGACCCAAGGATATAGGTACACAGTTCTTTGAAAGGGGCGACACTGGTAGACAGGCTGGTGAAGCAGGTGTTTGGGATGGTGACTTTCATAGGGCAAAGCTGTGAGGGTAGGAGTTGGGATCTCATGTTGTGGCTGTACAAGACATTGGTGCGGCCTCCATAAAAGCATTGTTGATCACTTGGAAGAACTCATCAGGTTCACTTAGCCCCTTTAGGGAAGGACATCTGACATTCCAACCTGGTCTGGCCTTCATGTGAATCCAGACCCACAGCCATATAGCTGACTCTAATCTGCCCTCTGGGTAATTAGCAGTGGGGCAAAGAAGGCTGGTTCAATCAGTGTCACCCTCATCCCATGAATGAATAAATAAAAATGTATATGTCTCTCCCTCCCTTTGCAAATCCCTCCAGGTGCTGCAATCCGTACTGGCTTTGTAACACAGTTCAGACCTGGACCACTTTCTTTCACACTCTCACCATCTCCAGCACCTTCACCTCTCCCTGTTCCTATCGTGTCATTAATCCCTGACAAAGATTCCTCTTCCCACTGCCCTCCCCCCGCTAGCAGACGCTTTGCAATCCCTTTAACACTTACTGCTTAAACTCTCTCTCTCATTTCAGGATTTAAAGTACTTTGTGGTAATCGTCTGAGCCTCATAATCTGATATGATCCATTTTGGCCTGAGTGAGGGATGGGTGGGAATTTCTTGCTGAGGTTTTGTCTGTTTCAATGGAACGTCCTTTTGTTGAGTATTTTACACTGTTCCTTCAAATGATTTCCACTGTTCATTTACAGACACATGTTTCAGTCTGTTTAGCCTGTTTACCTTTGGTCAGTTCTCTTCTCAAACCCATGTAATTGACTTTTAGCTTCTTGATGTAGCTTGTCCTTTCTGTGATTCACTTTAAAATGTTATTTTACTTTCAACTGCACATTACACATTTTCCCAGAGGATCTCCCCAGGTGACATTACTCACTAAGTTTCATGACACAACGGTGGCTCTGAAGTAGTAACGTCCTTGCCAGTTGCACAATGTGCTATTCAAAGAAACACTGAAAGAAATTCTAAAATCTCCTCTTCGAATATCACTCTTGTCAGTGTGATTGTCAAGAATATACGAATATTGCAGTTTCACTAAATTATCACAATGTCTTTATTAAAAATTCCAATGACTTCCTCTTTAATGCAGTGATGAGCAATGGAATGTTGTCAAGTGGCCTAAAACTATTCTGGTGCTTGTGTCCTTGACAAGTAGTTGCCATAATTTACATTCAGACTGACTCTACTTCATGGTCTGAGACCAAATGCTTTCTCTGTAATGTCTTTGTTATCCATTATTGTTCGCGTTACACATTTTGCATGAGTTTCCGCAAGATTGTGATGCATTGAATACGTAAGTTCCAACTGTTGTTCGTCCTGTACCCATGTTCCCCTGGTGTCTAAATCTCTTTTATCTCTGTGTCACAAATCAGTCTACCTTGCTGCAGAGACATTGTCCATTCCAAAAAAAAACATAATTTACTTTTTCCCACAATTTCCTGTCACAAATCGATTCCCTGATGTACAGTTTTAGTTAAAATCTGTCCCTCCCTGTTCCTTTCTACTTGTCTTCAGCCACATCCCCGTGCTGTTCACATGCGTCATCTTTTCTATTTGGATTTGGAAAGTTTCTTTCACCTGAACCCTCTGTCAGTTTAAAGCCCTGTCCATAAACCGACTGACATGATTGGCCAGGACACTGGTCCCAGCTCAGTTCTAGTGGGACCTCATCCTTATGGATTTTTTAAAAAATCAGGTACAGGATGTGGGTGTCTCTGTCTGAGCAGCCTTTCTTGCCCAGCCCTAGCTGCCCTTACGTTGAGTAGCTTGCTAGGCCATATCAGAGGGTAATTGAGAGGCAAACACTTTGCTGTGACTATGTTGTGCAGACCACGTGAGGATGGGCAGATGTCCTTCTCTGAATGACAAGTGTTTGGATTTATTGTACATCAGTAATGGTAGTTATACATTGTCAATTACTATTTTTAACATAATTAATTTCAAATTCCACCATTTCAAATGATGTGGTTCAAACCTGCCTCTCCTGAACATTAGCTGAGGTTTGGGATACATGCTCTCGGAACAATATCACAAGGCCATTACTTTGTCTGCTCACAGGCTATTTATCCCTGAACACCGATACTCGTGTATCATGAAGCTAAACCTGTTTTTTCTTCATGATTGTTTGATCCTGTTACCTTCCGGCATTCTGGTGATATCACTCAGTCTCTCTCCATGTGGTATCCCTCACTGTGTGTGTCTAATTGCTGCCTCTGTCAGCGTCTCTCACTCTTGCAGCTACTCCAGATCCCGAGCCAGCAGAATTCTGCACTCCAGAGAGACGCAGCAGCACAGGCCAGGAATGGAGACTGGGATTTTCCAGATCTCCGTGGGACACAGTACTATTCTCCGTGTGCAACCCTCACGGCATCAGTCTAAGTTCCCATTCTTTCTATATTTCTGTCTTCTGTAGCTACTCAGGAAGTTCCTGACTAAATAGATTTCCCAGCTGCTGGGTATCCCATCCATCACCACATTGTTTCTCTGGCTGACGATCCATCTTCAAAGGGCAGGGAGATCTGGAGCCTTCAATAAATCCTGCACTGAGGTAAGATAACTCACCGTGCACAGAGCAGAGAGCAGCGAGAGGGCTCCAAACATCGGCAAACAGTACTGGAAGGGGAGCAGTGTACAGGCAACCCCAGGCTCAATCACCACGTCGACTGTAAATTTTGTTGTTCTGAGACAGTATCGGGAGTGTCTCAGTTATCAATGCAGGCCTGTGATGTCTTAGTGAGCACAAGGACAACAGAGGGTAAAGCAGGCTTTTCATGAGTGGGTGAGAATATTGCCTGGAATCTTTCTGTTCTGTGTTCCCTCTCCAACACTGTACATATACGATGTCTCATGGACCAGTGACTTTAATAATTTGTAACTCCTATAACAGTTCCTGTCCCTGAAACCTCCACCTCCCCTATAGTCCCTCCCCATATTTGAAATGTACTGCATTTCAAACTATTATTCCTATCTCTGTAACTTTCTTCAGTGTCGACACCATACCTTATCTCTATAGACTCCTCCTCCAATAATTAGAGACAGAGGCATGCAGCATGGAAACGGTTCCTTCCATCCAACTAGTCCATGCTGACCACTGTTCAAGAACGAATCGCATTTGCATGTGTTTGGTCCATATCCCTTCAAACCTTCACTTCTCCATGTATTTGCCCAAATGTCTTTGCAAGTTGTAATTTTAATTTTCTCTACCCTCTCCCCAGACGCCCATTCCACACATGCACCATTTTCTGTGGCGAAATGTTCTCCTCTGGTCGCTTTTAAGTATTTCCACTCCCACCTCATATTTCTGCCCTCTAGTTATGGATTCCCCTACCGTGAAGTCGAGACCTTTACTCTTCACATTACGTATACCCCTCATGTTTTTATAAACATTTATAAGGTCACCCCTCAGCCACCTCGCACAATGGAAATACGAAGGACAATGATACAAATATCTCTGCCACTGTCCCCGCTGCGACTTTGCCACAATGTTGTGGCATACACTTGTTCAGGACCTCGGGCGTTCTCTACCTTTGTGTCCTAACATCTCCAGCACCAGCTCTTCTGTAATGGGGACTCTTTTCAGGACATCATTGTTTCTCTCCCTTTGTTTCCTTGTCCACAGTATGTTCTGACATGAAATATTCATTTCAGGTCGCGCCCACCTCCTGTGGTTCCAGGCATGATTGGCCTTCTTGATCTTTGAGGGGCCTGATTGTCTCTCTAGTTGCTTTTTTTGTACTTGTATGCTGTAGAATCTCTTTGGATTCTCCTTAACCTTATCTGCCAAAGCTATCTCATCGCCCTGTTTTGCTTTCCAGCTTCTCCAGCCTCTCTGTTTCTGTCAAACCCTCCAGTATCAGTAACATCTTCGCTCCGTTTGCAGTTTCGGAAAATGCTTCCTGAAGCAGGAGGATCAGAATTCTACACAGTACTCCAACTGGAGACCCAGCAACTGGAGATACAGCCGTATCATGATGTACCAAGTCGGGTACTCAATGCTGTGGCCCATGAGGGCAATCTGCCTAATGCTGCTTTCCCCACCCTGTCCACGTGTGAAGCCACACCCAAGGAAAAATGTAACAGCACGCCTTGGTCTCTCTCTGTTCGACAACACTGCGCAGAGCTCTGCCATAAACTGTGTTAGTCCTCTCTGGTTTATCTTAACAAAATCCAACACCTGAATGCAAATCCATCTTTCATTTCTTGACCCACTGTCTCGGTTGGTTAAGATCACCTTTGAAAACTGTATTCGCTGCCCACTATAACACGCATTTTACTATCCACGATAATTCATATATTCTCGTTTATGTCAATAATACACACGTGTGGATCCTGCACCGATCGTCATGGTACACTGCTGGTCAGAGTCCTCCAGTCTGCACAACAACCATCTCCCATCATCCTCTGTCTCTTACTGTCAAGCGCATTTTGTGTTTGTTTGGCTTGCTCTCCCTGATCCCATGTGATCTAACCTTACTAACCAGTGCACCACGCTAAACCCTGTCAAAGGCCTTGCTGAAGTCAGGATAGAAAACGTCTACTGCTCTGCCTTCATCCATCTTCTTGGTCAACTCTTCAACAAACTCTATCAAGTTTGGGAGAAACCCCTTTCTAGGCAGAAATCTGTGCTGACTATCTCTAATCAATCATTACCTTTTCAAATGCATGTAACTCCTGTCCCGTAGAATCGCTTCCAACAACATTCACACCACTGACATGAAGCTAATCGGTGTATATGTCCCCCCTGGCTTTCTCTTGCAACCTTTACCAAATACTGGCACAACATTAGCCACCCTCCAGGCTCCCAGCTCACCACTTGTGGCTGTCAGTAGTAGAAATATCTTTGTAAGTTTCTTCCCTAACCTACCCCAATGTCCTGGGATGTACTTGATTAGTCCCAAGAGAGTTGTCTAATTTTAATGAGTTTGAAAACCTTCATCACCTCCTGTTCTCCAATGTGTACTCTGTTGAAAACCTCACAGTTTATTTCCCTGCTTCCCCAGTGTATTATCAACAGTAAGTTCTGACGTGAAATTTTTGTTTCGGATCTCGCCATTTCCTGTGGGTTCACACACAAATGGCTTCATTGACCTTTGAGGGATCACATTCTATTTCAAGTTAATCTTCTATTGCTAATATATTTGCAGAATATCTTTGGATTTTCCTGAACCTTCTCTGCTAAAGCTCTGTCAGATCCCTTTTAGGCCCTCATGATTTCCCTCTTAAGGATATTACTGCACCCACAATGTTCTTCAAGGGATTGACTTAATCCAGCTGGATATATAGGACATGTGCCCCCTTTTGTCTTGAACAGCACCTCAATATCCCAAGTGATCCACTGTTTCCCACTTGTGTCAGCATTGTCCTTCACAGTAACAGGAATATGCTGGTCCTGAAATATTAATTTATCTCTCTTTTGAAAGAATCCCACTTGCCCGGCGTCCCTTTACTTTGAAATAGCCTCCACGAATCAACTTTTGGACGGTCTTGCCTAATAGCTTCTGGACTGGGGCAAGGCCAGTTTTGATGGTTAACCTGTGGTCCAGGCCTGTCCTTTTCCATCACTATTTTCAAACTAATAGAATTGTGGTGACTTTGCCAAAGTGCTCCCCCACAAACACTTCAGCCCCTTTTTCTCCCTTGTTTCCCGAAGGGAGGTCAGGTTTCATCTCTTCCTCCAGCCGGACCAGTTACATACTGACTGAGACAGTTTTCTTGAACACACTGAACAAGTTTCTTCCATCCAAGCTGTGAACACACCGGCAATACTAGTCTTGGTTTAGAAAGTTAAAATCCCCGATCATTACAGCCCTATCATTCTTTCAGATATCTGAGATCTCCGACGTATTTGCTGCTCAATTTCCCGCTGACTGTAGTACCGTCATACCGAACTGATCATCCAGTATAATTTCTCAGTTTCACTAATAAGCTTCATTAGGCGATCCCCAGGGATATCCTCTCTCAGTGCTGCAGTGATGTTTTCACTGATCAAAAACTCTAATCCCCCTCCTCTCTTGCCTCCCCTTATATCCTTCCTGTAGCATCTGTCCCAGGAACATTGAGCTGCCTGTCCTGCCCCTCCCTCAGAATAAACAAGCAGCAGCAAGTGTTAGCAAGAATTATTTTGTAGGCACCAGACAGTGATGGTAATGTCAATATGGTTACAGTCAGTACACGAATATACATGCAGCAAGGGCAGTACAGTCACTGTGTGTGACAGTGGTCTTCATCCCCAATGGATAACTAATGAGTATCAAGGCTGTAATGGATGGAATCCTGGATTGTATACGAAATGATTTTCTATAACATCATATCAAGGAAACATCTACAAAATTGTCTATTGTAGATCAAATGCTGTGTAATAATAAATATCTAATAATCCCATTATAAAGGAGTTTTGTGAGCAGAGATCCATAATGTTATAATGTAGATACTGAGTTGAGAGGTGGGAGCAGAATGAGGCCATTTGGCCCATTGAGGATGTTCTGCCCTTCAATCAGATCATGGCTGACCTGATGACCTTCAACTCTACTTTCCTGTCGTTTTCATAAAGCCCTTATTTCCCTGATTCATTAAAACCTCACCATCTCTGCTGTAAATATTCTTAATGACCCAGCCTCGGCAGCCCCCTGCAGTCAGGAATTCCCACAGAGTCCCTACCCTCAGAGTGAATACATTCCTCCTCATCTCCATCTTAAATGCGTGAGCCCTTGCTGGGGTTTTATGCACTCTGGTTACAGATTCTCACACAATTGAAATGAAATATAATTATTGCAGATGAAATGAAAATTGATTGAGTTGGGATTAATGACCAAGGATATCAATGGTTGCAGGAGGTTAAAGATCTGTTGGAAAGATGTGCAGAGATATGGTAAATTGAGTTTAATCTGGACAAGTGTGAGATGATGTCAAAGTCAAGAAGAAAGTTAGCATACTGAGGGACATTGTTATACAGAATGACATTGGTGCAAGCCGGTAACTCCCTGAAAATGGCAACAAAAGTGTTACATATGGGAAAGAAAGCAAAGGGAGCACTGGCCTTCATTGGTCACAACTTTGGGTATAGTGGTTTGCATCTGATGTTGTAATTGTACAAAACTTCTGTTTGACCACATTTGGAGTACTGTATGCAGTTCTCATCTCCACACAATAGGGAGGATCGGGAGGTTTTGGAGAGAGTACAAAAGGGGTTTATCAGCACATTACCTGTGCTAGGTTTTTGAAGGGTGTGTTAGGTGTAAGAGGAAATTAAACAAAGTTGGATTGGTTTGTGAGAGCATCAGAGGCTGACATGCGACCAGGTACAGGAATTTCACGTTTGGACAGGGATAGATAATGTGGATACGCCGAATCTCTTTTCCAATGTGTAAGTTTCAAATACTAGAAGGCAGAGGTTTAAGGTGAGAAAGAGAAAGTTTAAATGAAGTGCGTGAGGCAAGTTTTTTTACAGAGACTGGAAGTTGCCAAGCGAGGTCATAGAAACAGAAGTGTGAATAAAGTTTTGAAGTGGCATTTAGACAGAATCATGAATGAGCAGAGAATTGAGGGACATGGACCATGTATATACAGATGAATGAGTTGAGAATGATATCAAGGTGGGCCGAAGGGCCTATTGCTACACTGTTCTATTTTCTAACTTCCCAGCATTTAACCGATCAAAGCACTTCTGAATCTTGCATGTTTCAAAATCAGTTTCTGTCTTATTTTTCTCAACTTCAATAGGATCATTCTCAGTTTACTCCACCTCTTATTATAAAATCCCTCCATTTCCAACATCAGTCGAGTAAACCTTCTCTGGCCTGCCTCTGATACAAGAATATCTTTCCTTCGGGCACACACACTGTTCATAATATTCTAGGTGTAGTCTGACTTGTACCTTGCACCGTTTTAGTAAGACTTCTCTATATTTAGCCTCCATTCCCTTTGTAATAAATGGCAGCATTTGATTTCCCTTCTCTATTACTTGATGACCCTGTAAGCTATTTTTTTCGCATTGATAAACAAGAACTCCCACAACCCTTTATGTTCCCAGTCAACAAAACAATACTGTTAGCATGACAGTAATTCAGGAGCATGCTGAAATGAGTGAGAAACGACATATCAATAAAAAATAACTGGACCCTGAGAAACACATTTTATAAAAGAGAATTTGTTTTTGAGCTTGTTGGATTTATTTGTTGGTGTGAATATAAATGTCAAAATATATAAGGGTGTGGGGGTGGTGTTGGTACGGAGGATATGGTTTATTTGAATTTTCAGAAGCATTTGTGTAAGTTTCAATAAGGGCTAAAGAATAACTTGGTAGAGAATAGGGCCCCTTAAATATCAAAAAGGTCGCCTATGTGTGGAACCAGAGGAGATGGGTGAGATCTTAAACAAAAAAAAAAGTCTTGTCTGTATTTACTCTGGAGAAAGACAAAGAAGCTCGGGAATTTTGGGAAATAAATTGCGATGTCTTGGTAAGAATCTTCTACAGAGAAAAGAACGTGCTGGAATATTAAAACAAGTAAAGGTAGATCTATTCTCATTAGCTCATTAGGTCGATCCGAGAATATTGTGGGAAGCTAGGGAAGAGATTGCAGTGTCCTTTACAGAGATATTTATATCATCAACAGACACAGTGAGGTGTCAGAAGACTGGAGGGAACATAATGCTGTTCCATCACTTAAGGGCTGTAAGGAAAAACCAGCAAATTACAGCTCAGTGAGACCAGTGATGGGGAAGTTGTTGGAGGAGATTCTGAGAGAAAGGAGCTCCTTATAATTACAAAGGCTCGGGCTGATTAGAGATAGTCAGCATGGCTTTGTGAGTGGAAAACTATGTTTCACAAACCGGATTAACTCTTCGAGGAAGTGACCAAGAGATAGATGGAGGCAGAGTAGTCAATGTTGTGTGCGTGGACATCAGCAAAGCATTTGACAAGGTTCAAAGGGATGTAGAACATCTAGTCAAGAGGAAGAACGACGCTTACATAAGGTTGAGGACGCAAGGATCGTTAGACCTCTATAGGGTTATATGGGGGCGGCAAGAGGGCTCACTGCTTAGCACGGCTGCCTTATAGCACCAGGGACCCGATTTCGATTCCAATCCTGGGCGACTGTCTGTGTGGAGTTCTCCCCATGTCTGCTTGGGATTCCTCCAGGTGCTTCAGTTTCCACGCATCGTCCAAAGATGTGCAGATTAGGTGACTCAGCCATGGTAAATTACCGATAGTGTTCAGGGATGTGCAGAATTGACACGTTAGTCAGGGTAAATGGAGAGTAATAGGGTGGGGGAATGGTTTGGGGCGAGATGTTCTTCAGAGAGTCCGTATGATGTTGTTGGGCCAAATGTCCTGTTTCCACACTCTGGAGCCTCTCTGAAGGTAGCCAGGAAGGAACTAAAGAATGGTCTTAGGACAGCTAGAATGGGACATGAAAAAGCTTTCATTAAGGATTAAGGAAAACGGTAAGGCATTTTCCACTTACGTGACGAACAAGAGGATGGACAGAGTGAGGGTAGGGCTTGTCAGGGATAGTGGAGGGAAGATGCGCCTGGAGTCACAGGAGGTAGGGAAGATCCTTAATGCATACTGTGCTTCAGTATTCACTACTGAGTGCGACCTTGTCACTTGTGAATACAGCATGAAACAGGCTGATATATGTGAACAGGTGGATGTTAAGAAAGAGGATGTGCTGAGTATTGTGTTAAACATAAAGATAGATAAGTCTATTGGACCAGATGGGATATGCCCAAAGTTACTAGACAAAGCGAGGGAATGAATTGCTGAGCCTTTGGCGATGACCTTTGCACCCACACTGTCCACCGGAATCGTACCAGATGATTGGAGGGCAGCAAATGTTAATCCCCTTTTTCAAGAAAAGGAATAGGGATAATCCTGGGAATTACAGACCAAACTGTCTTATGTCTGTGGTATGCAAATTATTGGAGAGGACTCTGAGAGAGCGGACTTCTGACTCCTTAGAAAACGATAGTTTGATCAGAGATAGTCAGCATGGCTTTGTTAGGGACAGGTCTCTCCCTCCCAAATCTTATTGACTCCTTTGAGAATGTGACAAAACACCTTTATGGCTCATGGGAGGCATGGGATACAGGGAAACCTGTCTGTCTAGATACAGAATTCCTGGCTCATAGAAGACATAGGGTGGTGATAGATGGGAAGCATTCAGCATGGACTTCGGTGACCAGTGGTGTTCTGCAGGGATCGGTTGCAGGAACTCTGCTCTTTGTGATTTTTTTATAAACGACATTGATGTGGGTGTGGAAGAATGGGTTATTAATTTTGTCAATGACATGAAGGTTGGTGGAGTAGTGGATAGTGTGTAGGTCTGTTATAGGTTGCAACGGGACAATGACAGGATGCAGAGCTGGGCTGAGAATTGGCAGATGGAGTTCAATCTGGAAAAGTGTGAAATGATTCATTTTGGAAGGTCCATCTTGTATGCAGAATACAGGGTTAAAGGCAGAATAGTTGGTAGTTTTGTGGAACAGGCGGATCTTGGGTTCCACGTCCATCGATCCCTCAAAGTTGCCACCCAAGCTGATAGGGTTGTTATGAAGGAATATGTTGTGTTGGCTTTCAGTTGCTGGGGGATTGAGTTTTAAAGCAGTGAAGTTATTCTGCAGCTCTATAGAGCCCCGTTAGACCGCCCTTGTGATATTGTGTTCAGTTCTGACCCCCTCATTACAGGAATGAAGTGGAAGCTTAGGGAGGGTAAATTGGACATCACCAGGATTCCGCCTGTGCTGGAGGGCATGTCTTATGAAGAAAGTTTGAGGGAGGTTCAGCTTTTCTCTTTGGACTGAAGAAGGGTGAGGGGCGAGTTGGTGGAGGTGAACAAGATGATGAGAGGCACAGAGAGAGTGAATAGTGAGAGACCTCATTATATCATTGCATACATGGCTACTCTGAGCGTGCATAATGTTAAGGTGATTGGTGGATGGTTAAGGAGAGATTTCAGATGCAGTTTATTAACACAAAGTGTGTGTGGGGGTGTGGAATGCACTGTCAGCAGTAGTAGGAAAGTCAGATACATTAGGGACATTTAATGCACTCGTGGATAGACACATGGATGGCAGTAAAATGAAGGGTATGGAGGTTAGTTTGATCTTACAGTCGGATAAAAGGTTGGCATGGTATCATGGCTGAAGGGACTTGTGCTGCACTGTTCCGTGTTCTGTGCTCTGTATGGTAAACTGGGTAATAAGCTCAGATCAATGTAAAAGAATATGGCATTCAGGAGGAGCTAGTGAACTGATTACAAAATTGGGCTTGATGGTAGGAGACAGAGGGTAATGGGAGACATGTTGCCTTTCTGACTGGATGCATTTGACCAGCGGTGTAGTGGGTCCCCTGTTGTTTGTTATTTGGATAAATGGTTTGGATGGGAATATTGGTTTCCTGATAAGTAGGTTTTTTGGATGACACTGGAATTGGTGGTAAAGTGGACAGTGAAGAAGGTTATCTGTGATACAACATGATGAACAGTACTGCTAGGATAGTGGGCTGAAGAATAGCAGATGGAGTTTAATTAGATAAATGTGAAGTGTTCCATTTTGGTGAAACAAACCAGGGTGGGATTTGTACAGTTAATGCTCAGGCCCTGGGTAGTGTTGTCAGTCAGTGACCAGGGATGCAGGTACACAGTTCTTTGAAAGTGGTGTCACAGGTAGACAGGCTGGTAAAGCAGGTGTTTGGGATGGTTACCTTCATTGGGCAGAGCATTAAGAGTAGGGATGTCATGTTGTCTGAACTAGACATTGGTGAGGCCACCATAAATTATTATTGATCAGTCAGAAGAACTCATTAGGTTCACTTACCTCCTTTAGTGAAGGACATCTGACATTCTAACCTGCTCTGGCTGACATGTGAATCCAGACCCACAGAAATATAGCTGACTCTGATCTGCCCTCTGGGCAATTAGCAGTCGGCGCAAAGAATACTGGTCCAATCAGTGACCCCACATCCCATGCATGAATAAATAAAAATGCAGGTGTCCGTCACTACCTCTGCAAACACTTCCATCTGCAGCAATCCGTACTGGCTTTGTAACACCTTTCAGGCTCTGACCACTCTCTGTAACACTCTTACCACTTTCACCACTTCCAGCACCTTCACCTCTTCGTGTTCCTATCGTGTCATTAAGCCCTGACAACGATTCCCCTTCCCACTGCTCTCCTCCTGCTAGCAGACCCTTTGCAATCTCTTTAAAACTTACTCCTAAAACACTCTCTTACTTCAGGATATAAGTACTTTGTGGTGATCTACTAAGCCTCCTGAGTGAGGGAGGGAATTTCTTGCTGAAGTTTTGTCTGCTTCATTTTATTGAATGTTTTACACTGTTCCTTCAAATGTTTTCTACTGTTCATTTACAGGCACATATTTCAGTCTGTTTAGCCTGTTTACCTTGGTCAGTTCTCCTCTCAAATTCATGTCATTGGCTGTTTTTATTTCTAGTTGTAGCTTGTCCTTTCTGTGATTCACTTTAAAACTTTATATTTCTTTAAACTGCACTTTATCACAATTTCACAGAGGATCTCTCCAGGTGACATTACTCATTCACGAAGTTTCATCACACAACAGTCGGTCTGAGTTAGTTACGTCCCTAGCCAGTTGCACAATGTGTTATTCAAAGAAACACTGAATAAGAATTCTACAATCTCCTCTTCGAATATCACTCTTGTCAGTATGATTGTCAAGAACATATGAATGTTGAAGTTTCACTAAATTATCACAATACCTTTATTAAAAGTTCCAATGAGTTCCTGTGCAATGCAGTGATGAGCAATGGAATGGTGTTCGGTGGCTAAAACTGCTCTGCTGCTTGTGTCATTTGCAAGTAGTAGCCAGAATTTACATTCAGACTGATTCTACTTCATGATCTGAGACCAAATGATTTCTCTGTAATGCCTTTGTTATCCATTATTGTAAGTGTTACCGACTTTGCCTGAGTTTCTGCAAGTTTGTGAACCATTTAATATTTATTTTCCACCTTTTGTTCGCCCTGTAACTACGTATCTCTGGTGTTTAAATCTCTTTCACCTCTGCATCACAAATCCATCCATCCTATTGAAGAGACTTTGTCCATTCCAAAAATACATAATTTACTCTTTCCCACAATTTCCTGTCACAAATCGATTCGCTGATGTATAGTTTTAGTTAATCTCGGTCCCATCCTGTTCCTTTCTGCTTGTCTACTGCCAGATTCCCCATGCTGTTCTGATGCTTCACCTTTTCTCTTGGGATTTGGAAAGCTCCTTTCACCTGAACCCTGTCCCTGCATCCTCTCTGTCAGTTTAAAGCCCTGTCCATAAACCTACCGACATGATTGGCCAGGACACTGCCCCCAGCATAGTTCCAGTGGGACCATCGGAATGGATTTTTAAAAAAATCAAGTATGGGATATGGGTGTCTCTGGCTTACCCGCCTTTCTTGCCCAGCCGTAGCTGCCATTCAGCTTAGTAACTTGCTCGGCCATTTCAGAGGGTAATTGAGAGGCAAACACCTTGTTATGGGTATGTCATGCAGACCACGTGAGGATGGGCAGCTGTCCTTCTTGAAAGGAGAACTGTTAGGATTTATTATATATCAGTAAAGGTATTGATGGATTGGCAATTACTTTTTTAAAAAATAATTTATTTCAAATTCCACCATTTCAGATGATGGGGTTCACATCTTCCTCCCTTGAACATTAGCTGAGGTTTTTGCTCTAGCAATAACACCACTAGGCCATCACTACGCCTGCACGCAGGTTATTCATCCCTGAACACTGATACCAGTGCATTATGGAGCTAAACCTGTTTTCCTTCAAGATTGTTTAATCCCGATACCTTCCTGCAGTCTGGTGATATCAGTCAGTATCTCTCCATGTGGTATCCCTCACTGCGTTTGTCTAATTGCTGCCTCTGTCAGTGTCTCTCGCTCTTACAGCTACTCCAGATCCTGAGCCAACAGAATTCGCCACTCCAGAGAGATGCAGCAACACAGGCCAGGAATGGAGACCGGGGTTTTCCAGATCTCTGGGGGACTCAGTGCCATTCTCCATGTGTAACCCTCACTATATCAGTCTAATTTTCCATCCTGTCTATTTCTGTTTCTTGCAGGTAATCAGGAAGTTCCTGCCTCAATAGACTTCCCAACTACTGTCTTGTCCATCACCACATTGAAGATGGTTGGTCAGCCAGAGAGACAAAGAGCAGGAAGACCTGAAACCTTCAATACATCCTGGAGTGAGGTAAGATTACTCACAGTGAACAGAGCAGAGACCAATAAGAGGGCTCCAAACATCGGCTAACAAGACATGACACAGATACAATGCTGGAGGTGGAGCACAGTGTCGACACACCCAAGGTCAACCACCATCCCTACTGTAAGTCTTGTTCTACTGAGATAGCACCGGGAGTATCACAGTTATCAATCCAGGCTTGTGAAGTCTTAGTGAACATCAGTGTAACAGAGAGGCAATCAGGCTTCCCATGAGTGTGTGGGAATGCTTCCTGGGATCTTTTATCTGTGTTCCCCCTCCAACACTGTACATATGCCATGTCCTTTGGACCAGTGCCTTCAATAATTCTTAACTGCTATTACAGTTCCTGTCCCTGTAACCTCCACCTTCCCGATAGTCCCTCCACATAATTGAAACGTACTGCATTCCAGAAGACCATCTCTATCGCTGTAACTTGCTTCAGTGCCTACAACATGCCTTATTTCAGTAGTCTCCTCCTCCAATACCTGAAGAAAGAGCCATTCCAACAGAAAGAGCCATTCCAACAGAAACCGTTCCTTCGATCCAACTAGTCCATGCTGACCACAGTTGCTAAACGAGTCGCATTTGCCTCTGTTTGGTCCATAACCCGTTAAACCTTCTCCTCTCCATGTACCTGCCCAAATGTATTTTCCATGATATAATTGTACTTTTGTCTATCACTTCAGCGGCTGTTCATTCAATATGTGCACCATTCTCTGTGTGGAAATGTGCTTTTAAGTATTTCCTCTCCGACCTCATATTTTTGCCCTCGCGTTATGAATTCCCCATCCCTGGGGTAGAGACCTTCACTATTCACCCGACGTATAGTCCTCATAAACCTTTATAAGGTCACCCCCCAGCCACCTACACCAAATGGAAATACGAAGTATAATAATACAAATATCTCTGCCACGGTCCCCACTGCGACTTTGCCACAATGTTCTGGGATACACTTATTCAGGACCTCGGGCTTTCTCTACCTTTGTGTTATAAGACCTCGAGCACCACCTCTTCTCTAATGGGGACTCTTTTCAAGACATGACTGTTTCTTTCCTTTTGTTTCCTAGTCTTTGTCCACAGTACGTTCTGACATGAAATATTCATTTCGGGTGGCACCCATTTCCTATGGTTCCAGGCATGGATGGCCTTATTGATCTTTGAGGGGCTCTATTGTCTCTCTAGTAGCCTTTTTGCACTTGTGTGCTGTAGAATCTCTTTGGATTCTCCTAAATCTTATCTGCCAACTCTATCTCATTCCTCCCGTGGAGCTTTCCAGCTTATCCAGCCTCTCTGTTTCTGTCAAACGCTCCAGTATCAGGAACCTCTTCGTCAATCTTTGCTCCATTTACAGTCTAGGGAAATGCTTCCTGAAGCAGGAAGATCAGAATTCTACACAGTACTCCAACTGGAGACGCAACAATGTCTGATACAGCCGTATCATGATGCACCAACCCATTTATTCAATGCTCTGACGCATGAGGGCTCGCGTGCCTAATCCGCTTTCACCGCCCTGTCCACCTGCGATGTCACTTCCAAGGAACAATGTAACTTCACCCGTTGGTTTCTTTCTGTTCGCAACACTGTCCAGAACCCAACTATTAACTGTGTTAATCCTCTCTGGTTTATCTTAACAAAACCCAACACCTGAATTTAACTCCCATCTTTCATTTCTTGGCTCAGTTGATTAAGATTACCTTTATTAACTGTATTCACTGCCAACTATAACATGTATTTTAGTATCCACAAACCTGCAAACACTAATTCATATATTCTCGATTACGTTAATAATACACGTGTGGATCCTGCACCGATCCTTATGGCACACTGCTGGTCAGAGATCCCCAGTCTGCACAACAATCCTTTCCCACTACCTTCTGTCTCCTACTGTCAAGCCCATTTTGTGTTTGTTTGGCTTGCTCTCCCTGATCCCATGTGATCTAACCTTACTGACCAGTACTCCACGCTAAACCCTGTCAAAGGTCTTGCTGAAGTCAGGATAGACAATGTCTACTGCACTGCCTGCATCCATCTCCTTGGTCACCTCTTCAACAAACTCTATCAATTTTGAAAAACACTTCTTTGTACGCACAAAGCGGTGCTGACTATCCCTAATCAATCTTTGCCTTTCCAAATGTATGTAACTCCTGTCCCGCAGAATCGCTTCAAACAACATTGACACCACTCACATCAAGCTAATTGGTGTTTATGTCCCTGCCTTTCCCTCGCAGCCTTTCCTAACTATTGGCACAACATTAGCCACCCTCCAGGCTCCCAGCTCACCACTCGTTGCTGTCAGTGATAGAAATATCATTGTAAGTTTCTATCCTAACTTACCCAATGTCCTGGGATGTACTTGATTAGTTCCACAGTAAGTTGTGACTTAAAATTTTTGTTTCGGATCTCACCCATTTCCTGTGGGTTCACACACGGGTGGCTTAATTCATCTTTAAGGGGTCACGTTCTGTCCCGAGTTAATCTTCTGTTGTTAATATACTTGTAGACTCTCTTTGGGTTTTCCTGAATCTTCTCTGCCAAAGCTCTGTCAGTTCCCCTTTAGATCCTTATGATTTCCCTCTTAAGGATATTACTACACCCACAATGCTCTTCAAGGGATTGACTTAATCCAGCTGGCTATATAGGACATGTGCCCCCTTTTGTCTTGACCAGAACCTCAATATCCCAAGTCATCCAGTGTTTCCCACTTGTGTCAGCATTGTCCTTCACACTAACAGGAATATGCTGGCCCTGAAATATTAATTTATCGCTCTTTTGAAAGAATCCCACTTGCTCAACGTCCCTTTATCTGCAAATAGCATTCACGAATCAACTTTTGGACAGTCTTGTCTAATACCTTCTAGATTGCTGGCAAGTCCAGTTTTGACTTTTAACTTGTGGACCAGGCCTGTCCTTTTCCATTGCTATTTTCAAACTAATAGAATTGTGGTGGCTTTTCAAAAGTGCTCCCCCACAAACTCTTCAGCCCCTTTCACTACCTTGTTTCCCAAGGGAGTTCAGGTTTTATTCCTTTCTCCAGTCGGGCCAGTTACAAACTGATTGAGTCAGTTTTCTTGAACACACTGAACAAATCCCTCCCATCCAACCTGTGGACACTCTGGGCAGTCCCAGTCTAGGTTTGGAAAGTTAAAATCCCCGACCATTACAACCCTATCATTCTTCCAGATATCTGAGATCTCTGACATATTTGCGGCTCAATTTCCCGCTCACTACTGCGGGCCTATAGTACAGTCCTATCAAGCTGATTATTCATTCTTATTTCTCAGTTCCATTACATAGCTTCACTGGGTGATTCCCAGGAATATCCTCTCTCAGTGCTGCAGTGATATTTTCACTGATCAAAAACTCCACTCCCCCTATTCTCTTGCCTCCCGTCTATCCGTCCTGTTGAATCTGTCCTCTGAAACAATGATCTGTGAGTCCTGTCCCTCCCTCAGCTGTGTTTCTGTAATTCCTGTCATTTCCCAGTCCCATGTTCCCATTCATGCCGTGCGTTCATCTACCTTACCTGTCAGCCATTTTACATTAAAGTAAATGCAAATTAATTCATCAGTTCTCCCTCATTGCCTGCTGTGCTCTTGCCTGGTTATCAATTGAAATTACTCTGTTGAAATTCTGTCCCAGCCTCAACCTCCAGACTGCAGCTGAAGACCGTCCCCCTCACTGTGGACAACACCCTCACCTTTCCTGTCTTTTGACAACCTGCTAATGATACCTTCTGCTTTCACTTCCGAGTGATTAATGCCCATAAGAAACAGCAATGGTTCCTGCACAGATCCCTGTGGTACACCCACTGGGCAAAGGCTTTCAATCACAAAACGAACCCTCCACCAATTGTGATTCCAATTTGCCAACATACCTTGGATCCCATGTGATCTTCCCTTTTGGACCAGCTTTCCTTGTGGGATCTTGTCGAAGGCCTGAATGAACGTAATGGAACCCACATCATCTGCACTGCCCTCATCAATATTTTCAGACACCATTTCATCACACAAGATCTTCCTGTATCAAATCCGTGCTGACTATCCCTAATTAATCCCTACCTTTCCAGTTATTAATTCAAATTGTCCCTCAGAATTGTTCCCAATAATTTCCCTCCCCCTGCTGTCAGACAACCTGCTCTGTAATTACCTGGCCTATCCCTGCTGCCCTTCCTGAACAAAGGAACCACATTAGCTATCCTCCAGTCATTCGGCACTTCACCTGTGGCCAGCAAAGTATTAAATATATCCACCAATCTCCTTCCTTACCTCCAATCGTGGGATAATTACATTGGGCACTGAGGAGTTCTCCAACTTTATGACCCTGAAAATATTTATTACCTCCTCCTTATTGATCTTATCATGTTCTAGAACCTCACCATCACGACTGAAATCCCCGGCTACAATGCCTTTCTCCTGTGTGAATACAGATGGGAAATATTCATTGAAGACGTCACCTACTTCCTCTGGCTCCATGCACAGATTGTCCCTTTGGTTTCTAACAGGCCTCGCTCTTTCGCTGGGAATCCTCTTATACTAACAGTGGGTGATGAAATATCTTGTGGCTTTCCCTCAGTTATATCTGCCAAATATATTTTATGACTATTGTTTGTCCCTCATTTTCTACAATCCCCTTGCACTCTCTATACTTGTGAATGGCTTCACCTGCTATTATTGCACTGTATTTCATTATCAAACTCACGATATCACTTGATCAGTATTCGCTAGACTTGCTGCCTTTACTATTCACTCTTCAAGGAGCACACTGGCCCTGCGTTCTCACTGCATCACTTTAAAGTACTCCCACTTTCCTAATATCGACCCAACTGCAGGTAGTTCCTCCAGTCTGTTTGCCAGATCCTCTCTAATGATCGTTATACTGATAGGAGACTCAGTTGTGACGGGGACTGTGTGGCTGCAGAACAGACTCCAGTTTAATGTGCTGCATCCCAGGTACCAGGGTCAGGGGTGTCTCTGAGTCGTTCTTGAATATTCTGAAGGGGGACGGTGAACATCCAGAGGTCATTGTGCATATCAGTCCACATGACAGAGGTAGACAAAGGCATAGGCCCCTATTAAATGAGTACAGGGAGTTAGGTAAGAATTTTACAAAAACAGGATATTGACGTTAATGATCTCCAGATTACTCCCAGTATCACGTGCCAGTGAGGATAGAAATAGAAAGATAGGTCGGATGGATTTGTGGCTGAGGCGCTGGTGTACGGGGCAGGATTTTCAGTTCTTAGGTCATTGGGATCTCTTCTTGAGTAGAAGTGACCTGTACCAGGGGGATGGTTGGCACTGGATGCAAAGGGGCACCAGTATCCCTGCGGGGAGATTTGTTTGTATTACCTGGCAGGATTTAAACTATTTTGGCAGAGAGTTGAGACTCTGAATAAGAGAGGGGCCATCAACTAGTCAGGGGAAAATACATCAGCCATCGAGAGCAAGATTCCTATTAAGGATATTCAGGGCACAGTATAGGGATGGAAAAGACATTTGGTTTTCAGGGCATGAATTTCAATGCACGAAGCCTGACTGGTAACGCAGACAAGTTCAGACCGTGAATTAGCTCTGGGGACTGGGATATTATAGCCATAACAGAAACATGGCTGAGAGAAGAGCAGGACTGGAAGCTCAGTGTTCCACGATACAGAAGCTACAGGCATGACAGAAGGACAAGTAAGTGAGGAGGGGAGGTTGTCTCTTTGATTAGGGAGGACAGAACAACAGTGCTGAGAGACAATATTGTTTAGCGGTCATCAAATGAGGCCATATTTTTAAAAGTTAGAAACAAAAAGGTGATGGTCAGTCTGCTGGGATGGTGTTCTAGACCCCCAAATAGCCAGCGGGTACGAGAGGAGAAAATGTGTAGAAAGATTACAGGGACGTATAAAAATAATAGAGTAGTATTGGATGGAGAGTTTGACTTCCCATGGATTGACTGGGTCACCCAGAATGCAAAAGGACCGTACGGGGTGGAATTTGTCAAATACGTCTAAGAAAGTTTCCTAAACCAAGATGTATAGGGCTCTACGCTATTCAGGGGGGTTCAACACTGGACGTCCCCTCAGAAAAAGAGGTCAGGCAAGTTACTGAAGTGTCAGTCAGAGAGCACTTTGTGTCCAGTGCCCACAACTGTCTCCGTTTTAACAATGTTATGGAAAAAGATCAGACAGGTCCACAGAATCAAGTCTTAAACTAAAACAGGGCCAATATTGGGGCCATTCAGAAGGATCGAGCAGGGATTGATTGGGTGAAGGGAAAGATCACACAACACCAGGTTAACATCCAGCTGTTTACACAGGAACCTCGATTATCTGAAAGAGATGGGCGTGCAATAGTACATTCAGATAATTAGTTATCCGATTAATCGATTCCATGCCATTCCTCTAGGATTCGGAGTTTTCCACAATGCCTAGTTCCCGTTGAGGTGACGAGGCAGCAGCAAACCATAGGTGAGACCTCACGCCCTATCAGACCCCAAAACGCTCCACTGCTCGCCCCCAAACTCTTCGGAGACTGCCCCACCCACCCCTCAACATCACCCCCCCCACCTGTTCCCAAACCCTTCCAACACCGACCCACGCCAGCCACCGCCACCAAAACCGTCCAACCCTACCCCCCCCGCCCCGTTCCCAAACCCATCCAACTTCACACTCAGCCCACCTCCGACAGAGCACCGCACCCGCCCCCAAACCCGTCCAACATCACCCACTCCCGCCTCCAACAGAGCACCCCGCCCGCCCCAAAACCCATCCAACATGGACCCTGCGCCCGCCTCCAACAGCGCACCGCCCCGCCCCCGAACCCATCCAACATCACCCTCCGTTCTCCTCCAACAGAGCACCCCACCCGCCCCAAAACCATCCAACCTCACCCACCACCCGCCTCCAACAGAGCACCCCACCCGCCCCAAACCCATCCAACCTCACCCACCGCCCGCCTCCAGCAGAGCACCCCGCCTGCCTCCAAGTACATCCAACACTGACCCACGCCGTCCCTCCGCCACCAAAACAGTCCAATGCCACCCTCCAATAGCCACCCGCCCTGTTCCCAAACCCATCCAATGACACCCTCCGCCCGCCTCCAACAGAGCACACGGCATGCCCCAAACACCTCCAACACCGACCCATGCCGGCACCCCACCACCAAAATGGTCCAACGTCACCCTTCACACACCATCCGCACCGTTCCCAAAACCATCCAACCTCACCCTCAGCCCGCTCCCAAACCTGTCAAAGACTGCCCCTGCCCGCCTCCAACTGTGCCCCCCCACCCGGTCCCCAACCCTTCCAACACTGACACCGCCGGCCCGCCCCATCCACCGTTTGCGCCCGTACCCCTGTCTGCCCCGTCCCCTGTGCGCCCCTGACCCGTCATCTCCTCCCCCTCCTGGGCAGCCGGAGTGGACACCAACAGTAAGACAGTTGCTGCCTTTGGTGGGGTCATTCTCCAAATAGCGCCCGCACGCACACATGCACACACACACATACACACACACACACGCACATGCACACACACCCACGCACACACACGCACACATAGCCACACACACAACTTTTACAGCAACATTTCAAAAGGTTCCACCTCTGCCATGTACGGGACAATATTCGAGAGAATATCTGGGGTAGTGCGGGTTACGATTCACCCCTATGTAGAAATCCAGGCAAAGTGTGTGCAGCTGGAGAGAGAGTGGGAGGTCAGTCATTTGGAGACGGTACCTGGGCTTGATGTCGAGGACTGTTCTCGGCTGGATTTCAATGAGCCGAGATCTGTTTTAATCAGTGTAAACAAAAAAAAAACACAATCAGAGTTGACACAGCTCTTTGATGTAATGTTTGTATCGGGACCTTGAGCTCTCCTTTGGATAATCCGATATTCGGATAATTGATATTTGGATAATCGAGGACCCTCTGTGTTTGGAAGCAATAGATTTGGAATTGCTGGTGATTATTCTAAAAAAATGAAAGACTTAATCAAAACTTGTTTACTATTTCAATTCATGACACTTCCATCCTGTTGCTATAAATTCTGTGTCTTATGACTGTGCTTCACAACCACCTGATGAAGAAGGATGATTTCGAAAGCTAGTGCCTCTAAATATACCTGTTGCACCTGTAAGCTGGTGTTGTGTCATTTTTAACTTTGCCCAATCCAGTCCAACCCGGACACGTCCAAATCATGGGTCAGTCTGTTTGAAGGAAAATGAATTACTGGCAAATGGGAGGCTTTTAAAAGTGTGATCTCAAGAATCCAGTATGTCCCTGTTCTTGTGAAGGGGAAAAACCCTACCACCCTTCCCACTTTGAAACTGTTTCCAATCAAAATTACTGCCCTTCTGGAAAACCTGTCAGACTCCACACTCTCCATATCTAGCTAATCTGCATAACCAAAGCATTCCTGTATCTATAAACATCTTGAGCCATGAGTACCGTCTGATTGTTTCTCTAGTCTATACAACCCACCTTATCTTTGTAATCTGCTCAATTTGCCGAAAACAGTCCTGACTGTGTAAACCACTCCATCCAACCAACATCCTCACCCCTGTCATCTAGCCCATCCCTCCCACACTCCCCATCTCCATGAACACCTGAAGGCCATACAGAGCACCCTTGCAGCGCCCAAACTCATCCAGCACGGACCCACGCTGGCCACGGACACAAAAACAGTCCAATGACATTATCCACTCGCCACCCGCCCCGCCCCCAACCCAGCCAACATCACCCTCCGCCCACCTCCAACAGAACACCCCGCCCGCCCCAACCCATCCAACATCACACTCCGCCCGCCTCCAACACAGCACCCCGTCCGCCCCCAAACTGATCCAACATCACCCTCCTCTCGCCTCCAACAGAGCGCCCCGCCCGCCCCCAAACTCATCCAACATTACCCTCCACCCGCCTCCAACAGAGCACCGGGACCACCCCAAACCCATCCATCATCACCCTCCGCCTGCATCCAACAGAGCACCCCGCCCGCCCCAAAACCCATCCAACATCACCCTCCACCCGCCTCCAACACAGCACCCCGTCCGCCCCCAAACTCATCCAACATCAAACTCCGCCCACTCCAACAGAGCACCGGGCCCACCCCCAAACCCATCCATCATCACCCTCCTCCTGCATCCAACAGAGCACCCCGCCCGCCCCAAAACCCATCCAACATCACCCTCCAACTGCCTCCAACAGAGCACCCCGTCCGCCCCAAACCCATCCATCATTAACCTCCACCCGCCTCCAACAAAGCACCCCGTCCGCCCCCAAATCCATCCAACGTTCCCCTCCACCCGACTCCAACAGAGCACCCCGCCTGCCCCCAAACCCATCCATCATCATCCTCCACCCGCCTCAAACAGCGCACCCCGCCCACCCCAAAACCCATCCGTCATCACCCCCGCCCGCCTCCAACACAGCACCCGCCACTCCCAAATCCATCCAACATCACCCTCCACCCGCCTCCAACAGGGCACCCCGCCCGCCCCCAAACCCATCCATCATCACCCTCCGCCCGTCTCCAACACAGCACCCCGCCCACCCCCAAACCCATCCAACATCACCCTCCGCCCGCCTCAAACAGAGCACCGGAGCTGCCCCAAACCCATCCAACATCACCCTCCACACGCCTCCGACAGAGCACCGCACCCGCCCCCAAACCCATCCAACATCACCCTCCTCCCGTCTACAACAGAGCACCCCGCCCACCCCCAAACCCATCCAACATGGACCCTGCGCCCGCCTCCAACAGCGCACCCCCCGCCCCCGAACCCATCCAACATCACAGTCCGCTCTCCTCCAACAGAGCACCCCGCCCACCCGCACAGAACCCATCCAATCTCACCCACCACCCACCTCCAACAGAGCACCCCACCTGCCCCAAACACATCCAACCTCACCCACCACCCGCCTCCAGCAGAGCACCCCGCCTGCCTCCAAGCACATCCAACACCGACCCACGCCGGCCCCCCGCCTACAAAACAGTCCAATGCCACCCTCCAATAGCCACTCGCACTGTTCCCAAACCCATCCAATGCCACACTCCGCCCGCCTCCAACAGAGCACCCGCATGCCCCAAACACCTCCAACACCGACCCATGCCGGCACCCCGCCCCAAAAATGGTCCTACGTCACCCTTCACACGCCATCCGCCCCGTTCCCAAAACCATCCAACCTCACCCTCAGCCCGCTCCCAACCCTGTCAAATACTGCCCCTGCCCGCCTCCAACTGTGCCCCTCCATCTGGTCCCCAACCCTTCCAACACTGACCCCCCTCGCCCGCCCCATCCACCGTTTGCGCCCATACCCCTGTCTGCCCCGTCCCCTGTGCGCCCCTGCCCCTTCATCTCCTCCCCATCTTGGGCAGCCGGAGTGGACACCAACAGTAAGACAGTTGCTGCCTTTGGTGGGGTCATTCTCCAAATAGTGCCCGCACGCACACATGCACACACACAAATGCACACACACACACGCACACATAACCACACGCACAACTTTTTACTGCAACATTTCAAAAAGTTCCACCTCTGCCATGTACGCGACAATATTCGAGAGAATATCTGGGGTAGTGCGGGTTACGATTCACCCCTATGTAGAAATCCAGGCAAAGTGTGTGCAGCTGGAGAGAGAGTGAAAGGTCAGTCATTTGGAGATGGTACCTGGGCTCGATGTCCAGGACTGTTCTCGGCTGGATTTCAATGAGCCGAGATCTGTTTTAATCAGTGTAAACAAAAAAAAAACACAATCAGAGTTGTAACAGCTCTTTGATGTAATGTTTGTATCGGGACCTTGAGCTCTCCTTTGGATAATCCGATATTCGGATAATTGATATTTGGATAATCGAGGGCCCTCTGTGTTTGGAAGCACTAGATTTGGAAGCGCTGGTGATCATTCTAAAAAAATGAAAGACTGAATCAAAACTTGTTTACTATTTCAATCCATGACACTTCCATCCTGTTGCTATAAATTCTGTGTCTTATGACTGTGCTCCACAACCACCTGATGAAGAAGGATGATTTCGAAAGCTAGTGCCTCTAAATAGACCTATTGCACCTGTAAGCTGGTGTTGTGTCATTTTTAACTTTGCCGATCCCAGTCCAACCCCGGCATGTCCAAATCATGGGTCGGTCTGTTTGAAGGAAAAGGAATTGCTGGCAAATGGGAGGCTTTTAAAAGTGTGATCTCAAGAATCCAGTATGTCCCTGTTCGTGTGAAGGTAAAATCCCCCACAACCTTTCCCACTTTGAAACTGTCTCCAATCAAAATTACTGCCCTTCTGGAAAACCTGTCAGTCTCCACACTCTCCATATCTAGCTAATCTGCAGAACCAAAACCTTCCTGTACCTATCTTGAGCCATGAGTACCGTCTGATTGTTTCTCTAGTCTATACAACCCACCTTATCTTGGTAATCTGCTCAATTTGCCTAAAACAGTCCTGACTGTGTAAACCACTCCATCCAACCAACATCCTCACTCCTGTCATCTAGCCCATCCCTCCCACCCTCCCCATCTCCATGAACTCCTGTAGGCTATACAGCTCACCGCATTTCTGTAACCTCCAATGGCTCTATGTTCCTCCCTCTCTGTGAAAACATTTCCAATCCCCACACCCATCCCAGTCAGCGTCGTCTGCTCCAGATCAGGCCATTGATGTCTCTGTTAACTCTGGCACTCCGAGCAAACCTTCCTAATTGTGTCTATTCATTCAGATCCCATCCTCTCCAGCCTCCTGTAATCTCTTCCTGCCATTGTAACCCTCCTTGTTTGGAACACAGAACAGTACAGCACATTTTCTCTAGTAACCACATCTTTCTGGTGACCAAGTCTTTCCGATACTTTGACGATTCCAAAGAAAAACTGTAATTGATGTTTTGCCAGAATTTCCCGTCAGAGCCTAATTCACTGTCCCTTCCTATTCCTTTCTGCTTGACTTCAGCCACATCCCCATGCTGTTCTAATGCACCATCTTTTCTCTTCGGATTTGGAAAGCTCCTTTCACCTGAACGCTATCCCAGCATCCTCTCTGTCAGCTTAAAGCACTGTACATAAACCCGCCGATATGATTGGCCAGGACACTGGTCACAGTAGTTTTGTTTTTAATTCCCTCGTGGGATGTTGCTGTCTCTGGCTGGCCAGCATTTCATGCCCACTCCTGAGCTGCCCTTGAGCTGAGTGGCTTGCCAGATCATTCCAGGGGGTAGTTGAGAGTCAACCTCCTTGCTCTATGTCTGGATTCATATGTAGACCAGACCGGCAGCCCATAACAGATTTACTTACTTAAAGGGTTTTAAGTAGTCAGATCTATCCCTGCTACTGGCATTAAATTCTGGATGAACGGTTGAGTGAGAGTAACACTAGGCCATTGCCTGGACCACTGATTGCACCCTCATCCCTGAGCACTGATCCCAATTCACCTTCTTCCGAACCATGTTTTGATCGTGATGCCTTCCTGCACTCTGGTGATATCGCACAGTATCTCTACATGTGGTATCCCTCACTGTGAGGGTTTAATAGCTGCCAGTGACTGCACCTTTTGCAGCTACTCCAAATCCTGAGCCAATAGAATTCTCCACTCCAGGGAATGAGGCAGAACAGGCCAGGAATGGAGACTGGGATATTTCAAGTCTCTGTGGGACTCAATGCCATTCTCCATGTTTAACCCTCACGACATCAGTCTAATCTCCCATTCTGTCTGTTTCTCTGTCTCCTGTAGATACTCAGGAGGCTCCTGACTCAGCAGAATTCCCAATTCCTGTCTCGTCCATCACCACACTGAAGACAGTTGGTCAGCCAGAGAAATGGAGAGTGAGATCTGGAGCCTTCAGTAAATCCTGCAGTGAGGTAAGATCAATCACAGTGAACAGAGCAGAGTGTATTTAAGGGATCTAACTCTGGTCCAGAAGACATGACACAGATACAGTGTTGAAGCACGAACACAGAGAATTATGGTCCCAGGCTCAAACCCCACTCTCTTGTTAATTTTCATCTCTGCTGTACTGAGCCTTCCTATATCAATATCGGAAGTTGACAGTTATCAATCCAGGCCTGTGCTGTCTTAGTGAGGATCAGTACAACAGAAGGGAAAGCAGGCCTCCCTCAAGGAGATGGCATTGAAACCTGGGATCGTTCTGTTCTATATTCCCCCCTCATGCTGTCTCTTGTCGTGTGAGAGAGTTATAAAGGAAGGAAACATGCCTTTCGGTCCAACTTGTTTGTGCCAATGTCTTGAATGCTTGTAATTCCCAGAAAATTTCCTATTTCTGTAACCTCCGCCCCTCCCATAGTCCCACTGTATATTTGAAACCTGCTCCAATGCTGACAACTCTCCCTATATGTAAATTGCTCCACTGTCCAGAGTTGTTGTCTCTGGTTTGTTACCCGTGCCACGTGATAGAGAGTAGAGGAATTGGGAGAGAGAACAGTTAAATGCGTGGCTACAGGGATGGTGCAGGAGGGAAGGATTCCGGTATCTGGATAACTGGGGTTCTTTCTGGGGAAGGTGGGACCTCTATAAACAGGATGGTCTACACCTGAACCTGAGGGGCACCAGTATCTTGGCGGGAGGTTTGCTAGTGCTCTGGGGTGGGGGGGGGGGGGGGGCGGGGGGTTAAACTAACTCTGCAGGGGCATGGGAATCTAGCCTGTAGCTTTAGGGTGCAGGACCTGGAGTGTATGGAGGTTAGGAACATGGCAACAATCTTAAAGGAGGGTGCCTTTAAACAGGAAAGTGGTTTCAAGTGTGAATACTTCATTGCAAGAAGTTTCCGAAATAAGGTAGGTGTACTTGCAGTGTGGGTTGGTACCTGGGATTTCGATGTTGTGGCTATTACAGAGACATGGGTAGAACAGGGACAGGATGGGCTGTTGCAGGTTCTGGGGTTTAAATGTTTTAATAGGGTCAGAGGTGGGGGTAAAAGAGGGGGAGTTGTGGCATTGCTTGTCAAAGATAGTATTACAGCAGTGGAAAGGACGATGGATGAAGACTCGCACTGTGAGGTAGTTTGGGCTGAGGTTAGGAATAGGAAAGGTGAGGTCACCCTGTTAGGAGTTTTTTACAGGCCTCCTAATAGTCCTAAAAACGTAGAAGAAAGGATTGCAAGGATGATTCAGGAGAAGAGTGAAAGTAATAGGGTGGTTGTTATGGGGGACTTTTACTTTCCTGATATTGACTGGGAAAGCTATAGCTCGAGTTCGTTAGGTGGGTCGGTGTTTGTCCAATGTGTGCAGGAGGGTTTCCTGACACAATATGTAGACAGGCCAACAAGAGGTGAGGCCATACTGGATTTGGTTCTGGGTAACCAACCTGGCCAGGTGTTAGAATTAGAGGTAGGTGAGCACTTTGGGGACAGTGACCACAATTCGGTGACTTTTAGTGTAGTGATGGAGAGGGATAAGTGTGCACTGCAGGGCAAGAGTTATAGCTGGGGTCAGGGAAATTATGATGCGGTGAGGCATGACTTAGGATGCGTGTCTTGGAAAAGTAGGCTTCAAGGCAAGGGCGTAATTGATATGTTGAGCTTGTTCAAGGAGCAACTATTCAGTGTCCTTGATAAGTATGTAACTTCCAGGCAGGGAGGAAAGGGTCGTGTGAGGGAGCCGTGGTTTAATAAGGAATTGGAATTCCTTGTTAAAAGGAAGAGGGCGGCCTATGTAAAGATGAGGCGTGAAGGTTCAATTGGGGTGATTGAGAGTTATAAGGTAGCCAGGAAGGATCTGAAGAGAGAGCTAAGAGCAGCAAGGAAGGGACATGAAAAGTCCTTAGTTGGTAGGATTAGGGAAAACCCTAAGGCTTTCTATCGGTATGTCAGGAATAAAAGAATGACTAGGGTAGGAATAGTTCCAGTATGTGTCCAGCCCAAGACAGCATGTATTGTTGGACCTGGTCCTTGGGAAAGAGGTGGGGAAAGTGGATCCAGTATCAGTAGGGGAATATTTTGCGGCAAAGCAATCATTTTATTGTAAAGTTCAGGATGATGGTAGAGAATGATATGCAATAATTGAGAGTGAGAATCATTAGTTGACTCAGAGCAACCTTTAATGGGGAAAGAATGAAGCTGGAGGAGAAAGTGAGGTCTGCAGATGCTGGAGATCAAAGTTGAAACTTTATTGCTGGAACAGCACAGCAGGTCAGGCAGCATCCAGGGAACAGGAGATTCGACGTTTCGGGCACAGGCCCTTCTTCAGGAATGAGCAGAGAGTGTTCAGCAGGAGAAGATAAAAGGTAGGGAGGAGGGACTTGGAGGAGGGGAGTTGGAAATGTGATAGGTGGAAAGAGGTCAAGGTGAGGGTGATAGGTCGGAGTAGGGTGGAGGCGGAGAGGTCAAGAAGAAGACTGCAGGTCAGGAAGGCGGTGCCGGGCTGGAAGGATCCGGCTGAGACAAGGTGGGGGGAGGGGGGATGAAGAAACTGGTGAAGTCCAAGTTCATCCCCTGTGGTTGGAGGGTTCCCAGTCGGAAGATAAGACGCTCCTCCTCCGACCGTCGGGTTGTTGTGGTTTGGCGGTCCACCGCCAAACCACAACAACCCGACGGTCGGAGGAGGAGCGTCTTATCTTCCGACTGGGAACCCTCCAACCACAGGGGATGAACTTGGACTTCACCAGTTTCTTCATCCCCCCTCCCCCCACCTTGTCTCAGCCGGATCCTTCCAGCCCGGCACCGCCTTCCTGACCTGCAGTCTTCTTCTTGACCTCTCCGCCTCCACCCTACTCCGACCTATCACCCTCACCTTGACCTCTTTCCACCTATCACATTTCCAACTCCCCTCCTCCAAGTCCCTCCTCCCTACCTTTTATCTTCTCCTGCTGAACACTCTCTGCTCATTCCTGAAGAAGGGCCTGTGCCCGAAACGTCGAATCTCCTGTTCCCTGGATGCTGCCTGACCTGCTGTGCTGTTCCAGCAATAAAGTTTCAAAGAATGAAGCTGGGAAGGTTTGACTGGAACACCAATTTGGTCAGTAAAAGATAAACTGAAAAATGGGCTCCCTTCAAAGAGGAGATGGCTTGGGTACCATTTGAGGAATTATCCCTCAAATGGGAAAGGGAGGATGGTGACGGAGACTAACAATAGAATTGGTATCAGGTCGAGAATATGATTGGGGACCAGGAGGAATGCTGAAGGTTCAGAGGGAGATAGTAGAGCAGGGGTAGGGGAATTATGGGAAAACTGAGAGCCAAAATCGAGCTGTCCCTGAATGCTCTGCGGGAACCTCATAGTGAGCTTATAAAAAGATGGAGTAAGGCTGGTTCAAAACTAGAAAGAGGATTTATACCTGGAACAAGATCTTCGCAAGTAATTTGGATACACTTAGATCCATTATTGCTAAATGTTTGACTGAAACATTCAGGAGGAATCTGGATGATTGTTGATACAAAATGAATGTGCAACGATGTGAGGGAAACAGGAGATCATTACTCAGTAGAGAGTTCAGTTGAAGAGCTGGTGTAACCATGATCGGCCAAGTGACCCCCTTCTGTGTCATAAGGCGTCTGTGTCATTCGGTGTGACGTCTTGAGAGTCATCCAAATCCAAAAAGAACTGTCTTTGTAACCTCGTTGATCCTGTATGATATATTCTAACCTCCATCAGACAATGTAGCCCTCCTGATCCCTGTAATTCACACAGTCCATATAAACCTTCTTTCTCTGGCGTCTCATCCAGCCTCGATAATCATTTATCTGTAGAAAAACTTTTCAAATCTTTACAGCTCTCCCCTTCTCTGCAACTACTATGATCCATAGAAACATAATCTGTACAATCTCCTCTAATCCATACAACAATCAGCGTTACTAACCCCCTCCTGCCCTCACAGATCGCAGTATCTCCATAAACCCCAGCCACTACAGTGATCATTATATCTCCAACTTCCTCCAGCACTGACATCCCTGCCCATCTCTTTTCTTTGCTCCAGTCCCTACAATGTTCCCTGTTGTGTAACCTACTCCAATGCCTAATCACCTGTGTAACATTCTCTAGTCCCGGTAGTGCTCCCGATTCTGTAACCACCCTGACACAGCTCACTGTCTCTGCAACCTCCAGATTGTAAACCCATCCTGATCTGTGGAAACAGCTCCAGCCCTCCCTCTCTCTGTAATATCTAACAGATGTTAAAACTGAAGTAACTCAACAGAGGCTGGTATTCCGTCACCAAATCACCTTTTGTTTCTACATGCACGATACATGGCAGTGACCCACGTTAGCTCTGAGCCTGCTCCTATAGTGAACAGAGACCCTGATGGTTCTGTTTATTTATGTCAGCCAGGATTCCCTGATTGGACCAGGTTCACAGTCCCAATCAAGGAACATGTATTAATGAGGTTTACCTGACCCCATTCCAATCATTATAAAAACACTCCACGTATCTCTAACGTTCATTAATACCTACAAATCTCCTCGTCTCTGAAAGCTCCTCCAGTTTCGCCAACGCTGTCTCTGTAAAATTCTCCAAGGAAAGTCATGTCCCTTTCAGTAGATCCTCCTGTTATCAATCTCCTGCAGGACCAGTACAAGCTTTTCTTCTGTTTTCTGCTAACTCTCGATGTCAACGTCCTCCACCCAGAATGTCTCTTACTAATCTCTCACCACTTTCCGAAAACTCGATCGCCGTTTGTCTGTGACCTTCTCCATAAGGAGGAAGCGGGTTTTGAAGCAGGGAGCTTCATAGGGCATGAAGACCTTTACACAAATGTTTTGTAGAAACCAATGGGTTTACAGAAGTGGGAAGGGTCATGGAACATGAAGGATGTTCCAGAGACTGGCCGTTTATAGGAACAGTGGACAGAATGTTTATTTCTGGTGCAGAGACAGAGCGAGCTATATCATGTGATAAATTGTTCAGGTAACATTTTTATCAGGTGTCAGGGAGGTTTTCACTCTACAAGGCTCTTGTAGCCAGAATATTGATCTGGCCGGTCCAGCTCCATTTTCACTTCAACTAAAACCTAAAACTATTCTTGTCTTTGTAATCTCCTTCTGCCTCTAGAACAACCCATATCCCTGTTATATCCCCCTGCCTTCACACACCTTCCTATCTCTGTAACCTCCTCTGGACCCTACAGCCATCTTGGGCTCTGCACTTGCTGACGCCCCTGATTTCCTTACGACTGTTTCAACAAGGCCAATGAAATGGTAGCTTTAAATCGTATGAACCAGGTCAGGTATCTCTGTCATTATGGAGATGTGGCTGCAGTGGGACTACGACTGAGAACTGGATAATCAAAGGTTTCCTCATTTGTACAGGAAGAACAAAGAGGCCAACACAATGAAGTAGCACTGTTTATAATGAATGGGAACAGTATTATTGTGATGCTAATCATTTTACACACTGATCCTCCCAGCCCTCTCCCCCCATTCCTGCGTATTGATCCTGTCAGATATTGGTAACCTTTGAAAACTTCAGAAAATAGCACGGTATAGAGGAGATCACTGTCTGCATTGGACAAGAAGTGATGTTTTCTAAAAGCCCTAGTTCTGTCTCCCGGTGAACTAACCGCTTGTCTGTCACTCAATAACTGCTCTTGAGGATGTTTAACTTGTTCTCTGCACATATGGGAAAACAGTTTATGATGGTCAAGCCATTGACTCAAAATCGAGAGCCACAGAATAATAGTCTGTTGTTTTAACATGAAGGAAATTGGTGGAATTTAAAAAAAACCATTTCGATTTATTATAAAAACGCATCTGCTTGACTCAAGTCCTTTCGCGAAGTCAATGTGTGTCATGCTTCCCTAGTCAGGTTTCCGTGTGACTTTGATGATGAACATGTGGGTGTAGTGTATCTTGAGGAGAATTAAAAGCCAGCAATAACCATCTAACAGCACCAAGTGTTCTGAAAAATAGATATAATGTAACATTTGGTTGAACAACTCAATTGGCTCATTGTCTCGAGACAAAAACAAATTCAGCCAAACAGTTTCAATAATACGCAAAAGTACCCACATCCAATCAAGTTTGATTTAATATATTAACAATCTTAAAAGCCAATGATTCAATCCGCTGGTTTGAGGTACAAGACTGTGGAAAATTGAACAGTTCATAGGAGAACTGCCAAGCTACAAGCAGGCAAAGTCTGCCTGAAAAATAGCTCTCCTGAAGGAATTTTTAATGATTAGTAACTAGTGAAGCAGAAACCAAAAGAAGAAAAGAAGAGAGGAATATGGAGAAGAACCGAAAGCTTCCTAGTTTTGAGATAAGAAGTTTTGTTTTGTAAATCTTAATTAGGAGTTTTATCGGACTGGTATTGAAGAGGGGGAAGGTCAAAGACAGGTGAGAGGAAGAAGTTGTAAATAGTCGTTCGTTTATTATTCTCTGTTATACTTTAAGAAATAAAGTTATTAATTTTTACTTTGAGTAGATTTCGACTCTAGAATTATCACAGATTGTTGCATTGGATAAATCTTTTCTCTGTTGTTGGTTTTAATTAAGCCGGCAGATTTATCCTGTGTTGTAACACGACAAATACACGGCAATGCGTTTTACTCTTTACTGTCCTGTGGAACAGCTGAACCAGCCACTCAGTTCAAGATCTGCATAACATGCTGCCCTGACCAGGGCTGCATGCATCCTGTGAGAGAAGTCCAGAAGTAAAGATAGCTCCCTTCCTCTGTCTGTTTACCGTATTCCTTCAGCTTATTTCCATTCAGGTAGTTGATTATCCCCTCTTTTAGGTGTATTCAATCTCATTGAAATTCTCCCCAAGAGTGATGGACATCTCCATACGCATCTCTGGTGTTGGCTTTATTGATGTGACATACAGCTGTAAGGAACTTATACATTCCATGTCAGTCGTAGGGCAGAGAGAAGGAATGGTGTTTTGTGTCACAGGAAAGAAACGGTGATGTCGAAGTGAGAGTGTTGTTGAGGCAGGATTTGGGGTACTGTGGATAGACTTTCTCTCACATTTCACCAGCCTAATCCCTGGGATGATGGCACCATGAGCAGTGAGTGTAGCTCAGTGAGAGAATAAGAGGTGATTACATTGAACCTTAAGGGTGATGGACAGTCACTCATGATGTTCCAAACAGACACTGTTACGGTGATAAACTCCATGACTTTTTTTTTACTTGGGTTACATGATAATCGATAGTTTAAGAGTCTTTGAGAACGATCGACCAAACCACTCCCACTTCCTATTTCAGTTGAGACAGAGCGAGAGAGATAGAGAGTGTGAGAGAGAGGCCCAGGCTTTTGAATAAAATCTCCCAACATTAATAAAGTCCAATTGGTGCGTGATCCTGCACTGAATGTCATGTTGTCCATAATCCTGACAGCAGAAACAATACCTTCATTATAAAAGAGTTAACTCTTCCCTGCAGCTTCTGACCTCCATGGAGAAAATGGGTGTGTCTTCTCGGAGATGGAAGATGCCTCCTTGAGACTTGACAGAAAACAGTTGACTTCCCTCCTCACTGCCAGCAAGTAGTGTTAAAGTAGCACACGTTCTACAAACAATGGAGCCATGCTCAGCATCATGGATCCCTCTATCAGTGCAGTCTCTGTTTCATTAGTTTGTCATGTTGGAGTGTCAACGACACCCTCCTGTTACTGTATAACTATCACCTGGGGCTGAATAGCCTCCTCGTGGTATCATGGATCAGATTTAAGGGCCTGATTGGGCTCTGCCTCTTCCTGTAACAGCTCGATGTACTGACCAGACCCCTTCTCTTCCTGGGAACAGGCAGGATGATTGAATGGGCTGTCCCTCTTCTTGATTAGTAGTTTCGACGGGCTCAATGGTTTCCACATCTCAGTGTGTAATAGACTTGAGATGCTGAATGAGATCCTCTTTTAACTGTAGACATGTGCAGTGTCTGGCAACACTGTTACTGAATGTTACCGACACTTTAACAGCACAAACCGAAATGCTGTCCGGGTCTTGCTGCACATGGACACTGAATGGCTCAGGAGCTGATGGGGGACAAAATATTCTGAACATTGTGTGATCTTCAGTCATCATCCCCACTTCAGATCTTATGATGGGGAAAGACACTGATGGAACAGCTGAAGGTGTTTGTGCTGTGGAGGTTAACCTGAGGAGATGTCCCTGAAATGAATGGATTATTGGCCACCAACCACAAACATCTTTCTTTGTCCTCTGAAAGACCCAGACAAGCGGAAGGTAACAGCTGATTCCCATTCAGCTCAAATAAGGAGGTGGTCCCAATGCCATCCTCAGTCAAATACTGCCTTGATATCGAGGCTATTCACTCTTTCCTGAACACCTACGTACACCTCTTGTTCATATCAATAGGTGACAATGCATGTATAAAAAGTGTTTTCCTCTGACAGAGCGTAATCACTATCACGAATTATCTGTGCTGGAGTGTTATGGGAGCTACATCACTGAAAGTATTTAAGGGGGTGGTAGATGGATTTTGAACTGTGAGAGAGCTAAGGAGTGTGAACAATTAGGCATAAAAGAAGTTAATGTCAACAGTAGATTAACCATGATGGTTGATGGTATACAACGGCTTGATCGTCCGCATTACCTGATCCTGTTCCTTCTGTCCTCGTATCCTGAATTACAAAGTGAATGGTGTAATTTTCCTGAACGTTCTGTTATTGAACGTTCCAATCAGAGAGAGCAAAATATTTTGTGACTCATCCCTGGGTGAGGTATAGGGGCTGCAGTCACAGTGAACCTGGGTCTACACCATGACCAACAAATGAAGCACAAGTTGCAGAGAGGGCATACTCTATAGAGACCAGAGGTATCTTTTCCAACCCACACCAAACCGTGTGTGACAGTCTGGAGTGACTGAATGAGATCCTGTGTTACTGTGGCCAGATATTTGAAGTAAGTGGCCTCCATCTGCTCCTTGCAGGAGCTGTGAGGCGTTGAATGGAACACAGGAACATAGGACTGAGCAGTAGGAGGGGTCCTTTAGACACTTTGTCGCCGCTCCACAATGCATAGACATCATGGGTGATGTAATTGTGGTCTCAGCAGAACTTTTCTGTCTGTATACCATTTTCCGAAATTAATTTGTCAAATGTCACCAAAAACAACTGTGAATAAATGCAAACATCTAGGCACCACAAACTTCCGGGGAAGGGAATTCTCACTTGAACAGCCCTTTGGTTGGAACACAAATGAGAAACTTTCAATGTTGGATGGTCACTGTTTTCTTTTCCTTTCCCACTCCTCCTTTGGTGACACTAATCTTAAATGCAACAAGCTTAGAGAGGTGGCCAGTGACATAGGTCTCAGAGTAGGTCATTTTCTAGAAATAATAAGACACAGAAAATTGAATTCATAACAAATGGTAAAATGATAATGTGTCCTAAACGTTATTCTGCTTTGAGATTATTCTGCTCAGACAAGCTACTGGTAGTTGTATTTCTTTCTGGAACAGTTGGATTTGGCTGAATTCCCTTTGTTTCAGGCAGTGGAGAGATTCCAATGAATCCTCACCAGGAATCCTTCACAAGTGGTACAGATAACTCGGGGATTTTATGGTCTCACACTTTGCTATCGGGCGCAACAAAGTAAGAGAGAGAGATCAATTGGCTGCTGCTTCTCAGGCAGGGAACATTTTTATTCCTCTTTGTGTTGAAACATATAATAATGTCAGTTGAACACAAACTGGTCCAGATGTGCTCTCCTGAAACATTCTCTGGAAAACCTGATTATGGATCATATGCAGGTGCGTCATTGCTCTTGTACACAATTCCTTTCAATCGCAAAAAAGTCCCCATTTTAAAATTTGATGACATGCTTACATGTGTCTGCGTAATTTGTAAATATTGGTTGGTGTCTTCATAGTATGTGTGTTAATATCAATACATCTTTCTCTAAAAAAATATTCTCTAGCTTTAGTCTCCCTGACAGGAGATAATATGCATCCAGCTGATACACTTTTCAGAAAGTCACTGATGGTTCAATATTATTTCTCAGCTAAGCTCGAAACTGCTAATCCCCCATAACAAAAGGCCGGCATTCCAGGAATGAGTAATGGGAAATATCTTTGAAAAACTTCGAAAATAATTATATCCTTTTATTTTAGTTTTGGGGATCAAAATTTCACACAGTGCATCAGGCTTGGTCTCAGCAATGCCCTGTACAGATGCAATAAAACATACCCGCGATTAAACCTGATACATTGTGCCAAAAACTGTAGCATTCCACTTACCTTCCAAATCACTTGCTTCATCAGCGGATTGACTTCATATGATTCATGTCCCAGGAACATGGAAACCGCCTGTATCACTAATTTCTGCAATCTCTCTCCATTTAATTGGTTTCCCATTGTGTTATCCTTCACAAAATAGACAACTTACCTTATGTTATTTCTGTTGCAGGTTTGCTCAATAACTTGTCCTGACTGTATCAGATTGCAGACTCAGTCCATCCATTTGATGATACGTTGAATGACCATCTTGGTATACGAGCTAATTGAGTTCCAAGCCATTCCCTCCCCTTCCTCCAGATCTTTGAAACAGATTATTGATCACTGATGACCCCACAGTGATCTCTGAGGCACTCCATCAGTTACAGCTTTGTAGCCTGAAAATAAACATTTGTCTCTACTCTCTATTTCCTGTTAGCGACAGCTTTCCTGTTCCTGTGTATCCATTCAGGCAGATTTAATGGCCTCCTCCTGGGCTGTGTAATGTACTCAACGAGCTGAATTACTTCATTCTATTTTCCTGTGTAATTCCTTAGATGGGCAGAATGGTCTCCTCCTGTCTCATTGTAACGATTCTACAATGTAGCTGCCTCGAGGGGTGGAGCAACTACACATGGGGAGGGACAGTCGTATAACTCTGTAACAGCTCAAGGATGGATTGAGAGAACAACACATGGGGTATAGACAGCAGTATAACTCTGTAACAGCCTCGAGGGTGGATTGAGAGAACAACACATGGGCTGGGGCAGCAGTATATCTCTGTTACAGCATCGAGGGCTGGATTGAGGAACAAAACATGGCGTAGTTGGCCATTTGGCTGCACGATTCAGAATACTCATGACTGATCCGAGTGTGTCTGACCATCCGTCTCCTGTCTGTTCCCAATAAACATTGACTCTCCTGCCCAGCAAAGGTTAGTCGCGCTCAGCCTTGAATATCTTCAACAACCGAGTCTTCACTGCTCCCTGAGGATGAGGACACCACAGGTAGCACAACACTAAAGTGAAAGTGACGTCCTTATTTCATTCTAGGACCTGTTATTTTAAAACTGTGTTTTTGAGCAACAAATCACCACCTCTTTTCAGACATGATAAAGAATAATAAGGAATAACCATAAACCTTTCCGGACTCCAAACCTGTCCCACATTGCCACTGACCTTTTCCAATCAAATATGTATCAAACCCAGCCTCTGCTGCTGTCTCGGAAAGTGAATACCTGATATCATAACACCATATAAGCATGAAAAAAGGAGCATAACGAGGCTATTCTGGCATCGAGTCTGATATGCCATTCGATAATTTCTTATATGTTCCTCAACCTCATTCTCCTGCCTCCCTCTGAGAATCGTTGATAGCCTTATAAATCAAAATCTTATCTATTTGTGTCTTAATGACACGAATGTTTGTGTCTGTGTGTACGTATGTGTGTTCATCTGCTTGTCATCTGTGTATTTGTGTGTCTACGTCTGTCTTTCTGTGTATCAGCCTGTGTATTTCTCATTGTGTTTGTGTCTATTTGTGTGTGACTCGATATGTCTATGTGTGTTTCTACGTGTTTGCATGTCTATCCCCTTGTATGTATTGTGTTTGTTCGTATATTGGGGTTTTTACCAATAATTCTGTGTATTTCTGTGTCTGCATCTCTGTGCAGTGAGGCATTGGTGTTTTTTTTTGCGGGAGTGAAAGGACTGTCGTTGGAACTGCCAGTGGGTTTAAAGTGAGAACTGTCTTTCATTGAACACTGACTTAATCTGTCAGTGCGACATGGATGTTTCAGTCATTCCACGCGAGGAATCCCAATCCACTCCATCTTGTACTAGGGTCTTCCCCACATGGCAAGTGTTAGGCGGGTGAGGGAATGGATATTGGGAACTCCACCACACGGCTTGGCCATTTCTGTCCTATTCCAGGCTGTTTCTCTTGGAATGGGAGAAAGGGAGAAGGGAGTGAGGGCAGGAGTGGGTGGCCCTGCTGATCATTCTGGTGTAGGTGGGGCTGGGGGGAATTGTGAGGTGTCCGGAATGAGTCAGTCGACAGTTTTGAATCCATATAGTGTTATTAGTATGGGGTGTATTGCGTAGGTGACAGAGAAAGTGTGGCAAGGAAGCTGCTGCATTCAATAGTGAGCGTGGTAGTGCCTGAGCCTTATTTGGAGATAGAGCATGAGGATTTTCTGGGGGAATGTGCAATAACAGATACACAGTGAGTGTGAGGGAGCAGAGAGAATATGGTGACCTTTATCCTGAAAGAGTGGGGAGGATATTGTTGCTTGTCCTGTATTGATGGACATTTCTTCAGAGCATCTCAGCGTCGAGGTGAGTCTCCCCGAATGTCTTGTCAAAGTCTAGCACTAATAATAACAAATACCTGTCCCTCAGCTTCCACAGAATCAGTTTGGGTTTAGCTTACAAATGGGAAGGAGGAGCAAATATTGCTGTGTTACATATCGAAACTAAATGGCTGCAGAAAATCTCAGCATCACATGCTCTGGAAATTCGATAGGTAAGTATTGTGGATACCTCAGTCTTATTGGATGGTCTCAAGTTGCATCTAAACTGCATTAACTAAGTGACTGCTCATGCTGTGTAAAATAAATTCCTTAAGTTTATATGAGGTGGGTTGAAGAGTATGTTGTGAAGCCAACTAAAGAGCAGGTCATTTCGGACTTGGTGTTGTGTGGTCAGATTGACGAATTACTAACCTTGCTCTGAAGCAGCTTTTAAGAAGGTGGAATTTACACGGTGTCTGCATACATTATAGAAGCCTGGAGGCTCGAGGGTCAAGTTGGCTCCAGTGAATTGGGAAAGTACAATATAACATTCAGTGGGAGGCAAGCAATGGTTGTTAGAGTCATAGAGTCCCACAGCACGGAGACGGATCCTTTGGTCCAATATAGTCCATTCCGACAAAATGTCCAGCCACGCTAACCCCTGCCATTGCCCCGTATCCTTGTAATACTTTCCTATCTGCGTATTTGGCCAATTGCCTTTTAAAGGTTGTGAAAGTAGCCAACTCAACCTCTTCCGCTGGCAACTCATTCCATATGCGTAAAAGGTTCCCTGTGTAAAACTTTCTTCCTCAGGTTCCCTTTTTTTCTTTTCCCTCTGGCCTTAAACTGATCCCCTCTAGTCTGTGATTGCCCTAGCCTGGGAAAACAAGACTGAATTTATTCACTCTGACCATGCCTGTCACGATTTTATACACTTTTCTCAGATCCACCTCAGTCTCATAAACGCTAAAGTAAAAAGTCCGAGCTTGTCCAACCTCTCCCTATAACTCAGATCATTGAGACGGCAACATCGTTGTAAATTTGTCCTGCACTCTTTCCAACTTAATAACATCTATGACTCTAACAACCACTGCTTGCCTCCCAGTGAACAAAGCTGAACATAACGCTACCAATATGGCCTCAGCAGCGTCCTGTATAACTGCAACATAACTCCCTAATTTCGATATTCAGTGATATACACTGATGAAGGCCAGTGTGCCAAAAGCTTTCTTCACGGCCCTGTCTACCTCTGAATCATCTTTCAGAGAACCATGCACCTGAATTCCAAGGTCCGTCTATTCCACTACACTCCTTAGGATCCAACCATTCACCATGAAACTCCAACCTTGATCTGACTTGCCAAAATGCAAGAACTTTCACTGATCTATATTAAAATCCATTAGCCATTTCTCAGCCCACTTCCCCAGCTGATCAAGGTATTGCTGTAATTTCTAAATTTCTGATAACCTTCCTCACTCTGCATGATGCTGCCTATTTTAGTGTCGTCTTCATACTTACAAATCATGCCTGTACATTCTCATTTACATCATATATATATATATATATATATATATATACACACACATATATTATATATATGTAACATGTAGTGGTGCCAGCACCAGCCCCTGAGTCATTCCAATAGTCACAGATCTCCAGTCTGACCTGCATTCTTCCAGTATTACCCTCTGCTCCCTACCATCAAGCCAGTTTTGTATCGAATTTGCCAGCTCCCACTCAATTCCATGTGATCTAACCTTCCAGAGCAGCGTACCATGTGGAAGCTTACTGAAGGCCTTACTGGAATCCATCTAGGCTATGTATACCACCCTGCCCCCTCAACGTTGCTGGTCACTTCATGAAAGAACTCCAACAAATTTGTGAGTCATGACCTCCCATGCACAAAGCCGTGCTGACTTTGATGAAGGGCTTTTGCCCAAAACATAGATTTTCCTGTTTCTTGGATGCTGCATGACCTGCCGTGCTTTTCCAGCACCATTCTAATATTGCTGCGAACCATACCCTCTCGTTCCAAATGCATGTATATCCAATCTCTCCGCACCTTCTCAAGTAAGTTACCTACTAGATTTTAGGTTTACTGGCCTTTAGTTCCCAGGTTTATCTTTGTAGCCTTTCTTGAACAAGGGCTCAGCATTTGCTACCCTCCAGACGTCCAGGACCTCAGTCGTTGGCCAACGATGATGGAAATGAACCAACCAGGGCACCCGCAATTTCTTCTCTATCCTCCTGCAGTGTTCCTGAATATATCTGGTCAGGACCAGGAGATTTTTATAAATACTGCATAGTGTGAAAAATATGTCTATGTATTTCATGTACAAACACCAAAGAAAGGGAAAGTGACTCAATGATGATTAACATAATAAATTGGAAAATATATTAATCATAGGAAGTGACTTCAGAAGAATTCCAGATTTTGTGGAAACCTGACAATTCTCAGAAATTATCAGTCCAGAAAAGGAAGGTCATGAAACTAATGAGAAAATCAAAAAGAGACCGTACATGCTAAAGAACAGGAACACAAAGACTGCATCAATCTACGATCTATATTTCAAAGGAAACAAAATAAAAGCAAGGTCAAATGTCGAAATTTGAAATCGGAAGAGGAGAGCTTATTGTGGAGAACAGGGAAATGGCCAAGAAAATAACCAGTTACTTTGCATCAGTCTTCATGCAGGAAGATCCAGAAATACCAAGTGATCATATCAGCCTTCTGCAGCTAAAGACATAGTCAATTCATATCAGTAACAAGGTAGTACTTGAACATGTAGCTGGATTGAGCATTGTTAAGTCTGACGAAACAGATGTACTTCCTATCAAAATGTCAGAAATAAATCACCAATAGAAGTATTAATTGCACTGTTGATGACTGTGTTTTATTTGCCTGCGCATTCTGCAGAGACCGAAAGTCATTGCAGATAAATGGAAGTGGACGTTGGTAAACGTGAGCCAAGCATTGTAGATGAATGGAAGGGATCCAAGCAGCTACAATGGGAAGATGACATAGTTTGGAGAACTACAGACCAATTATCTTGACATCTGTAAGGAAACTTTTGAAATCTATTACACAGGATGAGATTTTTGATATGTAGAAATTAACAGCAACAATGGAGAGAATCAGCATGCATTTCTGATAGGGAAATCATACTTGATAAACTTCGGAATCGTTTGAAGTTGTTTCTTACAGCACAGATAATGGGGAAGTGGCATATATTGGATTTTCGGAAGGGTTTCTATAAGAACTCAAACAGTGAGTTCGTAAATGCAATGGATGTGAAGTGTATTTGGAGGAATATATGTAAGAGAAAAGTTAAAGTTTGGTTTGCCTTCATTTAAGGGAGTCAGAACATAAATGTAAAGACGTGTTTAAGCAGTTTCACAGCGTGTTGGTGGGACTGTACCTGGAGTATTGAGTACAGTTTTGGTGACCGAGTCTGAGAAAGAATATGCTGACCGCAGAGGAAGTGCAATGGACATACTCCAGATTAATCCCTCAGATGGTGAGATTGCCTGATGAGGAAACTAGAGTTTCAAAGAATGAGAGGTGAGTCACAGTGAAATTTAGAAAATTCACAAAGGTTGGAAATTAACAGAATGCTTCGCTGGCAGTCAAATCCACATTCAAGGCAAATAATGGCAGGATCTGGGACAGGCCATTTAAGACGGCAATAAGGAGGAAATTCATCACTTGGAGTGGACTGATTAACACAGGGGCATGGAAACCTGCTGGCAATTAAGAATTGGGAGAATCTCCAGATGTTCTACAAGTGTGTCAATCGGAACAGAATAACAAGAGATCAGGTAGGACTCATTAGTGACTTGCCAAGTTGCATCCAAATCAACTTTAGTGTTAGGAAACATAGGGTGGTAATGGAAGGCCGTTCGTATGACTGGAGGCCAGTGTTCAATGGTGCACCACGGGGATCAGAGATGTGTCCCTTATTATTTGTGATTTGGAGGTGCTGGTGTTGGACTGGGATGGACAAAGCTAAGAATCGCGTAACACCAGCTTACAGGCCAACAGGTGTATTCGGAGGCACGAGCTTTCGAAGCACACAACCACCTGCTGAAGAAGCAGCGCTTTGAAAGCTAGTGCCTTCGAATAAACCTGTTAGACTATAAGCTGGTGTTGTGTGACTGTTAACCTTATTATTTGTGGTATTCATAAATGGTGGATCTGTGAATATGGACGGGAGGCGTGTGATAAGTAAGTTTGTGTTTGATACAATGATTGGCCGGGTAGTTGGCAATAAGGAGAAATACCTTATGTTACAGAAAGATACAGATGGAATGGTCAGATGGGTGGATCAACAGCAGGTGGAATGTAACTCTGATAAACATGAGGTGATGTACTTTGGAGGAAGGAACCAGACAGAGGAGGACTCCATGAATGGCAGCACACTACGAAGCTCAAAGGGTACTTCTGCACACAACCCGGAATGTGACTAGAGAGGTTAATAATTTTTTGAAAAAGCATAGGGGAGCGTAAATATAGCATTAATACATCGAGGCATAGATTATAAAAGCTTTGTGGAACTTTGGTGAGGCCAAGATGGAATACTGTGTGCAATAGTGGGAGCCACATTACAGGAAGGATGTGAGTACACTGGAGGGTTGAGAGGGGATTCACCAGCTATGGAGAGAGGCTGGATAAGCTCGGGTTGTTTAGTTTCGAGGAGAGAAGGCTGAGGGGGCCGTGATCCAGAAGGATAAGATTATGAGGTACATGGACAGTATGAATAGACAGCAGCTATTCCTTTTAGTCAAATGGCCACACTTTTAAAGTGAAGGGTTTGAAGTTTAGTGAGGACTTGAGGACTATTTTTAACCCAGTGTGTGTTGGGGTCTGGAATGCACTTCTTGAGAGTGGAGTTGTCATGGTAACCTCACAAACATTTGAAAATACATGGTTGTGCACTTGAAATACCATAAGATTCACGGCTACGGGTCTTGTGTCGGAAAGTGGCCCTAATGTAGACCGTGCTATGTTTCTGATGGTACAGAGTCTGTGCTTCTGTAATAGTATGACTGTGGAAGGTCAATCATTGACTATCTTAAGATAGGAATTGATGGATTTCTGAAGAATATCTTACCAAAGTTGATATGTGTGAACTTGCAATATCTTCTGAAAATATGTCAATGACAAAATTAAGAGAAAAAGGTGCAGAGAATTGAGGACAGGGAAATAGCAGAACTATGGAGCAAATACTTCAGTTTTGGCTTCACAGAAGAAAACAAAACAAAAAAGAAAACTTCTTTGCAATATTAGGGAACTTTAATCTGGTGAGAAAAAGGGAATAGAATGAAATTAGCAACTACACAGTTTTAGAGAAAGTATTGGACTGAAATTAATGGGCATAGACAAAATCAACAGTAACTTATGAAATGGGAATCATTTTTGAGAAAGTGGTTTTTAGCAAAATTTTGGAGAAGGCATTAATGCAATACGATTGGAATCTCAGAAAGATTTTTGATAAAGCTCCAAGCATTTTGTGCAAATTCGAATCATGTGGGACTGGGGCTAATATATGGTCATGGTTTTAGAATGGGAGAGCTGGCAGGAAATAATGAGTAGAAACAAAACCATGTTTTTTTTTTAATGGAAGGCTTGGAGGATATAATAAGGATTGGGATTTGGGATGCAGCTATTCCCAATACACATCATATATTTGGTTGAGGGGTACAAATGCAATATTCCCAAGTCTGCCGACAGCAATAAACGATGTCAGCTTTGTAAGTGGATGAGTGGCATGTAAATAAAAGCTCCAAGGTGATTGAGACAAGTGGAGTGACTGGGAAAACACGTGGTAGATGAAGAGCAACGGGAGAGATGAGATGTTGTGTACTTTGAAGGGAACAATAGAATGGTAGCCTATCATTTGAAAAGGGAGTCGTTGAAATTTTTTGATCTATAAATGAACTTAAGCTGCATTTTTGTTTTATTTTCTGCGCAACCTTCCCAGTCCATGTAGGTTAGTGAGTTCAGAAGCCAGAAGCCATTACTGGGAATGGCATTGGCACGCTGATCAGTGTGCACAGGCCCAGCAAGTGGGGAGCTGTAACATTGAAAAGAATCTGGATCTCCCTGTACACCAGTCACTGAAAGCAATATTGCAGGAGCAGAAAACGAGTAGGCCGATAAATGGTGTATTCACCTTCATTTCAGGGGGATTTGAATACAGGAGTAAGGGTAATTTCCTGAAGCTGTAATGGCCTTTGTGGGACGCCATCTCGAACATTACGCAGTATTGAGTGCAGTTGCGGTCTCCTTACCAAATCAAGGACAAACCTGACATTGGGAGAGAGCAGTGAAGGATGACCAGACTGATCTCTGGGATGACAGGCCTGTTGTGGGAGCAGAGCTTGGGGCAACTGGGCCTGTATTCCATGGGCTTTAGGAAAATGAGTGGAGATCTCAGTGAAATATATTAACCTCTGACAGTATGAGACAGATTGATTAGATTAGATTACATTACAGTGTGGAAACAGGCCCTTCGTTCCAACAAGTCCACACCGCCCCACCGAAGCGCAACCCACCCATACCCCTACATTTACCCCTTACCTAACACTACGGGCAATTTAGCATGGCCAATTCACCTGACCTGCACATCTTTGGACTGTGGGAGGAAACCGGAGCACCCGGAGGAAACCCACGCAGACACGGGGAGAACGTGCAAACTCCACACAGTCAGTCACCTGAGGCGGGAATTGAACCCGGGTCTCCGGCGCTGTGAGGCAGCAGTGCTAACCACTGTGCCACCGTGCCACCCATTGGAAGCAGGGATGATAATTCCCCAGGCTGGGATATCTAAAACAAGGGGCCACAGTATTAGGTTCAGGCAGACCAGTCTGTATTGTGATGAGAATAAATGTCTGCACTGGTACCCTGGGGAACTATCTCCCAAATCAGGCTATAGAAGCCAAGGCGCTGAATATAAATAAGGATTTCTGGAAATTAAAGGGATATGGAGAGAGCAGGAGTATGATGTGAAGATAGAAGATCAGTTATCATTCCAGGTTATTCTCCAATAACACGGTAGCTGTGTTCCTGTGCAACACTGTGTTGTAGTAAATCGTGCAATATTAATAATGGGACCTATGGGAAAAAGAGGGTAATGGGCACCCCCACCCCCAAAAATCAGTAAAAAAACAAAAATTAAGCTTAATCTAACACGCACACTGGCACAGAGTAAATACATCTTTAAATCACATATTGTAATGGAACTGTGCTGTAAATGTAAAACTTTCACACTACAGTCACTGACTGCAGCCATGTACCTTTCACCACACTCATCACCAGAACGCGTGCGGGGCTGACTGACCACGTGATGCAGAATTTCAGTTCTCCTCAAGATTCTACCCCCCACCCCCATTTGAAATAAAGTTCCTCCTAAATGTAGATCACAATTCACAGTTTCAGGCTCAGTTTCAAGTCTTGCAGAGCAGAATGCATTCCTGTTTTAGCTGAACACAATGACTATGCATTTTTCAGAAAGAAGATCCCGAATTTGGGTTTTGCTGTTCAGCTGGTGCCCGTCAAGGAATCGCGTCACAGTGAACGGGAATGCACTTTATAGAAAACGGTTCACGAATTGCATTGCAGTCAAATCGTATTTAATAAACACGTGTTATAGAAGAACTGTTGTATATTGAATGGAGGAGCAAAATTGATGGGACGAAGGCACTACAGCAGTTCTCATTTTATATTTTAAAATGTTTAATTATGGAATATGAACAGTGTATGAGAAAAACTGCATTGAGGAGATGTTTGGCCATGCATTAGCATAGGGAAATCTCAATGCATTGGATAGCTTATTCATTTCCCAATGTTTCTGTGCAGTCTGTTAGAATGCTCTGTAAATGTTGTCACAAGCTCTCAGATGTTCGGAAGGAGGTCACTGCAGGGTCAACAGGACGGTGTTTCCCGTTCCCTTTTCCGATACTGAGGCTGGTGCCGGGAGTTCTGTCCGGTTTTATCCTTTAAGATCTCGAAGCAGTTTGATACAATTGAGTGTCTTGCTTGGCCGATTCAGAGACCATTGAAAAGATTTATCACATATGTGTGTGGCTGGACTCACCTTTAGGCCAGACCAGTAAAGTACAGGAGATTCACTTCCTGAAAGTACATTGGGGAAGGAGATTGATGTTTACAATCAATATTGGACACAAGGTCACTATTACTGGCACCAGATTTGAGGTCTCGATATTTTATTAAAGAGTTTTAACTTCCACCAGCTGCCGGAGAATTAACCTGGTCTGGATTAATAATCCAGTGACATTTCCACAGCAACACCATCTCCACATGGGGCCCTACCAGAAACCATACTGAGCAGATTATCTCTGTGCTTCTTGACAGCTCCGTCGAAAAGAACTCCCACCAATTTGTTTACCGTGATGGTACTGAGGGGTGGTAATTGGTCAGATTTTAATTATTCTCCTCTTAGGAATTGGACATAGTTCAGTTATTTTCCACATTGCCAGGGAGTTGTCAGAGTTGGATCTGGAGTGAAACCGCTTCCCCAGGGACACGGCTTGTTGTGCCGCAAAAGTCTTCAGTCCTATTGCAGGAATGGTGTCCGGGGCCATTGCCTTTGTCGTATCTACTGTGTTTAGCTGTTCCTTCATGTCACGTGCAGTGAAGCGAATTGGTTGAGGACTGCCATCTGTGATTCTGTGAGCATCATGGTGGGGGTAAGATAGATCATCCACTCAACAAATCTGGCTGAGGATAGTGCAGACACCACATACTTGACTTTTTCCCTGATTACAGAGCTGTTCCGATATGTAGAATGAAGATATTTGTGGAGTCTTCTCCTCCAGCAAATTGTTTAGTAGTCCATCGGCATTTATGCTTGGATTTGGCAGGACGACAGAGCTTAGATCCGATCTGTTAGTCTTGGGATCATTTCCCCCTCTCCATCAGACGTTAGTCCTGCTGTTTCGAATGTAACCAGTCACATGTGGTAGCGTTCATGCGTTGTAATCAGGTTTAGGTGCACGTGATTCCGACCCTGGTATGTTCATACACATTCGTCACTGAACCATGCATCGGCTTGATGGTAATGGTAGACTGATGGATTATCTCCGGGATGAAGTTACAGATTATCATTTAATATAATTCTGTTTCTGCTGCTGCTGTGGTCTACAGCATCAGATGATAACTCAGTTTGAGTTGCAATATCTACAATTCAATTTTACTGACTGTCCCACAGTTCAGACCAAGACCCATTCATACATCAGCCCTGTATTCTGTGACCTAACCTGGTTTCTGATGCAGTAACACTTCCACTTTCATATTCTCATTCTTCTGAGGGCCTCTCCCTGGTATCACGCCTATAATTTGTTACTTTAACTCAATCCAATTTAAGCAATAATCTAAATCGTTTCTTTTCGACAATGTCAACTTCTGTATTTGAAGTAAATGTGTTTCCCTCTGTTTCTATCCATGACCATGATTCAGAGCTCTGCAGTGTCAGTGATGCCAGACTTACGTAGTTTCACAGTCAAGGAACTTGTACACCATGCATTATTGTTCAGTCCCCAGTGTACGGCGCTCCATGTTGGACAGGATGTTTGTGCATATTTGACATCCTTCTTTGGAATTTGTCCAAAAACAGAAATTGCTGAAAAAATTGCTGAAGATGTTGCAGCATCTTCTGGAATGAATGCAGTGTTTATTCTTTCAGGTACGGTGACCCTCGACAAAGCTCCCAGTTTCTCAAGCCATTTTAGTATTTTTATTACCAGTATCCATTGTTATTTGTCTTGTGAAAATTTGTTCTGTGCCTATATATTTCTGGAGAAATTCAGCAGGTCTGTCAGCATCTGCAGAGACAGAGAAACAGCGTTCGCATTTCAAGCCCCGTGTGACACTTCTTCATAATTGAAAAGGATTGGAAACTTAGCTTTTTAAAAGCTTGCCTGAGGTGGGAGATAGGTGACAGGGAAAAGAGGGCGTGGCAAAGATAAACCGGCTGTTAGCAGTGGTGAACGAGAAAATGATATAAAATGGGTTTGAATTAAGGTGTGAATGGAGAAAGGGGTTCTCTATATTGAGTGCAAGATAAAGAAGACACAATCGCACAAGGTGATAGGGAGGCCAGGAGGGAGTATGTTGACAATGTGGCATTATAAAGGTCTGGCCATAAATATGTTTTCATTGTCGAAATCATCGTCCCCTTTAGACAAAGGATATCAGGTGCTTGACTTCTTATAGGCACTAGTAAGCGTTTCATGCTGCCTTAGTATAGTAATTGGGAGAAAGTAAATCAGAGTATGAAGTTTCGGCTGAGTATTGTTTACCTGTCATGTTTACTATAGTTTCAAATTTGCAGTATTTATCTTTAAATGCTTGATCTTGAAGTTAATATTGGATGGAGTGTGGAAGGTTGAGGGATGACATTATAGAAGTTTCTAAAATCAGGAGAGGTATGGATAGGGTGAATAGCCAAGGCCTTTTCCACAGGATGGGGGAGTTCAGCCGGAGAAGGCATAGGTTTAGGGTGAAAGAGGGAAAATTTACAAGGGGCGCCGGGGCAGTGATTTTACACAGAGGGTGGCGTGGGTATGGAATGAGCTGCCAGAAGAAGAGTGGTAGATGCATGTTCAGCTAAAACATTTAAAACACACTTGGACAAACATATGGATGGGAAACTGTTAGAGGCATATGAGCCGAATGAAATTAGCTTAATTTGGAAAACCTGGCCAGCATGGACATTTAGAAAAGCTTCACGCAGGTTCATTGTGGATTTGTGAAAGGGAAGTTACCTTTTGCCACCTAAAATCATGCAAAGTACTTCTGGAGATGCCTGAAAATGGAACAAGCGGACTCGATAAAGGAGATCTGTTAGACACCAGGCTTTCCAGAGTTTTTCCGAAAGGTATTACAAAATAAAAGTTCTTACACAAGACAGAAGCTCCTAGGATGATGGCGAATGTATTAACATGGGATGATGATTGCTTAACATATAGAAATTGGAGATTCAGGATTAATGGATCTTCATGATAAATATATGTCGGCTGGAGGACCACAGCTATCAGTCCGATGGCATCAGTTATTTACACTCTATACTGATAGTCTGAAGGAGGGAGCTGAGTGCAACATACATCCAGGTTTGAGGATGACACTGAGAATCAAAAGGCAGGCTGTTATTTAATGGAGAGAACTTCCAGAAGAAGAACAGTACAAAGGGATTGGAGTATTCCTGCGTATGAACCATAAAGTCAGCATGCTGATGCAGCAAGTAACTAGGTTGGTTCATTACCCTCCTTCCACGGATGAAAGAGTTGTGTTATTGAGAATCTTTAAAATGGAGAGGCGATTATTAATTGGGGTTTAAATGAATGAGTGATATTGCTGAAAAATACAAGACACCAAAGTCACTGGAGAAGGTAGATGTGAAGTTGTTACCATTCCTGAGTGGAGTCTCGAACTCGATGACATAGATACCGAATATGGAACATCGATTTCTATCTGAGATGCAAAGTGATGCCTTCTCTCAGAAGGTAGCAAATGTCTGGGATTCCCTAACCCAGAGAGGTGTGGAGGGATACAAGGAGTTGGCAAGAAAGTGGAGTGAGACCTGGAGTAGATCAGCCATGTTCGTAATAAATGACAGGGCAATCTTGAGGAGCCGAATAGCCTACTCTTGTTCCTATTTATTAATTTCACATGTTGTGCTTTTGCTATGTAACTGGTTATTTTCCCGGAAGTTGCGTTGTTTAATACTACATTCGGGTGAGCAGAGGATTTGTTTAAGTTAGCGCTGGGTGGGGTATGGGGGCTGTATTCACAGCAAATCTGGGTCTGTAACACGAGCCACATCTGGAGCAGACGTTGCAGAGAGGGGAAGCCTGGAAACAGAGATTGGGGGTGAGTGTCACTTCCTGATCCAGCCTGGATTTTCCAAGTGCATTTCCCAAACTACACCTAACCATCGGAGTGGCCTTGATCTGCCCCTGTGTAGCAGGAGCGAAGGGCTGAATGGAACATCAGAACAGAGGGCTAAGGGACACGAGTGGGCCATTCGGCCCTTTGACACAAATCAACCAGTAAATAAAATCGTGGCTCTTCTCATTGTGGTCCCAGCTGCACTTTTTTCTCCTTGCACCATTATCCCTGATTCACCTGTCTATGGGAAATCAGACGAAGCTAGCCTTGATATAATATAAAGATTCAGCCATCCCAATCTTCTGGGAAAGAGAATTCCCATTTGAATGAATTCCCACTTTGTGATTTTTTTTCTCACTCCAGTTGTGACTGAGGATGGAGGATGTCACTCTTTCCTTTTCTAGTCCCACTCTTCCACTGCTCACAACAAATTTTAAATGTAACCAGGTTGGTGATATGGCCGATGATAAAGGTCTCAGACTGAGTCAGGTTCAGTGATAAGGACAAGTCAGGCAGATTTCTTTAGTCAACCACAAGTTACTCACAGAACTAACGGAGGAGTATGTTGGATCTGTGGGTAGCACTGCTTCCTCACATCACCAAGGATCTGGGTTCAATTCCAACCTTGGTGACCCTCGATGTGGAGTTTGAACATTGTCCCTGTGTCTGTGTGGGTTTCCTCCCAGTGCTCCAGTTTCTTGCCACAGTCCAAAGATGTGCATTTTAAAGTAGATTGCCCATAGTGCCCAGGGATGTGTAGGTTAGGTGGGTTAGTTATGGGAAATGCAGGGTTACATGGATAAGATTGGGGGGCACGGCCAGTGAGATGCTGTTTGGTGTATCAGTGCGGACTTCATGGACGGAATGTCCTGCCTCCACACTGTAGAGGTTCTATGACAATGACAATCAATTTGGACGATACAATCACCCAGTGGGTACATACCTAAACACTCTTATCAAGGTTTTATATGTTTCATGCTCATTCCAAGAGTAACCTTTAAAAGCCTTCATAATATAACCCCTTCACCCAAGGAATACGTGAAATGAAATATCTCTGAACTGCTTCTAATGTAATTATATCCTTTCTCACATAAGGAGACACAAAAAAAACTAATCTCACACTCAGATCATAATGTTTATAATTGTTTTCTCAAAGTGCTGTGAGTCTTTGTAACACTCTTCCCCACAGACCATTGGAGCCAGAAATATTGAATATTTTTGAGGCACAGATGGAAGGTTCATAAATAACAGCAGGGTCAAGGATTATCGAGGAATGGGCAGCAATGTGCAGTGTGGGGGAAATGTAGACAGTAGTATCAAATAACACGGCTTCAGAACCTCCAGGAATATAATGCAAAATTAAATGATAATATCGACAACATGTTAAGAGGGAATACAAGATGGCGGCGATCCAGAAGGTCCGCTTTGCTGGGCTCTGCATCAACACACGGGCAAAGTGGTTCTCTAACCACCCCATCCCTGGCATTTAATTAAATTTCAACACTAAAAGAGCGGTAGAATCTTTACTAATCCCATTTTGTCAAGTGGAAATGACAAAACACGGGAAAGGATCGAGCATGACTCAACACACGGTGCACCCGTCAGAAGCATCGAGCATGCCTGAGGCTGTAGCTGCAACCCACTCTGCTTGTTCCATGGACCCAGGTACTTACCAGGCCTTGGTCACTGAGTTCACCAAGTTATGCGAAATGATTGAAGCCATGATTGAAGAAGGGTTGAAGAAACTGCAGTGGCTAGAGCCGCTCTCAGCCGTGCTCTAAAAGCATGAGCAGCAAGTTCACAGCCTTGGAAACAGAACAGACGATGTCATGCAGTGGCAGAGCCCGTGATCGATTCCTCTCGGGAGAAGATCCTCGCCCTTGAAAAACAGATCTGCACCTTAACTGACCAAGATGACAACCTCGAGAACAGGGTTAGGATGAAAAATATTTACATCGTCGGTTTGCTGGAGCGGACAGAAGGTGGTCAGCAGCTGAATTTTTTCAAGAACTGGCTGCGGCGATTCCTTCACTTCAACACTGAGGAGAGACGGGTGAAGACTGAAACAGTTCATTGGCTTACGGTGCACAGGTCAGGCTCAGACCAACGCCTTCATCCTGTCCTTGTTCGATTACACAGTTGTGGGGACAAACAAAGACTAATGGAATTTTCCAGAACCCAGGGGAAAGATCCGATGGCTTTAATTCACAAGGGTTCCAGTATTATGTTCTTTCAGGACTTTTCAACGGCGGTGATTCAGGAAAGAAAATCTTTTGATGATGTCAAGAGAACAGTAAGGGAACTCTGGATTCAATATTTGTTACGGTACCCAGCGGTGCTCAGTATTGCTTTCAATGGATCCACGAACTCGTCTGACTCTCCAGAGAAAGCGAAAACTTTGTGGACATTTTAAAGTAAGCTGTATATTTAGATAATCATGTATCTCTCTTAAAGAAATTTTGTTGGAATTTTCTGCTATTAACCAGTGTTAAATTATAGCCGGAAATGGGTAGAGTACTCATTTTTAACTTCTTCATTAGTGTTACTACTCTTTTTTTCTTTCTTTGCTTGTGTCTGGGGTGCAGCTCAAGCTGGAGGGAGTTACAAAGGTAGTTGTCATGACTAAGTGCCGATCGAAGTGCAGTTCATGCCCGATTTTTGTTATTAATTGCCCTGGATTCCATATTGGTAGCGGGCAGAAGATAAAGTTTTGAGATATGTAAGCATCCCCAGTGGGCGGTGGGGGGTAAATTCCCCAATTGAGTGTCATTGGCATTTTGGATTTTATTTCGTTCTTTGGATTTTTATGTGTTTAGCTTTGGAAAGTTTTGAGAGCTTGTTAGTTGTAGTAGTTTTAGTTTGTACAGTTTTAAGGCTCTATGAGTCTTTTTTTCATTAATGACCAGCGATGTGTAATTCGATGTGAAACTCGAGAGTTGAATGCTACGGTGTGTTCTGGATAATGATGTGCTTAAATGTTATACATGGAACATTAAGGGGAGCCATCTGCCAGTCAAGAGGAAAAATGTACTTTTTAGTCTTAAAACAGAGAGGGTGGATGTTGTCCTATTGCTGGAGATGCACCTTGATGACAAGGAACATTTGACATTATAGCAGGGTGGGTTTGATCGGGTTTATTTCTCATCTTTTAATACTAGGAGTAGGGGAGAAGCCATACTAGTGAAGAAGAGTCTTCCATTTAAATTACTAGATTGTATTAGACACTCACGGAAGGATCATCATTCCCAAAGTCTTCGACTATGGGAATTAATACAGTATTTTGAATGTTTATTGCCCCCTGGCGCACCGTCTTAAAATCCTGGAAGATGCATTTTCCAAAGTAAGTTATCTTGCATCATGGCACATTATTGTAGAAGGAGACATTGACTGTCTTATGGCCCCACGGTGGACAGAATGTCCAAAGGTACCCCAATACCCTCGTTATAATGTAAGAAATAAGTGGGTTAGAGCTGGTGGATACCTGGAGGCAGATCTACCTCACAAGTAGGGATTTTATTTTCTTCTTTAACCCGCACAAATGCCACACGAGGGTTGATCTCTTCCCCCATCCCTGCAACAATCTTAGACACGGTGTCATCCTGCACATTTGGGAATATTACCCCAATATACCTGCCCCAGAATTAAGATAGAAGTCATATAAGATTATGTTGGATGCAGATGAGGGTCTCATGTTTTTGTCAAATCCCACAGTTTCGGCAGCTCACGTGATGCAATGCATTAATTCGCTTATCATGTTTTCGGGCTTTAAGATTAATTTTACAAAGTTTGTGGCCAAAACTATGGGAGGTCTCAGGGTAATACCTGAGATTGAAGGCAAATCCTGGTTTCCTTTTAAACGGTCACTGGGGTGGTTTCCCTATTTCAGTATATTCATTACATCTGTCTTTGATCATTTATTTAACGTGAACTATGTCCATGTGTTTGACAAAATTAAAAAAAGACCTTCAAAAATGGGAGGAACTTCCAATATCCTGGGAAGGTCGGATAACTCTTATTAAAATGAATGTCCTTCCTCATTTACTATACCTCGTGTGAATGCTTCCTTTGATGTTTCCCAGACAGATATTTAGGAGACTTTATGGCTGGTTTAGCTCTTTTATTTGGCAACATAAGCGACTGTTTATCAAGCTAACCAAATTGCAACTACCCCACAGATTGTGGAGAGTAGATCTCACAGATTAAATGCTATCAATTAAGCTCTTTATTATCCTATATTAGTATCTGGGCCACTGAGGACCCGGCGTCAATACGGTTAGATATTGAACCCTCTCAGAAAAAGTGAACCCTTATTAGTCTATTGTTCTTAGACAAAATGACAACATTTATGGAGTATTGTCATAATCCAATAATTATCAATAAAGTTAAAGCATGAATGACAATGAGTCAGATCGAGGGCAATACAGCCAAAGCCTTGTTTCTTACCCCTATAATTGGTATACCAAGTTGTCAACCGGGGATACTGGATGCCATGTTTAAACTGTGGGAAGCCAGGGGTGTACCTTGCTTCAGATATTTAGAATTAATAGAATCCCTACAGGGTGGAAACAGGACCTTGGGCCCAACAAGTCGACTTCGACCCACCCAGACCCATTCCCCTACCATTCTATATTTACCCTGACTAATGCCCCAACCTACACATCCCTGATTTATCAATAGCCAATTCATCTAAACCGCACATCTTTGGATCCTGGTGCTGTGAGGCCGCAGTGCTATCTCCTGCGCCACGACGTTTTATTTCAGGGAGAAAGAATGACATCATTGATCAAATAACTCGTAAGTATGGACTACATAGTAGAGACGTCTTCTGTTTGTTTTTGATTTCAGATCAGAGGTTTGATTTAAAAAAAAAACACACTTTTAACAGACTCTTACAGATCCAATAGAGAGAAGCGGGTGCTTAGTGCTCAGAATGCACTTTCTGTCAGTACCCTTTATCATTATTTGGAGAGTGTCCCCTCAGCTGTGCAGCTTTGTGATGTCTGCGAGAGAGAGTTGGGGTTCAGAACACCTCGGAGAGATGGGAGGATATTTGTGAAAATGCTCGAAGGATTTTGATCTGTAATAGGATCCATTCCATGCAGTTGAAAATTTTTCGTAGGGTCTATCTGACCCCAAATTGTCTCTCAAAATGCAAAGTGGGATTATCTTCAGCATGTCGTAAATGCAGAATGACTACAGGCACTCTTACTCATTGCTTGTGGTCCTTCTTCAGGCTTCATATATATTGGAGCACTGTGTTCAGTGTGATAGAGCGGGTTTTGGGGACTGAATTGGAAATGGACCCGTTTTTCCTTTTCCTGGGCATGACCAGGATAGTTTGCAGAGATGCACATGAGGAAAAAATGTATCCTTACTTTCTGTGCTAGGAAAATGTTCTGTTGTGTTAGATGTCTGAAAACCCCAGGTCTGTTGGGTCGTCGTAGGTTCTTCATGGAGAATATCCATTTGGACTTTCTCACCAGTGTGGTGCATCAAAAAACAGAGATTTATATAAGACATGGCAGCCCACGATACAGGTTTATTTGTCACATTAAGAAGGGCTTATATATAACCATGACGATATGGTCTAATGAATCTAATATCCAGCGAGGAAGATTTATGAACATAAAAATGTGTATCAGTTAATGCTCTTGAAGAACGAGCGCTATCGTTTTGTTACGCTGAGCTGTACTATTTATTCATTATTTATTGTTTATTTTTCTTTTTTCTCTGTCTATTTAGTGTTTTTAACTTGTTTTGTATGTACATGCATATGAGTGTAACTTTGATCAGTTAATTGAGTTATGTTGTTATTGGGTTATTATAATATTAAAAATCTCTTTTTCAATAAAATTACTATTTTTAAATTAAAATGCTAACATTGATAGAATAGAGTCCCAAATAACTCTCATTAGAGAGACCACTCATGCTGGTTTACCGTGAGGGTCACCACATTTCGGGTGATGAGGTGACGTTGAGAGTGCATCCCCTTCATGATAACCTCAGTCAGTGTGAGGAGCTGAACCTGCGCAGTTGTCCTCCCTCTACATCACAAACCTGCCGTCCAGCCAACTGAGGGACGACAGAGCAACTGTTACAGACAGAAACAGTCACAGGCAAAGGGCAAGAGAAACTTTCATAAGAATGAAAAGGCTACAATTCAGATAACGGTCAAAATACCGGCTGAGGGTAAAAATGTTCTCTGCTCGAAATTGTATATTATAACAAGACAGCTTAGAAGCTGTGTTTGATTTAATATTATTAAGGTGAGTCAAGTTAAATAACCAGAATTACTAAGTGTGATTGGACATCTATAACAAAAAAAATGTGTAGATTTTTGTTTGGTCTGTGGAAAGCATGCTGACAGTTGCATGAAAGTATATAGCTGATGGAATATATTGTTAGGAGAGTGCATTCCATGGGAATTGCCCTCGAACAGACGCTAGAAGAAAACTGGGGTAAAAGTGCTTGAGTGTCGTCTGGTCAGTGACAGGAACCCAGGGAGTTGAATGACTGAAAGTTCCTGTAACATGGAGCTGAGAAAACTATCAGGTCAGCCGGACCTTATTAAATGCTAGAGCAAGTTTGAAGGGCTGAATGACCTCAGCGTGGTTTGAATTGTGTGTGATTTGAAAAATGTACATCTCTACTCCTTCCTCTTATGAGTTACACACTGGGGCACTGCCAGTTTCTTGAAACTGGGAATTATTTGGAACTTTATCCGGAATTCTCCATAATCGGCATTCTCCAGAATATTCTATAACTGTCGTGACGGGGGGAATTGAAAACGAGAGAGAGAGAGAGAGAAGGCGCTGCAGTGAGCGTGTTGGAGCATGAGCCCTGATGGGGGTCAGTGCTATAACAGATATACAGTGACTGTGAGGGAACAGAGAGAATACGGTGACCCTTACCCTGACAGAATGGGGAAGGTGATTGATGCGTGTCCTGTATTGCTGGATATTTCTTTAGACTGCAGATACTGCATTGAGCTGGGTGGTGAGCACAGACCATGCTCGGTAGGTCTGGTGGTATGGCCCCCTCTGGTAAGTGAAAGGTCCCCCTCTGTACTAGTCCATCCACTATGTCTGCCGTGCTCTGTCAACAAACCGTGGTGTAATTGTCCCTTATATGCCATGCTCGGGGTAATCTGTGCAGGGCAGCACCAACCTGAGAAAGCTCAACCGTGTGCCCCTTAGCGTTTTAAAGATGGCACCAGTGCCAGGGATCACGGAATATCCAGGGGCACACGGGCGACTGTGTGTACCTCCAGTCATGATGGGTGGGAGAATCGGGCTGGTATTGAATAAGAGGGACACCATGGGGTGGGGAGGGTAGCTTATGAGGTGAGTTCGATAAGATAGCACCAGGAATTTAGCTCAGCTTCGTACAAACAATCCCTCTGTCACACTCAATGAAAATGAATTTGAGACAAATTACTGTTTTACACAGCTCAATGTGTCGAAGACTCTGCGGTTCTCCCTCCCAGTTGCAAAGCTACAGGACAAATGCTCATTCAAAACTCTCCATCGCCTGAACTCACACGAATATACCATTTACTCATAATTCTTCATAATACTGACCCGTGTTGCATGACACAATCGAAATGGCTTCATTTCAGCATTCTGGAACCAGTGAACATATCTTTCCATGACATTTTTACTCGGTCTCCCCCTCCCTGTCTCTATCCCAAAACACACGTATTTACAGTCATACAGTTCTACAGACGGAAACAGGCCCTTTGGCCCAGATGTTTCATGTCGAACAAAATGTCCATCCACACTCATCCAATTTCTCTGCCCTTGCTCTTTATCCTCTAATCCTTTCCTATCTGTGTATTTGTCCAAGTGCCTTTCCAATGTTGTTATTGTACCCACCTCAACCACTTCCACTGACAGCTCAGTGCATATGTGTACCATTATGTGTGTAAAAGAGTTGCCCCTACGAGTTAATTTTTTATTTTATTCCTCTCGAAGCATTAACAGATGTCCTCTCGTCCTCGATTCCCCAACCTTGCGAAAACACTTGAAGTATTCATCCCTATGCACGTCTCTCATAATTTGCTAAGATCTACACTTCTATATGTATCCCTTCAGTTTCCTAGGCTGTAAAGAAATAAGTTCTAACCTGTCCATAATCTCCCTAAAACTTAAACTCTTTAGCTCAGGAAGCATCTCTGAAATTCCTTCTACACTCTTTCTAATTCAATAATATCCTTTCTACAGCAAGGAGAACAAAACTGAAACCAATGCTCCAACTGCAGCCTTACCAACACCCTGTACAACTGCAACATAATGTCCCAACTTCTATACTCAATGCACTGATGTAGGCCAGTGTGCCAACAGCCTTCTTCATTGTCCTGGGTATCTGTGACTCAAAATTCAGACAACCGTGCACATGATCTCCAACGTCCTTTTGATCCACTGCACTACTTAAGGCGCTCTCATTCATCACTAAACTCCTACCTGGATTTGACTTTCCAAAATGCAAGACGTCACACTTATCTATATTAAACTCCACATGCTATTTCTCAGCCCACTTCTCCAGTTGTTCAAGGTACTGCTGCAATTTCTGATAATGTTCCTCACTGGATGCCTCCTATTTTAGTGTCATCTATAAACTTATTAACCTTGTGTTGTGCACTCTCGTCCAAATCATTGATATAGATAACAAACAGCAATGGGCCCAGGACCGACCCCTGAGGCACTCCACTAGTCACAGGCCTCCAGTCCGACAACATACCTCCACCATAGCCATTTGCTTCCTAACGCCAAGCCAATTCTGTCACCAATTTACCAGATTATCTTGGAGTCCATGCGATCGAACCTGCTCGAGCAGCCTACTATGTGGTACCTTATCAAAGGCTTTACTGAAATCCATATAGAATATGCCCACCACCCTGCCCTCGTCAACCTTCCTGGTCACTTCCTCAAAAAACTCGAACAAAATTTGTATGGCCTGATCAACCATGCAGAAAGCTATGCTGATTGCTCCAAGTCAAACTCTGTTTTTCCAAATGCATGCATATCTTATCTCTCAGAACCTTCTCAAGTGGTTTACTGAAAACAGATGTGAAGCTTACTGGTCTGTATTTCCCAGGCTTTTCTTTGCAGCCATTCTTGAATAAGGGCACAACATTTACTACTGCTCAGTCTTCCTGGACCTTGGCCCCTGACCTGTCTTCTCTAGCCTCTTGCAGTGCTCTTAGATATATCTGTTCAGGACCAAGAGATTTATCTGACTTTATGCGTTCTAATATGTCCAACAGCAACTCTACTGTGATATGAACGGTACCAAGATATAACACCTAACCCCCACCCCAAAGGTAACTGATCTTCATGTCTTTCTTCATGGTAAACACAAGAAGGGAAATTGAGGACCTCGCCCATCTCTTGTGGTTTTACACATGAATGACTACTTTGGATTTTAAGCCGTCCTATTTTCTCTCTAGTCATTCTTTTCCTTTACTATACTGAAAGCACATCTTTGGATCCACAGAATTGGTCCACAGATTCAAGCTGGAATTAGACAGGGGACTTGCAAAGGTTGATTGAAGTAGCTTGTTTCCAGGCAAAAGGATCTCTGGTAAATGGGAGGCCTTTAAAAGTGAGATAGCTCGAGTTCAAGGTCTATATGTTTCTGTGAGGGTGAAGGGAAAGTGAGGCAAGAAGAGAGAACCCTGGATGACAAGAGATAATCAGGCTCTAACCAGCAAAAAAGGAGGCGTGGCTCAGGTTCAGGCAGCAGGAATCAATGGAATCTCTGGAGAGACACAAGGGATACAGGAGTTTACTGAAGAAGGACTGTGGGCAGCACGATGGCACAGTGGTTAGCACTGCTGCCTCACAGCACCAGAGACCCGCGTTCAATTCTTGCCTCAGACGACTGACTGTGTGGAGTTTGCACGTTCTCCCCGTGTCTGTGTGGGTTTCCTCCGGGTGCTCCGGTTTCCTCCCACAGTCCAAAGATGTGCAGGTTAGGCGAACTGGTCATGCTAAACTGCCCGTAGTGTTAGGTAAGGGGTAGATGTAGGGGTATGGGTGGGTTGCGCTTCGGCGGGGCGGTGTGGACTTGTTGGAACGAAGGGCCTGTTTCCACACTGTAAGTAATCTAATCTAATCTAAAAAGGAAATCAGGAGGGTGAAAAGGGGCTATGAGATAGCCTTGGCTTGAACCTGTGGACCAATTCTGTCCCTCCCATAACTATTTTAAAATTAATACAATAATAGTCACCGTTCCCAAAATGCTCCCCCACTTTACCTCCGTCACCTATCCTGCCCTATGTCTCAACAGTAGGTCGAGTTTGTCCCTTCCCGAGTAGGACTCTCTATATGCTGCTTGTGAAATCTTTCCTGAACACACTTAACTAATTTCTTTCCATCTAAGTCCTGAACCTTCTGGAAGTCCCAGTCTATGTTAGCATAATTAAAATCACCTATTATGACAATCCTTTTGCTCCTGCAATTCTCCCCAGCCTCCCTGCATATTTGTTTCTCCAATTCCCATTGATTATTTGGAGGCTTATAGTGCAACCACTATAACATCACCATCCCCCTCTTACTTCTTTGCACCATCCACAAACTCTCACTCAACAGTATCTCAGTTATTTCATCTTTAAATACGGGAGTGGTATGGGCCTGAATCGGAACTATTAATATTGAAACTGTTTCAATTTACATCTCTCCCTTCCAGTGATTTTCACACCCACTGTAAGTTTCCCCACACTGCAAGTTTCCCCACAATGGGCAGCGATCTAACACAGTGTTACCGAACAATGCAACAGCCTGGGGTTATATATGAATGTACCAGTGCGGTCTGCACAGCTTTTCACGCTGGACATTTAGCCCAGGATTAAAGATCAAGTATTGGTGTGTGCTGCACAGAGTTCCACTCTGGGCATTGCTGGGTTGCATTCAGCTGTTCGCTAGCTGGATCTGCACAGTGCTCCATACTGAAATTATAATGGATGGGCTCGTTTTGTGATTTGGATTGTGAATGTGAGAGAACTAAACATCTGGCAATGTTATGTTTTATGTTTTCATTCTTGTGATTGGACCCTTCAAATCCTGACTCATCTGATTAGACCCGACCCTCTGGATGAGTCATGGTGACTGTTGTTACAGCATCTGGGTCTGCAACATGACTAACAAATGAAGCAGAGGCTACTGAGAGGGGGTCTCCGTATAATAGCATGAGGGAATCACTATCAGATCAGCCGTGGTCTTAGTGAATGGTGGGGAAGGATTGTGTGGACCCAAGAATGCAACTTATTCATCTAATTCTGCTTGCAACAGGCAAACTCCCCTCCTTTCCCAGTGTCCAAAGCTGGTGCGGAGTGAGTCACCTCCTGCTGTCCCTACGTAACAGGATCCTGGGGCCTCACAAGCCTTCAGATTTCCCAGTGCCAGTCTCGAGCAGTTGAGTGACTGCCTCCTGTTCCTGTGTCCCAATCTTGAGCAGTTGAGTGACTGCCTGCTTTCCCTGAGTCCCAGTCTCGAGCAGTTGAATGACACCCTCCTGTTCCTGTGAGCCAGTCTCGAGCAGTTGAATGACACCCTCCTGTTCCTGTGTCCCAGTCTCGAGCAGTTGAGTGACTGCCTCCTGTTCCACAGTCTCGAGCAGTTGAGTGACTGCCTCCTGTTCCTGTGTCCAAGTCTTGAGCAGTTGATTGACTGCCTCCTGTTACCGTGTTCCAGTCTCAAGCAGTTGAGTGACTGCCGACTGTTACCGTGTCCCAGTCTCCAGCAGTTGAGTGACTGCCTCCTGTTACCGTGTTCCATTCTCGAGCAGTTGAGTGACTGCCTCCTGTCCCTGAGTTCCAGTATCCAGCAGTTGAGTGACTGCCTCCTGTTCCTGTGTCCCAGTCTCGAGCAGTTGAGTGACTGCCTCCTGTCCCTGAGTCCCAGTCTCGAGCAGTTGAGTGACTGTGCTCTGTTCCTGTGTCCCAGTCTAGAGCAGTTGAATGACACCCTCCTGTTCCTGTGTCCCAGACTCGAGCAGTTGAGTGACTGCCTCCTGTTCCTGTGACCCAGTCTCGAGCAGTTGATTGACTGCCTCCTGTTCCTGTGTCCCAGTCTCGAGCAGTTGAGTGACTGCCTCCTGTTCCTGTGTCCCAGTCTCGAGCTGTTGAGTGACTGCCTCCTGTTCCTGTGTCCCAGTCTCGAGCTGTTGAGTGACTGCCTCCTGTTCCTGTGTCCCAGTCTTGAGCAACTGAGTGATGCCCCCTGATCCCAAGTTTGTGAAAATAGATGTCCTCCTCTTACTACTGACTAACAGGCTCCAATCGCTCTGTGCTCACCTGCTGCTTCTGTGGAATGGAGTTGAGGGCCTGAATGGCCTCTTCACATTCCTTTCAGCTTCTCTTGACTAAAAGCCTTTCTCCTGTTTCTGTAAAACACCATCAAAATCTGAATGATGTATTTTTGTATTTGACTCTCAGTAATTGAGCAAACAAGCTGACTGACAGAATTCAGAACCTTAATAGCCTCTTCCTGTTCCTGTGTTATACACTCAAAAGTAAACAGAGTCTCAGTGAGGTACAGCATGGAAAAAGACCCTTCGATCCAGTCGTCCATTCTGACCAAATATCCTAAATTAATCTCGTCCCTCTTGCCAGCACTTGGCCCATCTCCCTCTAAACACTTCGCATGCACGTACCCATTCAAATGCCTTTTAAATGATGTAACTGTGCCGGCTTCCACCCACCTCTTTTGGGTGCTCAGTCCATAAACACAGCAGTCTCTCTTTGAAAGTGTTGTACCTCATTTCCCTTTATAAATCTTTCCCCTCTCACCTTAAACGTTTTTCCTGTAATTGTCGACTCTCATATCCTTGGGTAAAGGCATTGACTGTTTACTTTATCTATGCCCCTCATGATTTTATAAACCTCTTTAAGGTCACCCCTCAGCCTCAACACTTGAAAATAGTCCCAGCCTATTCAAACTCTCCCTGTAATTCTAACCCTCCAACATCTGCAACATTCTTTTAAATCTCTTCTGCACCCTTTCAAGTTTGACAATATCTTTCCGACAGCAGGGAGACTAGAATTAATAGCAATATTACAAAAGCGGCCAAACCAATGTCCTGGACAGGTGCAACATGTCATGCAAACGCAGAGCCTCAAAGTACGTACCAATAAAGGGAAGATCACCAAGTGCCTTCTTCACTGCGCTGTCTACCTGTGACGGCACTATCAAGGAACACAGAACCTGCACCACAAGGTGACACAGAAGCTCAGTGGCTAGCATTGCTACCTCACAGCACAGCGATCTGGGTTTAATTCTATCCTTGAATGACTGCCTGTGTGGAATTTGCACATTCTCCCCGTGTCTGCGTGCGTTTCATCCGGGTGCTACGTTTTCCTGCCACAGTACAAAGATATTCAGGCAAGTGTAGATTGGACATGCTAAATTGCCCCAAGTACCCACGGATGTGTGGGCGAGGTGGATTAGCCATGGGAAATGCAGGCTCAGAGGTATAGGGTAGGGGTTTTTCCAGTAGGATACTATTTAGAGGGGTGGCCTCGATGGGCCAAATGCCCTGTTTCCTCACTGTAGGGATTCTATAATTTCAATGGAGTTCTCTTTGAGTGGCAACTTCCGACAGAACCCTACCTACATTTCTTGCCCTGATTTGTTTTGCCAAAATGCAACACCTCATATTTATCTAAATTTAACTCCATCTGCCATCCCTCGGCTGACCTAATCAAGCTCCCATTATAGTCTGAGAGTTCATTCTTCACTGCAGAATACACCACCAAATTTGGAATTATCTACAAACTTACTGACCATACTTCATATACTCAAGTGCAAATGATTTGTATAAGTGACAAAAGGCAGTGGACTCATTATTCATCTTTGCTGCACGCCACTGGTCACATTTCATGAACAAACATCTACTGTCACGCCCTGTCTCCAATATTAAACAAAATGTTGGATCCAAATGGCGAACTCTCCCTGGATTCCAGTCAGTCTAACCTTGCTAACCAGTCTACCATGCAGAACATTTTGGTTTTCTTACTGAATTCCATAAAGACAACATCCACTCTCCTGCCTTCATCAATCATCTTCATTACTTCCTCAAAACAAATCCCCCGAGTCAGTGAGAACTGATCTCCAATATACAAAGCCCTCTTAAGTCCTTGTCTTTCTAAATGCATATACATCCTTTCCCTCAAAACCCCCTCCAACAATTTAGTCACCATTGACGTCAGGCTCACCGATCTATAGTTACTTGTTTTTTCCTTACTTTCTTAAATAATGACATTAGGTTAGCAGGCTTCAGTCTTTTGACACATCACCTGTGGAAATCGATGATACAAATATATCAGCAAAACGCTGAGCAATCCCTTTCCTAGCTTCCCACATACTTTTGGGATACAACTGATCAGTTCCCAGGAAGTTGCTCATCTTTACATATTTGAAAATGTCCTACACCTCTTTGTAATACAGATACTTTTCAAGATATCACTATATATTTCTTAATTCTCCAGCTCTTCTAACCCCCTCCACATTAAATACTGAGGAGAAAAACTTGTTTCTAATCCCTCCCATCTCGTGTGGTTCCACACATAGATAGACTTACTGAGCTTTAAGAGGCCCTATTCTCTCACTAGTTAATCATTTGCCATCAAAGGATTTGCAGAATTTCTTCAATGCCTCGTTAACCCTATTTCTAAAGCCATCTCATGTCCACATTTTTCTGGCCCGATTTCCACATTGACTATACACTTACTGCCTTTTTCCTCCACTGGGGATCCACTTGATCTCAGCTCTGTTTACCTGACATGTGCCTCCTTCCTTACTTTGACCATGACATCAATATATCTAGCCATTCAGCACTCCCTGCACCCACCAGCATTGCCCATCTCACTAATAGGAGCACTTGGACTCTCTGAAACCAAGTTTTGATGGCCTTGCATTTTCCAACCATCCCTTTACCTGTGAATAGGGTATCCCAGCCAGCCTTTCACAGGGCTCGCCTAACACTTTCAAAATTGGCCTTGTTCAAAGTTAGAACTTCAATGTTTACATCAGGTCTTTCCTATTTCACAACTACTGTAAAACTAATATTTATGCGTAACAGACTTGAAAAGTTAAATAGACACTTCTTGCCCCTCTGGAACAGGCTTGAGAGGCTGAATGGCCTCCTCCTGTCCCTCTGTAATAGACTCGAGAGGCTTCATGGCCTCCTCCTTTCCCTGCGTAACAGACCCGAGACATTAAATGATACAGCAACCCATGGATTCTGAGCAGCCGGTAAACTGTATCTAATGGAGGCCCATTCCTTCTCAGTTACAGAAAGACAAACAACACAATGTACTCTAGGTGCGTTCTCAGTAACACTTCATGCAGCTGCAACGACACATCCCTTTGTTCTGAATGATTCTTTTGAGAAAATATGCCAATATTCCAGCTTTCCACCTTTCAAGTAGCAACAGGCTAATATGAGATGAATGGTCTTCTCTTATCCCTTTGTAAGTGGTCCATAGGGAAAGAATTGCTTCAGCCTTTTCCTGAGCAGCAGTCTCAATGCTCTGTCTCAAGGTTATGAAAAGATTTGATAGCAGGGCATTAAAACCAGGAGTAGCCTCACACTTGTCAATAAGTACCGGACTTTGTATTGAGGTATCTATAACTTGCCCAGGCGATTTTTTTTATGCAGCCGATCTGTTATTTTATAACTGCTTCCTTTCATAAACAGAGTGGAACATATATAGAGCCCTGCAGTGTTCTGTTAATACTCTCATATACAAGGCAAAAAAGATTTAAAAGATTGAAAGGTTTATGGACCAACCCTCAGCAACCCATCCATTCCATCCAAACCCAGTAAATTTTCCCTATTATAGTGTTATGAAAAGTGATGCATGGAACTGGTTAACTGAGCCTATTTGTTCAGTGACTGTGATTAATGCCAGTCTCGACGGATTCTAATTATGCCAGTGGAGGGTTTCCATCTTTTAATGATAAATGGGCGCCGTTCATTGTGTTATCCCATAACATGAGCGGGAGCATCACCGATAGCACTGACAGGGATCAGCAGATCCAGAGAAAGGGGAGGAGAGATCAGAATCTGAGAACACTAGACTAGAATATTCCAACAATGGACCAGAATATGCGAAAATTAGACTGGAATGTTTCAACAATGGACCAGAATCTGAGAATATTAGACTGGAATATTCCAACAATAGACAGGCGCTTATCCAATTATGTTTGGTATCTTTCTGCACTCGATCGGTTGTCATTATCATCGCGAATCTATTACGCTCTTCTCATTATTCAATACTTTTATTATCCCTTCTTGGCGATCGTTGGTGTTCCTAGTAAGTGTCACTGTCCAGATTTTGTTTTATATAAACCAATTATGACTGTATTACTGTTCTTTCATATAGTCTACACTTCTACTCACTATTTTTGTTCCTCCTGAAACTCTGAATCCAGATATTCACTATCCAGACCACTACTAACTACATCAATGAAGGTATTCAATTACTGTTTTCCTCTCTGCTCCAGCAGTGTTATTCACGGGTCTCTATCTTGAACACGAAGATCTCACTTCTCCAGTTAGTCCCACTGCCCTGTCTTTTTCCCCATATTTTCACAACATATTTTCAGTTAATTAACTGTCTGTTTCTTTCTTTAATGTGAATCTCTCTGTCCCTCAGTATCACACCCTGGCCTTGGGTTTTGGCTGCCTAGTGTATCGAGTGCTGGCATTGTGTAGCTCAGAAATAATGAAATGGGATGTGTCAAGTTGTTGTTCCCTTCCCGGTATGTCCCATATGATAATCCATGAGCAGGCGTCTTTCAGAAGTCATGAGACACATCCTTGTAACTTGGTCTGTGCCTGTGTTTTCCCCTCTCAGGAGATCTTGCTATCAGTAACACGAGGAAGCCCCTTGAGTAAAGGACCAGGCATCTAAATTGTATGATAATGCTGTCACTTTTGTTTTTTTTTTAAAAGTTATTTTCTCCTTTTTTAAAAAAAAAAGAGATCTTAAACACCAAACTGCCGACTGAAAACGGCTCAAGTAAACAACTCATGAGGCTTTTAGTGTTTTTACATAAATAGTAGTAACAATGGCCATCTCGCACAGACAGGCTTTCCAGTTTTTTGCTTGTAGATGTAACAGTTACTAGGTGCTTGGGGTCCCAGAAGGGTTGAAAGTTTTAGTAAATTATCCCTTGATGCTAGTCTCTCTGAAACCTCACTTGATACTGTTTCCTCCTAAATTGGAAGACTGCATATCTGAATGCTCTTTTGTTTTAACCAAAGGGGAGGGGGGTTCAGATTAGATTGCATTACTTACAGTGTGGAAACAGGCCCTTCGGCCCAACAAGTCCACAGCGACCCGCCGAACAGAAACCCACCCAGACCCATTCCCCTACATTTACCTCTTCACCTAACACTACAGGCAATTTAGCATGGCCAATTCACCTAACCTGCACATTTTTGGACTGTGGGAGGAAACCGGAGTACCCACGTGGACACGGGGAGAATGTGTAAACTCTACACAGTCAGTCGCCTGAGGTGGGAATTGAACCCGGGTCCCTCCGGCATTGTGAGTCAGCAGTGCTAGCCACTGTGCCACCATGCCACCCTCTGTTTAGGTGATATTAATAATTTGGAACAATTCATTTGTGGAAGGTACTGTATCCATCATTCAGTAAACGTTTCCAATAGTTAAGTTATTCTAAATTTCTCTTCATTTTGTATGGATTTTCATTGGAGTGTTTAAATATATTGTGTTTTGCATAACAGTGAGTGGTTTGACTAGTAGAATCACACCTGGAACACCCATTTCCCATTTACCTTTAAAATAAGAAAGGTTTGCCATCCAAGCTACCCTCTTAAATTAGTTTGAGGCAGTCTGGTTGGTCTATAGCAAACTGTGGACTCTTGTCTGGTTCTAAATCGATAATACTAAATTGGGTTTAGAATTACAATCCCTACAGTGTGCAAACAGGCCATTCGACCCAACAAGTCCACACCAACCCACCGAGGAGTAACCTACCTAGACCCATTCCTCTACCCTCTTATTACACATTTATCCCAAGGCACCTAACCCACACATCCCTGAAAACTATGAACAATTTAGCATGGCCAATACACCTGACATGCACATCTTTGGGTTGTGGGAGGAAACCAGAGAATCCAGAATAAGCCCATGCAGACACTGGAGAATATACACCAGGAGGCTATTGGGTTCAAAGGTCGTGTAAGGTAGCTGTTAGTGTCTTTGGTTCCAGATGTTGAATTCTGTTGGTTTAAACAGTATTTTGTGTATAAAGATTCTTTCAGTCACTAAGAGTTTTCTGGGTGTGGAAGAAGTGAAGTTGGGGGTTTTACAAAAGATAATGAATGCAAAGCTGAATTGACAGATAAGCTGGAGTTGGGGTTCTGTTTGTCTGTGAGAAAATGAGAGATAATTACAGCTATAGCTCGGCAATTATATTTGGTGGAACCGCCACCCGATACTTTGGAAATGGCTGGAATTCAATTTCAAATGAAGCACTTTGAATATGAGAAGGAATTGAAAGAGTTTGATTATGATGAAAAATTGAAATAAAAGAAAAGGAAATGAAGAAGAACGAGAGAAAATGAGAGAAGAAAAGCCGTGAGTTCCAACTTCAAAAGTTAGCAATTAGAGAGGAAAGTTGACATAGAGGGCGGAGGTGAAGGTAGACGGTCGGCAGGATGAGTAGGTTAGTGAGCCTGAGCAATCCTATAGTAGCCAATGGCCTGATGGGGTTCTGTTTAAATACACTCAAGCATTCTCTAAATTTGATGAGAAGGATGGGAAAGCCTTTTGAATTTCATTTGAGAAAGTGGCTAAACAAATGCAGTGCTTAGTGACCATGTGGATTTAGTTGATCCAAACAAAGCTGATAGGTATTTGCATCCTGATTGGAGACGGAATATGGCCAGTATGAGGTGGTGAAGAAAGCCATCTGAAGTGCATATGAGCTTGTGCGAGAAGCCTGCAGACAGCGTTTCAGGATTCTAAAAAACGGTCCCTGGTTAAATGAACATTGAGTTTGAAAGGATCAAACAAAGTAATTTTGAAAGGTGGGGAAGGGTATTAAAAACAGAGCAAACCTATTACACTGTTAGAGAGATTCTTATTTTGGAGAAGTTCAACAATTCACTTCCTGCAGTCGTGAGAACTCGTGTGTAAGTGCAGAGAGTTACAACGGCAAGATTAGAAGCTGAAATGTCTGATGATGATGATTGAGTTCAGAAATCAAAGTTTGGTTTCTGTGAGAGATTGAGAAGAATGTGCCAGATCTTCTTAAAACCTGTGAGAGTAAGGCTTACTGGCATAGGCCAGGAGTAGCAGGTAAATAGATTAGAGCATTAAGAGGTACAGAAGTACGTAACTCTTTTATGCTGAGACATGAGGAGCTATGTCATTCAGAAGGAGTATTGGAGAGATGAGAAGTGCTCCATTACGTGACGTGTGGTTGGAATGTCTTGAGGAAACACCAACATACTTATTCCACAATAGGTAAGGAAGTTTTGAGTTTGGTGTTGGCGTTACAACATTTCAGCATTTAAATTGCGAATAACATACATGAGGCAAATCTTTATCACTGATCGTAACCCCTTAAAGTTTGTGGAGAAGTTTAGGGAGAAAAATATCAGTCTGTTTCGATTGAGCTAATTATTGCTGCCATTCAGTTTGAAATTATACAGGTGACAAGGCGAGAAAACCTTCGTTTTGACACGTTGTGGAGACTTGGATGAAGAAAGACAAAGGCATTCTGTGGCAGGAGCAAAATGACTGAAATCGAAACTAGTTGTGAACATTTGTATGCTCACAGTCAATGTAATGTATATGCATTTCAGTCTAAAATAGAGAAGTCAAGGAGGTCTAAAATGAATCCACCTTTGTATATTGATGGATTATTTTATTAAAGGTGGAGTTGTGAGAATACTGTCACTATAGAAAAGTTATTTTCTCTTGGGCTTTTTTTTGAGGAGAGTTTTTAAAGGCAGAGGTGCAGAACTGCTGTCGGAAAACAGTTGAAGTAAATAACTGAGAAAGCCTTTAGGTTTCATTAAAACGATTATAACAATGAAAGGGCAGTGGCCAGCTTTCCCAGACCAGGTTTCTCATTTTGTTTTTAGCTGAAGCATTCAGATGCTGCTGGGGATCCCAAATTGGTTGGAAGATGTATTACATGATCCCTAGCTGCTTTTCTCTGAGATCTCTGTTGATGTTGATTTCTCCTGGATTGGAAAACTGCTGTAAGGATCTGTATTTGAATTTATCTTTGTGCCAAGCGGTGTAAATCAAGAAGGTACGGTATCTATTGTTTGTGTAAGTGTTCCAACGTATAAGCCATCCCAAAATTGTATTTTAACTAAAGCATTTCAATAGATTATATTTGGTTAATGTTGACTGCTTTGACCAGTCACAACATATCTGTAAGGCACACTTTCCATCTATATTCAAAATAAGTAAACGTTTGGATCTAAGCGGCCTTCTTAAAATATTTTGCGGGGATATGGCCTGGTCCACAACACTTGTACCGAGGGGTTTCTGAGTGGCTCCTGTAATTGAAAGTTTAGTGGAGGGGCAGGGGATGATTTGCTGGAAGTTTTGCTGTAGGTTGCCTCAGACATTCAGGGATACCTGAGGATTTTGGGGACCCAACTCTGGATGGAGCATGGGGATTGTAGTTACAGCATCTGGGTCTGCAACATGAACAACCAATGGAACAGAGGCTGCAGAGAGGGGAAGCTCTGAAACCACGGATTGAGTGTGTGTTCGGGGAAAGGGATCTGCTGTATCCACCCCGGGTTTTCCAGGAACAGCTTCCCAATCTCCACTTAACCCAGGACCAGAGTGTGATAGGCCCTGACTGAACAAGGAGCTGGTCATAGAATGGTGTCATCTCTTTCAACACGAACTGCAGCTTCACATCAGGAGGAGGATGGTGCTTACAGTGGCTGTGAGGGTCACTGTTTCATTCAGCTTCTATAATCCAGAACTTTCCAGGCAGGTCTTGGTGACATATCCATCATTTCCCAGTATCTCAACATCAATGTCACCATTCGGTGATGGAGGATATATATGATGGATGAGTTAAATAGATTGTTTCTCCGACAGCAGGGAGCTGCCGGGTGTATCCAGTATAGTGGGATTACCGCGGGTGTACGTGGCATCTGCAGAGTACCCATGTCAATGGGGAGAGGTAGAGGAACTGAAGGAGCTCTCTCTCTATTAACGTTACAGTCTGCCCATCACAGTACATCATGTTGGTGAATACCCCCTGTCCTGGCAGCAGTCATGGCCTCTCCATTCAGAAGCAGTAAGCCATTCCCATCGTCATCGGGTCTCCACGTAGAAAGAAATGAACATATCTTGGATAAAGACCGTCCCCTTGATGTACATTTCAAAACACCATCCCCACCACCAATCAATCACATCAAAGTATTCCATGTGTACGGAAAGCAATCGGGTCACTTGCAGTGTCTACGAGCAGGGATGGAGCAAAACCTCCCATGTCTGAACGGATCTGAGTGAACCCCCCAGTACACAGTATCATTAAGTCCTGAAATCCCTCTCCATTTCAGTAAAATATTGGTTTCCATTATTCCTGAAAATGAAATGACAGGTTATATCATCTTAAATTCCACCTGCCAAACTATTATCTATTATCTTTTCCTCTCTGAATCTATTTGCAGACTCTACACCTTCTCTTGATAATTTAATCTCTTGCTTATCACAGCGACATCATCAAACTCAGCATCTGTATATCTGTTCAATTTCTCTTCATAAGACAAACACTTCAAATATGTAATCAATCTAATGAAGCTCTTCTGAATTGCCTCCAAAAGAAATACCTCATTCTGAAAACCACCCAAACTGTACTCCAGTTACAGCCTCACTAATGCCTTGCATAGCTACACCATCACTCCCGACCTTTCTACTCGATCTTTTTATAAATAAACACTGAAATTATGCTCGCATTTCTCATTACTAGCAGTACCCGCAGGCAGGTTTTCTATGATATGCAAGCAGACACCCAGATCCCCCTACACCTCAGCACTTTGAACTTTCTCTCCATTTAGATAATAATTTGTCTTTCTATTACACTGGCCAACTTCATTAGCTCCATATTTATTCGCTTTAATTTTCCTTGCCCGTTCACCCAACCTATCCATATAATTTTAAAATCTCTTGCATCATCATTCCGAAGTAATTTCCCACCAATGTTAGTATCATCTGAAAATGTGGTATCGTATTTTCTATCCCATCAACCGAGTACAGTAATAACATCGATCGCAAATGGTTGAGGCATGAGAACTGAAATCAATGGCACCCCACAAATTGCATTTGCCAAAAGAAAATGACGCATTTATTCCATTTGACTCCATTTTGTTGGTTAACCAATCCTCCATACAAGCTAATAAATTACTCCTAAACCCATGTTATCTGATCTTATCATTTACTCTTTGGAGGAGCGACATATCCGATGCCTTCAGGAAGACCAGATGTGTTCTATCTCCAGGATTCCCACGATCCACCTTGTTTGGGACATCTTCAAATAACTCAAGCAAACAATTCAAACACGATTTAGCATTCGTAAAAACATGTTGACTCTGACGAATTGTGGTTTAACTTTGCAAATGTCCTGAACAATGGACTCTAACCATTTGCCTTAAATTACAATAGTTTATTGTTACACTTTAGTCCCTAATGTAGACCATTATTATAAGTTCTTCCCTTTCGAAACCCTTTGCGTTTTCTTTGAATTCCTTTTTAATGGACACACGTTTTTAAGAGATCTGCTCCAATTGCTGTGTAAGAGCCATGTGTGGCTGAATGGACTCATCATCCTGCTGGTGCACACACTCGATGGGCCGACGTCTTTCTGGTGTTCCCATGTTGTCATCTCCAATGCCCGAATGACCTCCTCCTGTTGATGCTTTAGAGGATTGGGAGATTATGGAATCTTCCTGTTGCTGTCTAACTTTGAAGGGCTGATGGGTCTTCTCATACTTCTCCATAACAGGTGGAAATACTGAATGGTCTCCTCATGTATCCCGGAGATGGGACCGAGGGAGTGATTGGTCTTCTCTTCTTCCCATACAACAATCACGTGTCTAAATTACCTCTTCCTTTCTCATGAAAGAAGTCTCAGATAGTTTTTATCCTTATCCAATTCCCCTGAAATAGGCTCGGTGGGTTTGAATGGCCTCCTGTTATCCCAGTGTAACAATCTCCAGTCAATGTGTGACCTCTTCCGGTTCCTATGTTACAGACTTGAGGAGGCTGAATGGACTGATCCTGTTGCTGTTAAACAGGATACTGGTGCAGCATAGGCTCGAGTGGTTGATTGCCCTCCTTCTGTAAATGTATATCAGGCTCCAGGGGCTAAATAGTCTCATCCTGTTTTGGTGTAACAGGTTCGAAGGCCTGAATATGCTCCTGTTGTTCCTGTGTGATAGGCTAGAGAACGGAATGGTTCCTCCACTATCTGTGTAATTCACTTCACTATGTTCAACTAAGATCATCTTTAATTTTTGTAAACTCCAATGGCTACTGGGTCTACCTGATCATCCTTCCATTATAAGCTCGCACCTTCATTGCAGGAATGAGTTGAGGGAACCACCTCTGCGCTCCGTCCAATTTAAAACATCCTTTCTTCACTGAAGAGGCTGAATCTGTACACACTACTCCAGATGTGATCTCACTAAGACCCTGTACAGCAGCAGTAACACTTTACCAGCCTGCTTTAAGGTTCCCACCCAGGTTAGAGCTGTCTCAGCTCTCTGGCGGAATACAGAGCATTGTTGGAAGATCATTGTCCTTCTCTACTCCATCAGCATAACGGGAGATCTGGAGAAATTAAAGTTTGAGAGGATCATAAATGATGTGGTGAGATGATCTCTCGCATTAGTCTCCCCAGGGCCCACGTAACTCAGATTCTACAGAATCTAGTAAAGTGGAGTGCAAAAACAGCAATGTGGAGCAAACATTGATGGGAGTTATATATCAAAGTGAAAGCTGCGATACGAATGCTGGACATGTTATAAAACAGGAAATGAGATATACACATTTGTGGGTACTTCAGTAATAATTTGCTGTTTACATTATATCCAAACTGTGTTAACCCAACTTAATACTGATGCTGGGAAAAATGGATTTCGTGACCACGTGTGAGATGGTTTGCCTTAACATTATGTCGAGCACTGAGCTGGAGATCAGGGTATTTAGGAATTGGTGTTGAGTGATCAGAAGAGCTAATTGAAACTTTTGCTGGAAAGGACCGTTTGGGAACAGTGACCACAATGTATTGGTTTTCTTTTATGCTGTTTGAGTACACGGCAGTTTTTGTTTTATTTGAAGTAACCTTTATAAACCCGAGTCATGCAAGCCATGAAGGTGTGAGGAGGAAGTGGGACTACAGATGCTGGAGATAAGAGTTGAAGAGTGCGGTGCTGGAAAAACACAGTCAGGCAGAATACTAAGAGCAGATAAATCGATGTTTCGGGCATAAGTCCTTCATTAGGAATGAAGCTTATTGGCCAAGAGTGCTGAGAGATAAATGAGAAGGGGATGCGGCAGGGGGAGCGGAGGTAGCTGGGAATGCGATAGTAGATGAAGGTGGGGTTGAAAATGATAGATGATTAAGGGAGACCGAACGCCTCATCTGCTGCATCCATTAAAACCAATGTGGTCTTCTCTACATTGGCGAGGCAGGAGGTCTTTTTGTGGATCATTTCAGCGAACATCTATGGGACAGCCACATTGAACAACTCCATAGCCATGTGGTTGAGCACTTTAACTCCCCTTCCCACTCTGCCAAGGACATGAGGGCACTGGGCCTGCTCTATCGCCAAACCTGAGCCAACAGAAGTCTGGAGGAAGAAAGCCTCCTCTTCTGCTTGGGACCGTCCAACCACAGGGGATCACAATGGATTTCCCCATTTCCCAATTTCCCCTAATCCCACCTGATCCCACTCCAACCTCCCAAATCAGCACCGCCTTTTTGAATGTTCCTATGTGTCCACCTTCCTTCCTATCAATCTGGTCCACCCTTCTCTCCGACTATCACTTTCAACCCCACCTTCATCTACCTATTAGATGAAAGGAGGCAGCTTAGAAAAATGCCAAGTGTTGCAATAAGCCAGTGGATTCAAAGAAATGTAGGACCCAGCAAAGGATGATCAGGAAACTGAGAAGAAAATCAAAAAGCGAAAAAGCGTGCAGACGAAAGAAAAACATAAAGACTGCTAAAAAAAGTCTATCAATGTATGAAAAAAAAAACAAGAATAAGGTCAAATGTGGAACAGTTGGTGTACGTTCAGGATATTTAATTGCAGAGAACAGAGAAATCGCAGGGAAAAGAAACAGTTTCTTTGTATCTATCTTCATGGAAGGATGTCCAGAAATTCTTCCAGAAATACCAAGGCTTGTGTAAGTAAAGTCTAAGATCATTCTCATCATTGTTAAGATCATCTTTGAAAAGAAAACTGGTTTGTGTACTTGTAAATCTGACAGACTAGATGGACTTCATACAAGAATTTCAGTGGAAGCAGCAATAGACATGTTGCTTGCATGGTGGATTTTCACTTTATTTTCCAACACATTCCCGAAATCTGGATAAGGAAAAGATTATAAATATTATCCAAAAGTTTATGAAAGTATGAAGATGGAGAGTGGTGAACTGCAAACCAGTTAACTTGTCATCCGCATTCGGGTGTCTTTGGACTCGATTACAAAGAACATGCTACTAGATAGTTAGAACGTAATAACATAACTGGGGAGTGTGACAATGTATCGATGAAAGGAATACCAGAAGTGGCAAACAATTTTTGGAATGGTTTGAAGATGATTCTTGGAGACTCAGGCAATGAAGAACCAATGGGTAACGTGGAGTTAGATATTTAGGAGCTCTTTTTTTAAGAACTCATAGTGTAAGCTCATTAAAAAAAGTTAAAGCGAGAGGTAGTGGGAAGAACATATGCAAATGGAAAGTAAAAATTAGGTTTACATTCTTGTGAATTTAATTGGAATATAGAGGATGCAGTCAACCAGTTGTATCAAGTGCTGGTGAGACTAAACTTAGAGTATTGTGTATCGTTCGGAGTCCCAATCTCAGAAAGAATACACTGACGATAAAAGAACTGCATAAGGTATCATCCAGATTAATCCCGAAAATGATTATCCAGATTAATCCCTAAAATGGCAAGATTGTCTGATGTGGAAACTCAGCCTGTGATCCTGAGTTTCAAAACATGAGAGATGACTGCAGTAAAACTTAGAAACATAGTGGGGACTGAATAACAGAGGGACATGGAGAAGTACAAATTGGCGAGATCAGTGAGAATCCCACCATGTTCTACACGGACACGTAGAAGAGAATAATCAGCAAACAGTTAGTGTCCATTAGAAACCAAATGGGCAATCTGTGTGTCAAGCTGGAGAACATTGATGGATTGTTACATGAGACCTTCACATCTATTTTACTTGGGAGAAGGAGGAGGCAGGTACAGAATTCAAGAAGATGGACTAGGAAGCTCTTGAACAGATTGATGTAAAATACGAGCAGGGATTTGAGGTTTTGTTCTGTATAAATTTGGACCAATCTCCATGTCTGAATGAGTTGTATCACAGATGGCCGTTGGGGTCAAGGGAGGAAAGACACTGACTGAATATTTTAATTAGAATCGGACCATAGGGGAGGTGCCAGAGAACTGGAACACTGCTAATACGATTCCACTTCACAGTAAGGGTGGGAGAGGTAGACCAGGGAACTATAGACGAGCGAGTATTAGATCACTGTTAAGGAAACTACTGGAGAAAATAGGGAAGGAGAAAATTGAACTCCAATCAGAGTCGCAAGGTTTGATCAGGGATAATTATCATGACTTTATCAGAAGGAAGTCACATTCAATGGGTTTGACTGCATTAGTTTGAGGAGGTGGATTGTTATGTCTTGTAGGAATGCCTTTGAAACAAATTCCACCTGGGAAATTGCAAAATAAAGTAATACCTCACAATATGAAGCATAACTTGACAAGGTACAACGAAAATTGTCTTAGTGGCAGGACGCAGAGGGTGGTGGGACAAGGCTGTTTGTTTGACTGGAGACCAGTGTCCCCTGGTGTACCCCAGGGATCAGTGTTGTGTCCCTTATTGTTGTGTTATTCATAAAAAAATACATGTGAATGTGGAAGGGGCTAGGTAAAGGGTGGGGAAGGTGTGATAAGTAAGTGTATGTTTGACATAAAGATTGGCTGGGTGGTTAGCAGTGAGGAGGAAAGCCTTAAGTTACAGGAAGATGCAGATGGAATGATCAGATGGGCAGATCAATGGCAGATAGAATGTAACCCTGATAAATATGAGCTGGTGAACTCTGGGAGAAGAAACCAGGCAGGAGGGGACTCAATGAATTGCAGCACACTGGGAACCTCAGAGTGTGCTTCTCCACACATCCCTGAATGTGGCTGGACAGGGTAATGGGCTAGTTAAGAATTGGACCTTGGGTGTTGTGTTTCCTCATCGGGCGTAGATTACAAGTGCTATACAGGACTTTGTTTTGTCCATGATGGAGCACTGTATGTAATTCTGGGAGCCACATTACAGGAAGGATATGAATGTTCTGGACAGTTTGCAGAGGAGATTCACCAGGATGTTCCCTCGGATGGTGCATATCAGCTATGGGGAGAGGCTGCAAAAACTCGGGTTGTTTACTTTGGAGCAGAGAAGGCCGGCGGGGGGGGGGGGGGGGGGGGGGATGTGATTCAGAAGGATAAGATTATGAGGGACACGGACAGGGAGGATAGGCAACAGATGTTCCTTTTACTCAGAGGGTCAAGATCAAGGGAGCACACTTTTAAAGTGAAACGTTTGAGGTTCAGAGAGGATTTAAACATTTTTTCACCTCGATGGTGTTGTGTTCTGGGATTACTTCCTGAGAGGGAAATCATCACAGGTAACCTCACAATCATTAAAAAGTACTTGGACGAGCACTTGGAAGTGTCATAACATTCCAGGCTATGTGCCTGCTGTAGGAAAGTGGGACTAATATAGATCGTGCTGTACTTCTGTCAGCACAGAGTCTATGAGTGTATGGTGTGGAAGGTCAATTAACAAGGCAAGAATTGATGAGTTTCTGCAGAGTATATTCACAAGGGTTATTGGATTAGATTAGATTAGATTAGATCACAGTGTGGAAACAGGCCCTTCGGCCCAACAAGTCCACACCGACCCGCCGAAGCGAAACCCACCCATACCCCTACACTTACCCCTTACCTAACACTACGGGCATTTTAGTATGGCCAATTCACCTGACTGTGGGAGGAAACCGGAGCACCCGGAGGGAACTCACGCAGACACGGGGAGGACGTGCAAACTCCACACAGTCAGTCGCCTGAGGCGGGAATTGAACCCGGGTCTCTGGCGCTGTGAGGCAGCAGCACTGTGCCACCGTGCCGCCCACTTGTTAAAACATGTCAATGTGAGAAATATGAGAAAACAAGTGCAGTTTCCTTACAGTTTGAGACAAGAGAATGGAGAATGGGGAACAGGGAAATGGCAGAACTATGAAGCCACGACTTCCGTTCTGTCTTCACAGAAATCTCAAACAATACAAGGAAAACCGAGTCTGGTGTGGGAAAATGGTAGAGTACGTGCAACATAGAACATAGTAAGTAAATGGTTTAGGAGAAATTATTGGGACTGACAGTAAAGGTCATAGACAACACTAACATAATTTTTAAAATGGGAATTATGTTTAAGAAACAGACTGGGAGACAAATGAAAGAGAATCAATGGATGTTAAACATTTTGATTTTTAGAAAACATTTGGTAAAGCTCCAAGCCCAGTTTGCAAAATCAAATCTTAGTGGATTGGGGCTAATGTATGGACATCTTTCTAGAATGGGACTGCTGGCAGGAAACAGTGAATAGAAATAAACAGACTTGTCAAGCAACAGCCTGACATTGCCTGTAAGATATGATTCTGTAAGGAATAGGTCCTTCCACATCTAGTCAAGAAACGTTGGGGACTATTAAACAATTCAATGGAGGAAGAGATTCGACAAATAACCCCTTCCTCCGTGATGGAAGAGCCCAGCACTTTAGTGTATAAGATAAGGCTGATTTATTCGCAACAATCTTCAGTCAGAAGTACTGAGTGGATGATCTATTTCAGACTATATCCCAGACTCCTTATCACCTTCCCCGGATATCTCCTGTCTCATCAGCAGGACGGATACAGCAGAAATGGCGGCACATTGGAATACAGTTGCAAGGGAATTGCTCTTGGAGTCCTCAACAGTGACTCCGTATCCCATGAAGTGTCATGGCATTAGTTTACACATGGGAAAGGAAACGTCCTGCTGATTACCATGTACCAGCCTCTTTCAACTGATGAATCACTACTCCCCCATGCTGATCAACACTTGGAGGAAGCACTGAGAGTATCACGGACGCAAGATGTACTCTGGGTAGCGGATTTCAATGCCCACCTCCAAGAACATCGAAGCTGCAGCATTACTGATCGAGCTTGCCGGGTCCTAAAGGATATACATGCTAGACTGACAAGTGGTGAAGGAACCAACAAGAGTAAAATACATACTGACCACAGACTTACTAATCTGCCAGTTGCAGAATTAGCTGTCCATGACAATATCGGTAAGAGTGGCCACCGCATAGTCATTGTGGAGTCAAAGTCACACCTGCACATTGAGAATAGCTTCCGCCATTGTGGGTGGTACTATCACGGTGCTTAATAGGGCAGACTTTGAACAGATCTAGCAGCTCAAGTCTGGGTGTCCATAAGGTGCTGTGGTTCATCTATAGGAGCAGAATTGCACACCACACAACCTCATGGCCTGGCATATCCCCCTCACAACAATTACCATCAATTCAGATGATCATCATTGGTTCAATGGAGTGTGCAGGATGGCAGGAGCAGCACTGGGCATACCTGACAATGAGGTGTCAGCCTGGTGATGACACCAAACACGACAACGTGTGTTGCAAACAGCATAAGCAATAAGTGATAGGCAGAGCTAAGTGATCCCACAATTAAAGCATCAGATCTAAGACCTGCAGTCCTTCCACACCTAGTCTAGAAACGTTGGAGACAATTAAACAACTCACTGGAGGAAGAGATTCCACAAATAACCCCTTCCTACATGATGGAAGAGCCCAGAACCTCAGTGTATAAGATAAAACTGGTCCATTCGCAACAATCTTCAGTCAGAAGTGGTAAGTGGATGATCCATTTCAGCCTCCTCCAGTGGTCCTCAGCAATTCAGTTACCAGTCATCAACCAATTCGATTCAGTCCACGCGATATCCAGAAATGGTTGGAGATACTGGATACTCCAAAGGGTCCATACTCTGACAACATTCTGGCAATAGTACAGATAACTTGTGCTCCATAACTTGCTAGTCCCCTAGCCAAACTGATTCAACACAGTTACAACAATGGCTTTCCCCGATTATGTGGAAAATTAGGAATCTAGGAATACTGCGGCGATTAAATCACATCCTGACTTACAAACGTCTGTCCATCATCTACAATGCATAAGTCAGAAGTGTGATGGAAGACTCCCAATTTGCCTGGATGAGTGCAGTTCCAACCACACTCAAGAAGCTTCATACCACCCAGAACAAAGCAACCAGTCTGACTGTCCCTTCATCCACCGTGTGGGTGGCACGGTGGTTAGCACTGCTGCCTCACAGCGCCTGAGACCCGGGTTCAGTTCCCGCTTCAGGCGACTGACTGTGTGCAGTTTGCACATTCTCCCCGTGTCTGCGTGGGTTTCCTCCCACTGTCATAAAGATGTGCAGGTCAGGTGAATTGGCCATGCTAAATTGCCCATAGTGTTAGGTAAGGGGAAAATGTAGGGGTATGGGTGGGTTGCGCTTCGGCGGGTCGGTGTGGACTTGTTGGGCCGAAGGGCCTGTTTCCACACTGTAATGTAATCTAATCTAATCTAATGCTCCCCCATCAACGCTCAGCATTGTTTTACTATCTACATGCTGCAATGAAATGATTCACCAAAGATCCTCAGATAGCATCTTCCCAACTCACGACCATGTCTATCTAGAAGGACAAGGGCTGCAGATGTATGGAAGTACCATCATATTTAGGTTCCCCTCCAAGCCAGTCACCATCCTGACTTGGAAATATATCACCGCTCCTTCACAGTCGCTGGGTCAGAATCCTGGAATTCACTCGCTAATGGCATCAGAGGTCAACAGCAGCAGGTGGACTGCAGCGTTCAACGAGGCAGCTGGCCACCACCTTCTCAAGGGCAATTAGGGGCAGGCAATAAATGCTGGCCCAGCCAGTGACACCCAGATTCACGAAATAAATAAATAGAAATGAACAGAGGACGGTTGCTGAGGTGTCACAGGGATCGGTGCTTGGAGTCCAGTTGTTCACAATGCCCTTTAAACATTTGGTTGCTGGAATCAGATACAATATATCCCAGCCTGCTGACAGCACTAACGGAAGTGGGATTGTGAGTGGGTGAGGAGGATGTAAAAAAGCACCGAGAATACGAAGACAAGTGGAGTGAATGGGTAAACACGTGACAGAGGGAGAACAATTTGGATAGAGGTGATGGTGTGTCCTTTGGTGGAAATGAAAAATTGGCAGCCTACCATTTGAAAGGGATTGGTTGAAACATGTAGATTTACAAAGGGACGTATGCTCCCTTTTGTTGTTTCCTTCTGCATAAACCTCTGAGCTTCCTGCAGCACAGTGATTTCTGTAACCAGAAGTCAATACCAGGAATGACATTGCCACGCTGACCAGTGTATATACAACTAGCAAGTGGGGAGCTATAACATTGAAAAGGATCTGGATCTCCTTGTACACCAGTGACTGAAAGCAATATTGCAGGAAAGAAAGCAGTTAAGAAGATAAATGGTGTGCTGACCTTCATTTCAGGTGGATTTGAGTCCTGGAGAAAGGGTGTCTTACTGTAGCTGTACAGGAACTTCGTGAGACATCATCTCAAATTAGATTAGATTAGATTTTAGATTACTTTACAGTGTGGAAATATTGTGCAGTTCTGTGGGCAGTTCTGATCTCCATACCTAATAAAGGACAAACCTGGCATTGAGAGAGAGCAGTGAAGGATCACCAGACTGATCTCTGGTATGACAGGCTTGTTGTGGGAGCAGAGTTTGGGGTGACTGAGCCAGTATTCCATGGGGTTTAGGAAAATGAGTGGAGATCTCAGTGAAATATACAAAACTCTGACAGGGTGAGACAGATTGAAAACAGGAATGGTAATTCCCCTAGCTGGGACGTCTAAAACAAGGAGCCACAGTACGAGGTACAGACAGGCCATTCTTCATTGAGATGAGAATAAATGCCTGTACTCAACGACTGGTGAATATGGAGAATTCTCTCGCATCTGGAAACGAAGACACTGATTATAAATAAGGATTTAGAGACAGTAAAGGGATGGTGGGAGAGCAGGAGTATGGTGTGGAAATGAAGGGCCAGACATGGTTACATTCAGTTGGGTAGCAAACTCGATGGACCAAACATACTACTGCATTTCCTATTTTATAGCTTCCCAAGGTTACTCACATTAGCGAATATGTATATCGTGGGGGTAAGTGCATTTAGGAGATTTTTTTCCATGAACTAGAATGGGGAGGCTCAAAGTGTTGTATGACCTACTCCTTTCCCGCTGTTTCTGTACAGTCTGTGGGAAAGCTCTGTAAATGTTGTCACAAGCTCTCAGATGTAAGGAAGGGGGTCTCTGCAGGGGCGACAGGACTGTGTTCCCATTCCCTTTTCTGACACTGATGCTGAGGCCGGATGTTCTGTCCGGTTTCATCCTTTCAGACCTCGGAGTAGTTTGATACAAATGAGTGCCCTTGCTTGGCCGTTTCAGAGACCATTGAAATGTTTATCACATGTCAGGTCTTTGGAGTCAGTTTTAGGCCAGCCCAGGAAATCACGGGAGATTCACTTCCTAAAAGTATATTGGAGAAGGAAATTCTGTTTACAATCGATATTGGATTCAAGGTCACTATTACTGACACCAGATTTTAGATCTCGATATTTTATTAATTATCTTTAACTTCCACCCGCTGCCAGAGCATTATCCTGGTCTGGATTAGTAATCCAATGACATTTCCACAGCAGCACCATCTCCACATGGGGACTTGTCGGAAACCACACTGAGCTGGTTATTTCTGTGCTGCTTGACGACTCTGTCAAAAAGAACTCCCACCAATTTTACTGTCGTGATGGGACTGAGGGGTAGTAACTGGTCAGATTGTAATGAATCCACTCTTAGGGAATGAGACGTAGCTGAGTAATTTTCCACATTGCCAGGGACATGTTAGAGTGGTATCTGGAATGAAACAGCATCCCCAGGGACATGGCTTGTTGTGCAGCACAAGTCTTCAGTCCTATTGCAGGAATGGTGTCAGGGCCCATTGCCTTTGTAGTATCTATTGTGTTCAGCTGTTTCTTCATGATGTGTACAACAAATCGAATTGGTTGAAGATTGGCATCTGTAATTTTGTGGGCATCATGATGAGGGTGAGGTGTATCACCGACTCAACACTTCTGGCAGAGGATGTGCAGATAAAACATCCTTCACTTTTACACTGATGTGCAGGCCTGTTCCATTATTTAGGATGGGGATTTTTGTGGAGCCTTTTCCTCTGTCATTTGTTTACTTGTCCATCACCATTTATGACTGAATGTGGCAGAACTGCAGGGCTTCGTTCAGATCTGTTGGTCAAGTCCGGTAGCTTTAATGAGTTAGCATCAGGTTAAGGTTCATGTGATTCTGACTCTGATATGTTCACCCAAACTCGTCACTGAAACATAGATGGTGTCGATGGTAATGGCAGATTGAGGAGATTATCCTGGGCAAAATGTTACACGTTGTGGTTTAATGCATGTCTGCCTCTCCCGCTGCTTTGGTTACAGCACTACATGAATACGCAGTTTCGAGCTGGAATATCTGCAATGTAATTCTGCTGTCTGTTCCCCAATTCTCACTGAGACCCATTCACCCATCAGCCCTGCACTCAGTGACCTAACCTGGTTTCTGATGTGAAAATACTTCTATTTTCAAAATCTCATTCTGCTGAACTGTTTTGTTGTTGTGCTACCAGGATACATGAACACCAACTGGCCACCAAAAGACATGACCCACTATCACTAGTGTCCATACATTCAGACAAAGAAGGACACAATGTTGACTGTGACAACACACACTTCCTAGGACAAAGCCACGCACGAAAGTTCTTAGAAGAATGACATTCTAGCCAGAAGTACATCAATAAACACAACAATTTAGATCCTATCTACCTTCCCTTGAACAAAAAACTGGAAATGACATCACGCATCTTAAGAAACCAAGAGCTATAAATACAAAGACGAGACATACCACCAGTGCATTACCAGAGACTCTGTCTGATGATGTTACCTAGTCATGCTGACGAAACATCTGAAAACAAAGCTTCAAGCTCAGCGAGCTTACTTGCATATTTATAAATGGTTACTTTTCTCTTAATAGTCGAATTTGCGACACTCATGTTTTAACAGAGTACGAGGCGAGGTGAGCTTTTCTGGGTGTGTGGTTTAATTAACAGGGGAGTTCGATATCGCCATCATAATGTTTTGAGGGCTTGTCGTACAGGGTTTGAACAGATTTGGAGTGCAAAAAGTCCCAGCAGATTCCATCGCTTGGCAGTTAGTGACCTAGACCTTCAAATAAAACAGGTGACAAAATTCATTTAATTTTGTTTCCTTGTGGTTGGTTAAATTAAAAGAATTGGCATTTAACATTACTAAAGAGGTTCTGAGGTTTGAAGACGATTCACAAACTTGCTGACAAAGTTTAGAAAGACAAAGGAAGGGCATACTTTTAGAATGAACATGTAGATTAGAATTGGGTTTCACCAGGGACAAAAGGAAAGCTGTCACCATAATGGAGTTGGTCAAGCACTTTGGTGTATCAGAGAAGCAGGAAACTGCAGTCGAGTTAGAAAAAAACTTAAATTGCAAGTGGAGCGATTGGAGTTAGAAGATAAAGAGAGAGACAGAAAGAGAGAGAGAAGATAGCGAAAGAGAAAGTGAGGAAAAGGAAGACGGGGAGAATTTGAAATTCAGAAATTTGGAATTAGATAAGAAAGTTGGAAAGTTCCTCATTCCTGAAGAAGGGCTTATGCCCGAAACGTCGATTCTCCTGATCCCTGGATGCTGCCTGACCTGCTGCGCTGTTCCAGCAACACATTTTCAGCTCTGATCTCGAGCATCTGCAGACTTCACTTTCTCCTCCAAGAAAGTTAAATTAGCAGAATGAAGATGAAGGGAGAAAGTAGGGATGTATAAAACTGTGTTAATTCATTGCAATATTTCGGTGAGAAAAATGCCAAAACCTTTTTTATTTCATTTGCAAAATTGGCTCAGCAGATGTCATGTCCAGTGAACCTGTGGGTAATGCTAGTTCAGACTAAGCTGGTGGGTACAGCTTGAGAGGTATGTGCAGTGCTGTCACATGAGAGAGCAAGAGATTATGCAGATGTCAAACAGGCTATTTTGAGTGCTTATGAATTATAACAGAAGAATATAGACAGCGGTTCAGAAATATAGAGTTGGAACCAGGTCAGAGTTATGTTGAGTTTGAAAGAAATAACCACAGTCATTTTGGTAAATGTGTGCAGGCCTTAAAAATGGATAAGGGTTGAAAGACTCACTTCCATAGACGGTAAGAATTCATGTGAATGAACAGGAAGTTCAAGAAGTGAGAAGCACGGCAGAAATGGCAGTTAAGTATGCATTGGTGCATGAGATGAAATTTAGTTTCTAGGAGGATTTTCATCCTGTTGAGGGATAGAAATTGGGAGAAGGGGAGATCCTATACTACAAAACATAGAGAAAAGCACACTGGCAACAGTTTACCACAGGTGATAAAGAAGCCCAAGGGGATTGAAAGGTGGTGAAAGGCCTCAGGTGTTCTCACTATAACGGAGCAGAACAAATAAAACTGCAGTGCCGATGGTTTAAGAAGGGCACTGGGAAAATTTGTTTTCACTGCAGTAAGCTGGGACACACAGTGCTGGGGGTTGAAGGAAGAAACTTTGGGAAAAGATGTGGCAAAAAAGTTTAAGCCAGTGGTATTACTGAACCTGGTAAAGGAGACCCCAAGTAGAGCCGAGGAGCTGCAGGAGAGTGCACACCCGAGGCAGGGGCTATGTATGGAGTCAGTGCCTGATAACTATAAAGAATTTGCCTCCATAGATAAACCTTACTAAGAAAAAATGGGGTGTGGGGGGAGGACAATAAGTTATAATTTTGCAAGATACGGGATCTGTTCAGTAGCTAATAGTTGAGAAGCAAGGAACCCGAAAGGCACAACAGATCAAGCAGCATCCGAAGAGCAGGACAATCGACATATCAGGCATAAACCCATCGTCAGGAATGTGGCGGGGGGACAAGTGGGCTAAAAGATAATTACGAGGGTAGGAGCTGGGCTGGCTGGAGGGTCACTGGGAGGGAGATAGGAAAATGTAGGTGGGAGTGACAGTGATATGTCGGAGGGAAGGTGGAGTAGATAGATGGGAAGGAAAATGGTCAGTTAGAACAGTTCCAAAGGCCAGTGCTAAGTTGAACGGTTGGATCTGGGATGAGGTTGGGGAGCGCAGATTTTGAAATTGGTGAAGTCAACGTTGATGCTGAAAAGTTTGAGAGGTCCAAATGTCCTACCACCTATCCACTTCACCCTCGTCTCTGACTTGTCACCATCACCCCCACCTGCATCTACCTATTGCCTTCCAAGCTATCTCCCACCCAACTCCATCCGCACCCTCCTATTTATTTCAGAACCCCCTTCCCCCTCCCTTACCCCCACTTTCCTGATGAAGGACTTATGCCTGAAATGTCAACTCTCCTGCCCCTCGGATGCTGCCGACCTGCTGTGTTTTTCCAGCCCTACACTTTTCAACTCTGATCTCCAGCATCTTCAGTCCTCACTTTCTCTCGGCCTCCAATTGCAAGAGATGGAAGTATTTTTACTCTTTCTGACATGTTACTCAACAGCGTGATAATTTGTGGAATGGGGACAGAAATTAAGCATTCCCTGTTTAACATTAGGTTGGAGTGCCAAATCAAGTTTGGGCAAGTAACAGTGCGATTGAGGGACAGGGTGTCAGTTCCAGGAATGCAGTTTATTCTTGGGAATGATTTAGCAGGATCCAAGGTAGGAGAGGCACCCCTTGTGGTGGTGAAGCTAAAGTAAGACCAGGGAACTGTGCAATTAAAAGAAAAATACCCAGGGATTTTTCCAGACTGTGTAGTAATAAGATCCCACTGTCATAAGTTACAACAGGAAGGAAAACCGAAAGAAAAAGCTAAAGGAGTTGATGCACGGAAGACTCAGGCTAAAGCATTTCTAGTGGCTGGAATGCACAAGGACGTGGTTAATTTTTGTTGTACATGTCATACATTCCAAATGGTAGGTAAGTCATAGTCAGTATTGAAACCAGCACCTTTGTTGCCAATTCCTGTATTCGAAGAACCTTTCACGTGGGTTATGATTAGTTGTGTAGCTCCCCTTTCCAAATTAAATTGGAAACCAATATCTGCTGATCATAATGGATGTGTCCACCAGATTTCCAGAGGCAATTCCATTACGGTGTGTTAAGGCAAAATGGGAGGTGGAGGAGTTGGTCGCTTTCTTTACTCGCTGTGGGCTACGCAGTGTGATTCAGTCAGACCAAGGATCTCATTTTACCAATCAGCTATTTAAGGACATCTTGGATAGCTTCGGCACACTCAGTTTAAATCAATTGCATCGCATCCCGAATCCCAGGGAGTTTTGGAAAGTTGGCATCAGATGCTGAAGATGATATTAACGGCGTACTGTCAGAATTACCCGAATGATTGGAATAAAGGTGTCTCATTATATTGTTTGCCATTAGAGATGCCCCACATAAATCTACTCACTTTACTTCCGTTGAGTTAATATTCGTATATGAAGTGAGAGGTCCTTTGAAATTAATTAACTATAAACTGATAGGATCGAAATCGGATATCTCACACTTGGATTATGCATCTGAGGTGAGGGAGAAATTAGATGGAGTAGGTGAGTTAGCTAAACAGCACCTGAAGAGGACACAGCATGGAATGAAGCAGGTGGCAGATAAAAACTCTGAAACTTTGACGATTTCCCGTGGGGATGACGTGTTAGTATGCCATCAGTGGTAGGAAATCCCTTCGAAGCCAAGTTTAGTGGACCCATTCAAACTAACAAAATGTTGAGTCATTTCAACTATCTTTTAAAGATACCGGAATTGACAAAAAAAGTTAGAGTACGTCATGTGAATGAATAATGCTCCAGACACATTTAAGACTCAGGAACAGAGTTGTGGCCAGATGTACAAATTGTGTAGTTTATCTATATGATGTAGTGTTCTTTAGCAAGTGATTGAAAGCTCACATGTTACAGTTGGCAGAGCATGTTGAACGATTACAAGAAGCAAACTTGGTAATAAACTTAAAGAAAACAGAATTCGCGGAGGCAGAGGTGACGTTGTTGGGACATTACATTGGCCATGGGAGGTCGGCCCCATGGAACACAATGACGAAGGGCTTTGAGGAATTTCCACGACCATCCTCGAAGAAAGAGGTGCTTCGGTTTTTGGAACTGAGTGGATTCTATCGGAAGTTTGTTCCAAACTTCAGCAGCGTATTGGCACCTCTGATGGGTTTATTAAAGAAGAACACAGAATTGTGGTGGACAGAATAATGCCAGGAGACATTTGAGAATTTTAAAGCAGGATTAATCACCGCACCAGTTTTAGCTGAACCAAATATTTTGAAAAACTTTGAAAATTGCATTTGATGCTCGGGATATAGGGCTCGGAGATGTATTGATACAGTAAAATGATGATGTAATGGAATGGCCAATTAGCTACTTGCCGAAAAAACTCAATATCCGCCAGAAAAAAAATGCAACATCTCCATTATTGAAAAAGAATGATTAGGTTTCGCACTGGACTGACAATATTTTCATGTTTATATGATAAACAAATTGTCAGAGATGATCGTGGACAATGACAAATCTCTCGCATTTTTTGAATATTTAAAGAACAGAATATAAGAGTATTTCATTGCAGTCTTATTTTACCGACTTTAAACTTACAAAATGTACATACTGTGGGTCCTACAATGTGATAGCAGATGTGTTATCGCAGATTTAAAGGAAAAAGTTTAGATAAGATTCGACTCATTGCAATATTAGTTATGCGTGCAGAATTAATACGTATGGTATAGCTGAGATTAATAGTTTTGTAATTCATAATAATGGGATTAAGAATTAGAGGAAAAGAAATGAAGCCATCTTTTCATTCTGCTGCTTCATGTTTTTTTTTTCCTGAAGCGGGGAGGTGCTATGAAGCCGAAATCATGTCCGGTCACTTTAAGACAGAGCGGGTTTTGCTGAATAGAAAGTACAGCCACAGATGCCAGCTGAATGTCGTTTATCAGAAATTGCCGCTTGACCTTTATCAAGTGGGGATGTAGGTTGAGAAATGGCAAATGGAGTTTAATATAGACGTGTGAGATCTTGCATTTTGGAAACTCAAATCAATTTCGGAGTTTCATGGTGAAAGGGAGAGTCTTAAGGGGTGTAGTGGGCAGAGAGACCCTGGTGTTCAGTGCACGGTTCTCTAAGAGTGGAGTCACAGGTAGACAGGGCAGTGAAAAAGGCTTTTGGCACATTGGCTGAGTGCTTAATCAGTAGAGCTGTGAGAGACGAAGAAATGGCGATGCTGAAACACGAGGAGTGGCAGCGATCACTTATTTCCAAAAGAGACATTGATAGGGTGAGAAATTCCATACGTCAGTCAGGATTGATTGGTTTGATTTATTGCCACATGTACCTCAGTACAGGGAAACACTTTATTTATGAGAAGTGGAGGCAGATCATATTAAGCATGGCCAGGCAGATCGTAGGGTGGAAATAGACTTCGACAGAGTAAGGCATACAGGATACACTGAAAAGGACAAAGTTAAAAATCACACAACACCAGGCTATAGTCCAACAGGTTTAATTGGAAGCACACTAGCTTTCGGAGCGACGCTCCTTCATCAGGTGATTGTGGGGCGCTCAATCGTAATACAGAATTTATAGCAAAAATTTGCTGTGCGATGTAACTGAAATTATACATTGAAGAATTGATTGTCTGTTAAGCCTTTCATCTGTTAGAATACAGTGATAGTTTCACTTCTTTCAAGTGTAAATCACAAAACCCTTTTTTGTATAAAGTTGCATTCTCGGGTTAGCTGTTAACAATGGTGATAGCTAGACAATATGTTGAAGGTATTAGCCCCCTGTGTTCTCTGTCTATGCCCTGACGTTTAGATTGATTCTAATCTAAAAAGTGCGATAACAGAGTTTTACATAAATTCATGCAGTTTTTGAGCTCAGAGTTCTATATGAATGTATGCAGTTTTTGAGCAAAATGCAATGTAACTCTGCAAGTACAAAAAACTTCACCACACAAAATATATGTGTGCATGTGGGTCTTTGTCTGTCTGTGTGTGTGTGTGTCTGTCTGAGGTGGGGGTTGTGAGTGTGAGGAAGTGTGTGTGTGTGTAGTGAGTGCATAGTGTCTTAAGTCTGTGAGGGGGTGCATGTGTGGGAGTGTGTGTGTCTATAAGGGTGTGTGTGGGTGTCTGTGTGCGCGTCTGTGTGTACCTGTGTCCGTGTGTATGTGAGAGTGTGTGTGTAGGAATATCTCTCTGTGTGTGCGTGTAGTGCAATGGTGATCACCTGTAATGTGACATGAACCCAAGGTCCCGGTTGAGGCCCTCCCTATGGGTACAGAACTTAGCTATCAGCCTCTGTTCGGCCACTTTCCTCTGCTGCCTGTCCCGAAGTCAGCCTTGGAGGATGGTCACCCGGAGGTCCGAGGCTGAGTGTCCTCGACCACTGAAGTGTTCCCCCGAGAATGCAACTTTCAAAAAAAGTGTTTTGTGATTTACACATGAAAGAAGTGAAACTATCACTGTATTCTAACAGATGAAAGGCTTAACAGACAATCAATTCTTCAATGTATAATTTCAGTTACATCACACTGCAAATTTTTGCTGTAAATTCTGTATTACGATCGAGCCCTCTACAATCACCTGATGAAGGAGCGTCGCTCCGAAAGCTAGTGTGCTTCCAATTAAACCTGTTGGACTGTAACCTGGTGTTGTGTGATTTTTAACTTTGTACACCCCAGTCCAACACCGGCATCTCCGAATCATGAATAGGACAAGCACTAGACAAGATCAACATGAATAAGATCAGCATTATTTGAACTTAGAGAGTCCATTCATCAGTCTAACGTGACTTTCCTAATAGTTTATATGCCTTAATTAACTCTCCCACATGGTCGAGAAGTCGGCACGGTGGCACAGTGGTTAGCACTGCTGCCTCACAGCGCCAGAAACCCGAGTTCAATTCCCACCTCAGGTGACTCTCTGTGTGAAGTTGGCACATTCGCCCCGTGTCTGTGTGAGTTTCCTCCAGGTGCTCCACTTTCCTCCCACAGTCCAAAAATGTGCAGGTTAGGTGAATTGGCCAAGTTAAATTGCCCGTAGTGGTAGGTGAAGGGGTAAATGTAGGGGGATGGGTCTGTGTGGGTTGCGCTTCGGCGGGTCGGTGTGGACTTGTTGCGCCGAAGGGCCTGTTTCCACACTGTAAGTAATCTAATCTAATTGGCATGTGAATCCGTACAGAACGTTATGTTGTTCACAATCCCCAACAGCAGCCACAATACCTTCCATCTGAAACAGCTAGCCGTTCCCGCCAGGTTTCGCCCAACATAGAGAACACCAGGCTGTCACCTCGGAGATGGAACATGCTTCCTTGAGACTTCACACAAGACATATGACTTCCCTCCTCACCGCGAGTAAACCACATTAAAGTCCCACGTGTGTATCATGAGTGATGGCGCCACGAGGTACAACGTGGAACAATCTGTCTGTGCAGCCTCTGCTGCAACTGTTCATCATGTTAGAGCATCAATTAGGAGACAGTGAGGACTGCCCATGCTGGAGATCAGAGTAGACTGTAGTTTGCTGGAAAAGCACAGCAGGAGAGTCGACATTTTGGGCATAAGCTATTCATCAGGATCAGCACCAATTACCCTATTCTGCCCCTGTGTAAGTGCATTGAGGTAGGAATGGCCTCCTGCTGTTCCTATTTCAGTGGCTCAACTGACTGAATAGCCTCCTACTGTTCCTGTATAAGTGGCTCAAAGGGCTGAATGGCCTCATTCTGTTTCTGTTTAATTGACTCAAAGGACTGAATGACTTCTTCCTTGTCCGGTTGGACATGGCCAAAGGCCGGATTGGGTTACCTCTGTTTCCTGTTGGACAGCTCGATGTGCTGACAAATGTGATGATGCTGCAGCTTTAAGATTTCATTTTGTCCTGGTTTCTTTTAAGAGAGAGATTGAACCAGCTGGCTAGTTAAGACCACTGGGAAAACAGCGAGGGAGGCCTTGGGTTTATTTTAATGCAGCCTGAATGGGTGTGGCCAGCTCTCACAGTTTAGGATCTCAGCAACATCAGAAAATATTGGGGTCTACATAGAGTTGGCAGCTTCAGGGAATGTCTCCTGGCTGCTACTCTGTCTGAATTTTCTCTTGCTGCTGTTTTTGATTCCTGGATTGGAGAAATGTTTGTGACATTCTGTGTCTGAAAATTCCTTTTTGCCCAGGGCTGTGTTTACGCGATTTTCCTATATTGGAACAGTTCATTAGTAATCGCTCCACGATCTATTATTCTGTTAATTTGACCAATAGAATTACATTATTCTAAATTCCTCTTTCTTTGGATTCATTTTATCTTCCGTGTTTAAATAAATGGCGTTTTGCTTCACACAGAGTAGTATGACCAGTCTGATTGCATCTGGAACAGACAGTTTACATTTCCTTTAAAATACGAAAACATTAGAGTCAAGGCTACCGCCTTCAAATATTTTCGAGGGGCTCTGGTGTGGTCCATCACACTGGACGCCTTCCCTTCCTGAGTAATAGGCTTGAGGCACTGAATGGGCTGTCCCTGTTCTTCTCCAATAGTGTCAATGGGCTGAATGGCTTCCTCATATTCCTGTGAAACCAGCGAGAGCTGCTGAATGAACTCTATTCCACTGTGGCAATGTGCAGTGCCAGGCAGTGCTGTTATATGAATGTTACAGACCATTTAACAGCACAAACCTGACTGGTATCTGGGTCGTACTGCACATGGACACAGACCGGTTCAGGAGCTGATGGGCGACAAATCTTCTGAACATTTTGGAATCTTCGGTGACCATCCCCACTTCTGATCTTATGTTGCGGCAAGTGGGGGCGGGGAGACATTGATGAAGCAGCTGAAGCTGTTTGTGAAGAGGAAGCTACCCTGAGGATCTCCCACAGAGGTGACCGAGGACTGAGATGGTGAACATCTTCCTTTGTGCCATGTTTGACTCCAAACACTAGACAGTTTAGTCTGATTCCCATTAAGTCCAGTTTTGTTTAGCTCCTTGATGTCAACAAAAGCCAACCACTGCCTTGATATCAGGGCCAGTCATTTTTACCTGAACCATTCAGTCAACCTCTTTTGTCCATATCAATAGGCCATGGTATAGGAACAACGCGTGTTTTCTTCAAACAAATGGTATTGAATATCAGGGTTCCTCTTCTCAAGAATGTTAGGGAGCAAGATGACAGAAAGTATTTGAAGAAGAGGTAGATGTATATTGACCTGACAGAGAGTTGAGGGCGATGAAGAATTGGGTATGAAAGAGGATTTGAGACCAAGAGCAGATCAGCCATGATCTTAGTGAAGGGCAAGGCAGGCCTGGTGAGTGAACGACCTGTCCCTGTTTCTGATGTTCTCACATTCTGTTATTGGAAATTTAGCAGGTGTTATTGTCATAAATGTGCAATTACTGAATATTGGAGTCAGGGAGACCAGATGATTTTGTGAGCCACCTCTGGTGAGTATATGGGTTGTATTCAGAGCCAATCTGCATCTACAGCATGACCAACAAATGAAGCACAAGTTGCAGAGAGGGGAAGCTCTGTGAAGAGAGATGAGGGGCCTCTTTCATAACTGTGCCTGGAGTTTCCAATTACATTTCCCAAGTCACTTCAAAGCATGTGTGACAGTCTTGAGAGGCTGAATGGTCTCCTCTGTTTCTGTGCACCAGATTATAAGAGTAAGTGGCCTCCAACTGTCCCTGTCTATCAGGTATGAGGGGCTGAATGGAACACAGAAACATGGGACTGAGGAGCAGGAGTGGGTCATTAGACATTTTGAGCCTTCTCCACCAGGAACTACGATTGTGGCTGATCAGATTGTGGTCTCAGCCCCACTTTCCTGTCTGGATCCCAATATTCGTGACTTACTTCCCTGTCAAATATTTAGTAATGCAGCTTTCAATCAATGTGAACATAGAGGCATGATTATCTTCCAGTGAAGAGAATTCCCACTTGAAAGGTCATTTTAGAATTTTTCATCATCCTTCTTGTAGAATCAGAGAGTCATGCAGAACAGAAACAGACCCGTTAGTCCAACTTGTTCACTCCAATCAGATATCAAATCTGATCCAGTCCCATTTGCCAGCATTTGGCCAATATCCCTCCTCTTTCAGATACTTTTTAAATGTGCAATTGTAACCACCTTCATCACTTCCTCTGACAGCACTTTCTGTACACACACACTCTCTATGTGAAACATTTATCTTCAGGTCCCTTCTAAATCATTCGCCCTCTCTCCTTCAACCTATGCCTCTGAAACTGATCTCCCCTACCCTGAAGAGCAGAACGTGGCTGTTCACAATATCCATTCCCCTGATGATTTTATAAACCTCTATAATGTCACCATTCAGCCTCTGACACTCCAGGGAGAAACACCTCAACCTAATCAAACTCTCCCTGGGACATCTGTGTAAATCTTTTCTGCAGACAACCGCATTAAATGCAGTTTTCTTAAAATGGCCTTCCCAAAATCGTGTACAGATGCAACATGCCACTCCAACTGCTATCCTCAATGCTCTGACTGATTAAGGCAAATGTGCCAAATATGTTCAGCACCACTCTGTCTACCTGCGACTCCACTTTCAAGGAACAATGTCCCTTTGTTCCATAACACTCCTCAGGACTTTGCCATTAAGTGTATAATTCCTTCCTAAAATGCAAAACTTTATATTTATCTTACTAAACTTCATCTGTCACTGCTTGCCCCTTTTTCCCATCTAATTGTGGTCTCGATGTACTCTGAGATAATCTACTACACCACATTTCTGATGTCATCTGTAAACTTACTAACTATGTCCCCGATATCCACATTTATGTTCTTTACATAAATGATGAAATGCAGTGAACTGAGCACTGATTCTTGCAGCACACTGCTGGTCACAAGCCCCCAGTCTGAAAAATATCCCTCTTCCTTCAAGCCAATTGTGACAAGCTTCTTCTGTGTCCCATGTGACCGAATTTTTAATCTGTCTACCAATTGGAATGTTATGAACACCTTGCTGAAGTCCATATAGACAATGTCTACCAAATTGCCTTCATTAATCTTCTTTTTTTATCTCTTCATAAAACTCAACCAAATTAATGAGACTTGATTTCCCATGAGAAAGACACGTTGTCTATCCCGATCAGCCCTTGCCTTCCCAAATGTATGTAATTGTTATCCCTCAGAAACCCCTCCAACAACTTACCCACCACTGACATCAGGCTCACCGGTCAAGAGTTCCCTGACTTTTTGGGTCACTGTTTCCTTTTCTCGTCCCACTCCTCCACTGCTCACAACAAATGTTAAATGTGACCAGGTTGGTGATATGGCCGATAAGAAAGGTGTTAGACTGGGGCAGGGTCAGTTTTAGGAACAAGTCAGGCTAGTTTCTTTAATCTGCTCAAATTGCACGTTTATGATCCAGAGCAATGTTACTCAAACTATGATGGAAAGGTGAATGGCAAACTGTTTGGGTATTGCAAATATGTAATCAATATTTCCCTGTTTAAAATGTTGAGACAGACACACAAACACAATCTCTGCAATTTGAACTTGAAAGAAATTTGTCCAAATATTAGTGTAACTTATGATAAAAGGAAAAATTGAGAGATTGTCCAAAATGTAATTCGGCTTCTGAAGATATTCTACTCACACAAGCTGCTAGCAATGGGATTTCATCCTGGGACAGTTGGATTTAGCTGAATTCCCTTTGCATTAGGCAGTGAGAAGATTCCAATGAATTCTGGCCAGTAATCACCCAAAGGGTAGCACAGTGGCTCAGTGGTTAGCACTGCTACCTCACAGCACTAGGAACAAGGGTTCTATTCCAGCCTCGGGCGACTATCTGTGTGGGGTTTGTACATTCTCCCTTTGACTGCGCGAGCTTCTAATAGGTGCTCCATTTCTCTCCCACAGCTCACACTGTGTACATTAGGTGGATTGGTCATGCTAAGTTGTCTGTCGTATTCAGGGATTTCTAGGTTAGGTGCATTAGTCAGAAGTAAATCTCAGGGAACGGGCCTGGCAAGGTTACTGTTTGGAAGTTTGGTGTGGACTTGTTGGGCCGAAGGGCCTGTTCCCACACTGCATGAATTCTTTAAAAATGAGGATGGCAATGATGACCGGATAGACGTTTTTTTTTAGCTCACACACATTGCTGTGATGAGGAATAATGAGGGAGAGAGAGCGAGTGTAATAGGCCATTCCTTCTCAGGAAGATTACATTGTCTCCCTCTCTGAGTTGAATCACACAATAATGTCATCCTCTCCCAAACTGGATCATGTGAGGTCTCCTTGTATAATGTCCAAACTATGTCTCCAACACATTTCCTGTTCCATGTCGATGCATCATTGTTGCCATCTCGCACAGAGCCATACCCTTAGCAGAAAATGGTCTTGGTCAATTTGAAAATGTGTTTATATGTCCCTGCGTCATTAAAAAAAAAATAATGTATTTAGAATACCTGCGTTAAAATCAAAGCATTTTTGAAAGAAATACAGATATTGCTGGAAAAGCTCGGCAGGTCTGTCCGTACCCAGATGCCTTTTACATTCTGCAGTTGTACCAGCCTCCACCACTTCCTCTGGCAGCTCATTCCATACGCGCACCACCCTCTGCGTGAAAATGTTCCTCTTACGCCTCTTCAAAATCTTTCCCCTCTCACTTTCATCCAATGCCCTCCAGTTTTGGACGCCCCTAACCCGAGGGAAAACCCTAACTACTCACCCTATCCATGATCATTCTGATTTTATAAACCTCGAACGCTGCACGATGTGACTCCAATCAACACGAATAGTTGTGCTTTCAGTCATTCCGGGCATAAATTCTGAAATTCAATTCTCCATCAGATCATAATTCTACAACCAGTTTAATCAGTTTGTTCAGATGTATCATGGGACACTTCTGTGGGATTTACACCGAGATCTTAGTGCCCGGAGGTAGGGACACTCGCACCACTCGGCAATAACCATAAAGCTGTAACATTATTCTCCTGCGTGTTTGTTCATCAGCCTGTTCTGACATGCTGTGACATACCTCTGCAACAGGCAGGACTTGAATCCAGTCCTACTAGTCCAGAGCTAGGAACACGACCACACAAGTTCAGGAATTAAAATCAAATCCAGAGTTCTGGTTCAGAGCTAGGGTCACTTCTCACTACACTACCATACCCAGACTTGGGTCATATTTTAAGTGCCAGCTTTCAGCTCAGTGTGGATTTATTATAATCAGGTTACCATTACGGAACTACACAAACACTTTGTATTGTTAAACAAATGCAAGATATTTGTCTCAACTGTAGGATATTGAGTGCACGTGCTGTGCTATCGAAATTAACTATGAACGTCTTCAATCGCTATTATCTGTAATCTACAATATTAAGAAAAGAAATCCTGCAGTCACAGTCTGCCCAATGAAGGGTCTCGAATAGATTTTTTTTCACGGAACACCACCGACAACGAAAAAGCATAATTTCTGGTGGCAAAACACCGATCACTATTACCCACCTCTAACGTGTGACTGCCCTCTTCCTAAAACAACGAAATGACACCAGGCCGCTGATTACTGTCCAACCTCTCCTCCCCATTGACAGTGTCTGCAATCTGTCCCTCCTTCTCCAAACCACACAAGGCAACCCAAGCTCAGGGTCTTTGAGAAACTCAAGGTCAGAGTGTGCAGGTCTCCTGGAGACGGGGAGGATTTTTAAAGGGGGAGAATGAGGAGGTGGTAATATCACACACTGGGCTGAGGGGTGGCAGATGGAGTTTAGTTTGGATTAATGCGAGGTAATGGATTTGGTAAATCAAACAAGGGCAGGATCTATACAATTAAAAGCAGGGCCTTTGGCAGTGTTGGGGAACAGAAATCCTAGGCCGTCAGGTATAATTCTTTAAATTTTGCATCTCAGGTAGATAGTATGGTTAAGGAGGTGTTTAACACACTTGTCTTCATCGGTCAGACCATTGAGTATTGGAATTGGGACGTTACGTTGAGGTTGTACAGGATATTGATTAGGCCTCTTCTGGAATACTGTGTCCAGTCTGGTCATCCTGCCCACTCATTCCATAGGCACACCACCCTTTGGGTGAAAAAGCTGCCCCTTAGGTCACTTTTAAGTGTTCCCCTCTCACCTTCAACCTGTACCGTCTAGTTTTGGTCTCCCCACCCGTAGAAAATACCTTGATTAGTCACTTTGATATTACTGACTTTGATATTATTAAGCTGGAGAGGATTGGGCATACATTAACCTGGATGTTGTTGGGAATGGAGGGAGTGAGCTATAAGGAGAGGCTGGATGGACTGGGACTCTTTTCAATGGAGAGTATGAGATTAAGGGGTAACTTTACAGAGGTTTATTAAGTAATGAGGGGTACAGGTAAGTCGAAGGGCTGATGTCTTTTCCCTACAGTTGGGGATTCAAAACTGAGGGATATTTTAAGGTGTGAGGAAAAAGACTTACAGAAGTCATGAGAGGTAATTATTTTAGTCAGAATCTGACTTATGTGTGGAATGAACTCCCAGAGCAAGTGGTGAAAGCAGGGACAGTTACAATGTTTGAAGGACGTTTAGATCAGTACATGGATAAGACATCAGTTTGGATGGTGCTGTGAGCAGCTGCCCTCTCCCTCCTCCTCTCTGAATGAATCCCTGTTGGTTTTCACCCTCTGCCAATGCCTGTGCAGTGGCGTGGGGAGGCCAGCAGAGGGTGGCATTGCATTACTTTAAGCATCACAGAGACTGCCAGACCTGCCCAACAGAGACACACAGATACACACACACGGAAATTGTCATGGTGCGGCGTGAAGCTCATTTGGTAACTTAAACTAAACATAAAGAAATGTTCAATTTGCCTCGTAAACTGTTAAAATATGAGGGACAGAGAACACCCAAATTCCACTGCTTACATAATAACATCAATTTATTTTTTAACTTTTCCCGACAGTAAAATTCGAATTATTGTCCAAGGAGCACCGTAGGGCACGGAGGCACAGTGTTTAGCACTGCTGCCTCACAGCGCCAGAGACCCAGGTTCAATTCTCGCCTCAGGAGACTGACTGTGTGGAGTTTGCACATTCTCCCCGTGTCTGCGTGGGTTTCGTCCGGGTGCTCCGGTTTCCTCCCACAGTCCAAAGATGTGCAGGTCAGGTGAATTGGCCATGCTAAATTGCCCGTAGTGTTAGGTAAGGGGTAAATGTAGGGGTATGGGTGGGTTGCGCTTCGGCAGGGCGGTGTGGACTTGTTGGGCCGAAGGGCCTGTTTCCACACTGTAAGTAATCTAACCTAATCTAACTCTGAAAGTGAACATTTTACATCAAGTATTCTGAATTCTGAGACCCCCTTTCTCTTAAACGCTTATTACCCCACTCCAACTCTACAGCGATATACTGTTTCAATAAGACACTTATTAAAATTGCACTCATTTAATTTCAAAATCGCACAGCAGCTGTTGTTTGTGTGTCTTCTTGTGGCCATAGATCTCCCTGGGTCATCTTCTGTGTTTTTACTGCAAATATGTTCCCTATGAAAAGGTACCTTTGATAGAGAGCGTTTCCTAATCTCTTGGATCTGTGTTGACGGCATTTACTCTGTCTGCAATTTTCTAAATGCCTGCATTTTTAATATGCACAACGTCGGATCATCTCATTGGTTCAACTTCCGAAAACCAATACATTCAAACTTGATTTGGTTTTAGTATCCTGTGGCATAATTTAAACTGATTGGTAAAATTCGAATTGTTGTCCAAGGAGCAACCATCTCAGGGATCTATTTCACAGCCAAATGTGACATATTTTCAGTTGTCCTTCACACTCTGGGTCTGCCATGCTCTCATATCACAGGTGCTTGGAAGCTCTCAGTTCAGAACAGCTTTCCCTCTCTCTTAAAGGTACATACACACTTTCGACTTCATGACATTAATACCCTGATAAAAATACAGAAACTTGGAGCCAATCTGGAATTCTCTTCTATATGGTTTGTCAATATTTCGTTCACTCCGTCTGGTGTGCATCCGGATTTTTGTTGCTCCATTGACAGCATGTCATTATTCGACTCTGTCCGTTTGGAATATAGCGGGATTTCACTTGCTCACACTCGTGAGAGTCGCAGAATTTCAGTTATTGCATGGGAACTGTGACGCTATAACAATCTCAATGTTTGTAGATGGCACCAAACCTAGAAGAATTGTGAAGTCTATGGAGGACAGTGTGGAACTCTAACAGTACAATCACACGTTGGTGTAGTGTTCAGGTGTATGGCAGCTGGTGATCAATGCAGAGCAGTGTGAGGTGATGCACTTTGGTAGGAAAGACAATGAAAGACAATATAAAACAGGCCGTACCGTTAAATAGGGGCTGCAGGAGCAGAGAGCGCTGGGTGTATATGAGCATAGATTGTTGAAGATGTCAGGACAAGTGGGGAGAGCAGTAACTGTCACAAATTAGTTTCAGTATCTGAGCTGTTTACAGGAGGAGGTGTAGGAAGGAGTCTCCGTGCTCCCTTCCTGGGAGGTGATGGTGACGATGTGTTGTGAGCCCACCCTCCTGCCCACCGAGACCGTGGGGATTCCATTTGTACCAGCTCGACACAAAAGGGAGATGGCATCAGGGCCACGGCTTCTAAGTTGTGCCGGGGGGAAACGGAGCTGCCAGTGGGTTAAAAGTGAGAATTGCCTTTCACGGAACATTGCTCCTTACTCAGTCGGTGGGACGTGGATGTTTCAGAATCTCCACACGAGGCGTCCCGGTCCTCTCTGGCTCGTACCAGGGTCCTCCCCACATGGCGGGGGGAGGGGGGTGAGGGAACGGATATCGGGCACTCAACCACCCGGATCGGCCTTTTCTGTCCTATTCCAGGCTGTTTCTCCTGGAATGGGAGAAAGGGAGGGAGGGAGGGTGGGAGTGGGTGGTGTTAGTGTCGGTGTAGGTGGGGGACGGGGTCATGGTGAGGTGTCCGGAGGGAGTCAGTCCACAGTGTTGTATGCATGCAGCATTATTATCATAGGGGAGTGGGGTAAAGTGGAGGGAAGGTGGGGGGGGGCGAAGTTGCTGCATGCAGCAGTGAGAGTGGTGGAGCATGAGCTTTGTTCGGGGGTCGGTGCTATAACAGATATACAGTGAGTGTGAGGGAGCAGAGAGAATACGGTGACCCTTATCCTGAAAGAGCGGGGAAGGTTATTGAAGCTTGTCCTGTATTGCTGGGCATTTCTTCAGACCCCAGATACTGCACTGAGGTAGATGGTGAGCTCAGACCATTCTTGGTGGTTCTGGTGGTGTGACCTCCTCTGGAAAGAGAATGGTCTCATTCTGTACTGGCTCATCCACCAGGACCTCCGTGCCCCTGTCGACAAACCGCTGTGAAATTGCCCAGGATCTGCCATGCTCGAGGTAAACTGTGCAGGGCAGCTCTGAACTGAGAAAGCTCAACCGTGTGCCCATTGGCCTTTTAAAGGTGGCACCAGTGCCAAGGATCACGGAATATCCAGGGGCATCCGAGCGATGTTGTGTACCACCCGCAATGATGGGTGGGAGAATCGGGCTGGTATTGAATGAGAGGGACATGATGGTGTGGGCTGGGTAGTTAATGAGTTGAGTCCGATACGATAGCACCAGGAAACTCTCTCAGCCTCGTGCGGACGATCCCTCTGTCACACTCAAGGAAAATCAAACAAAGATAAATTATTTTTAGCATCTGCCCAATGAGTCATAGATTCGTTTGAAAGCAATTCCAGTAACAAAGATGCAGAACAAATGCTCATCTGGCCTCACACCAATATCCTTTATTCCCATCTTTACTGGGAAGACAGGCTCATGTTGCAGAATGTTATCGAAGTATCTACATTTCAGCATTCTGAAACCTGGGAACACATCCTTCCATGGCACTGTCTCTCAGTCTCCCCCTCTCTGTCTATACCCCAAACCCCTCCCATGTGGTGATAATTAAACAGATTTCCCCGCCATCTCTCTCTGGCAGTGATGTTCACTCCCACAGCACCCCCTTGTCATGGTACAATGGAGTGATGGAGCTGTAAATGGGTGGGAGCAGGACATCCTGTCACTTTAAGCATGGGCTGCAAATTTCCCCATACTGCGCAGGGATCTAACACAGTGTTACTGAGGAATGCAGTGGGTTGGTGTACAGAGCTCGACATGCTGGGAGGGTAACTGCTCCTGGTTTACAGATCAATGCACTGGGGTGGGGTACACAGCCCTACATGCTGGGAGGGTAACTGCTCCTGGTTTAAAGATCAATGCACTGGGGTGGTGTACACAGTCCTACATGCTGGGAGGGTAACTGCTCCTGGTTTACAGATTAATTCACGGGTGATCCCTGCACAGGTCGCTGTACTGAACAGTCTATCTGGTTGAGGTTTATACATAATGCAATGATGTGGTCAGTGCAGCTCCCCGTGTTGGACAGATATGTAGCCTGTGCACAGTACATCATGTTGGTGGGGTGGGTAGAGGGGAAAGGTGATGGACAGTTGAAGGAGATCCCGGAACGTTCTGCCCCCAACATTCCAAAACTGACATTTTTGTCAGTAATTCAAAACTTCCCAGTTGTTATTCCAGCTCCAATTATTTTAATAAATCCCTGAATATAGGGACACATTTGAAAATCTCACTGGGTCCCTGATCAAACGGGTCCCTTTGCCTCCAGGCTGATGGATAATGGGTTTGTTTTCCTTCCTCACAGTTAACATAGTGACCATCTACGTCCTGCTTTATAAAGATTGTGGATTGTCTCAATGTGTCAGACGTTACCTGGGGGCCATGGCAGCGGCGGATCTCCTGGTCATTATCCTCGACCTGCTCCTGAGACACATTCCCATTGTTTATTGGGGACAGTTTTATTTCCTGATGGACTCCGTCCCCGTGTGTAATATCCACGCCGTCCTGATTTATGCAGCCACTGACTGCTCTGTCTGGTTCACCGTCACTTTCACCTTTGATCGGTTTGTGGCCATTTGTTGCCAGAAGCTGAAAAGTAAATATTGCAGTGAGAAAACGGCGGCTGTGGTTCTGGGAGCAGTGACTGTGCTGAGCTGTTTAACGAACATTTCCTGGTATTTTATGCTCACGGCTCGGTATCGGCTGTGGAACCTCCCCTGGTTTTGTGAGGTAACAGACGCTGCTTTATCCTCCAGTATCTGGGTCACAATCGAGTTCCTCCACCACATTCTAACCCCGTGTGTCCCATTTCTCCTGATTCTGCTGCTCAATGTTCTCACCGTCAGACACATTGTAGTGACCAGCAGAGCCCGCAGGAGACTCCGCGCTCACACCAATGGGGACGCTCAGTCTGACACTGAAATGAGAAACCGAAAAAAATCCATAATTTTACTGTTTGTGATCTCGGCCAATTTCATCCTGTTATGGTCAATGTTAATGCTGTTTTCTATATGGAGCCGGATGCATTGGATTGGGTATCGGTCTGTGTATCTCGATGGGAATGTGCAGGAATTCGGCTTCATGCTGCAGCTCCTCAGTTGTTGCACAAACACCGCGATTTATGCCGTGACCCAGACTAAGTTCAGGCAGCAGCTGAAGAATGTGCTGAAATATCCCTTCACCCAAATCCATCAATCAATCAAATTCCCTCATTAATCAATCCATCCGGGATTTTCTCATTTCGGTTCAATGTTTCAGCGATGGAGCAGCCTGTCGCTATGGGAACAGATTGAGGGTAGCGCTGGTTTGTCTACCCTTATCCCACAGGGGGGTTACAGGGACACATTTCAATGTTTCTCACAACTCAGGGGCCAGTGAGAAAAGGCACCATCCCACTGACTGTATCCATCACTTCCATTTGTAAACAATAAAAATGTTGATTAAAGCGTGCCGAGCAGCAGAGTGACCGATGTTGTTGTGTGTCTTTGTGTTGGAGAAGCTGAGCTGGAGAGAGACAGACTCAGCCCCAAGTCCTGGTCCTCATGGAAGGGGAGGGCACCGGGCCCTGAGCTCAGGAGCTGGGTTTAACTCCCTCTGCACCCCCCCCCACTCCAACCTGGCCTCCCCATTCCTCTCCCCGACTCTTCCTCCTCAATTCTCTCCCTCTCTTTCTCTTTCTGCACACTCAGTCTTTCTCACCACCTCTCCCTTTCACTCTCTCTGGTCCCCTCTCAGAGACCGCCCCAACCCCGGATTCTCCACCTGCCTCCACTATTCTTTCTGCCGCACTCTCCCCCTCTCTCTCTCACTCCCCCAACATGAGTTTCTCCACCTGCCTCCATTCTTTTCTCTCCCCCTCACCCTCACTCTCTCTCTCTCCTGCCGTCTCTCTCTCCCTCCCGCAATGTCGTCTCTACCCCATTTTCCCCACCTCCCACTTCCGACATCTCTCGATCATCTCACCCCCACCCCCACACGCAGCCTCACCACCAACCCCCAGCCTCTGGGTCAGAGGGAGAGGGAAGGACTAGGGAGACAGAGTGTGTCAGAGAGAGAGGAAAGGCAGGATAGGAGGGAGAGAGATTTAGTCAGAGAGAAACGGAGGGAGGTGGGGAGAGAGAGAGACCAAGGTAGGGGGATCGAGAGTGGGAGAAGATGGAGAGAGCCAAGGAGCAGGGAGAGACAGACGATGAGAGAGAGAAAAGGGAGAGATAAGGTGAGGGAGGGAGAGAGAGAAATAGGGGAGGACATAATGAGAGAGGGGTCAGAGAGAGGGGGACAGAGAGAGGGGGACAGAGAGATGGCGACAGAGAGAGAGGGAGACAGAGAGAGAGGGGGACAGAGAGAGAGGGGGACAGAGAGAGGGGCGCAGAGAGAGGGCGACAGAGAGAGGGGGACAGAGAGAGGGAGACAGAGAGAGGGGGACAGAGAGAGAGGGAGACAGAAAGAGAGGGGGACAGAGAGAGGGAAGATAGAGTCTGGCGAAGATAGAGGGGGACAGAGAGAGAGAGGGGGACAGAGAGAGACGGGGACAGAGGGAGGGAGACAGAGGGGGTCAGGGAGAGGGGGACAGAGAGAGGGGGATATAGAGGGGGACAGAGAGAGGGGGACAGAGAGTGGGGGGCATGGAGAGAGGGGGACAGAGAGGGGCAGAGAGCGGGGGAGAGATAGAGGGGTCAAAGAAAGGGGGTCAGAGAGAGGGGGAAAGAGAGGGGGGACAGAGAGAGGGGGAGAGAGAGGGGGGACAGAGAGAGAGGGACAGAGAGATGGTGACAGAGAGACGGTAACAGAGACACGGTGACAGAGACACGGTGACAGAGAGAGGGGCACAGAGAGTGGGGGAGATAGAGGGGGTCAGAGAGAGGAGGACAGAGAGTGGGGGACAGAGAGTGGGGTACAGAGTGGGGGAGAGAGGGGGGTTCAGAGAGAGGGGAACAGAGCGTGGGGGGATAGAGAGGGTGGGGGACAGAGAGAGAGGGAGAGATAGAGGGGACAGAGAGAGGGGGACAGAGAGAGGAGGCAGACAGAGGGGGCAGAGAGAAAAGGGGACAGAGGGAGTAGGCAGAGAGACGGAGCAGAGAGTGAAGGGGACAGAGAGAGGGGGACAGTGACAGGGGGGCAGAGAGAGAGGGAGAGATAGAGGGGACGGAGAGAGGGGGACAGAGAGAGGGGGGACAGAGAGCGAGGGGGACAGAGAGAGGGGGACAGAGACTGGGGGAGATAGAGGGGTTCAGAGAGAGGAGGACAGAGAGTGGGGGACAGAGAGTGGGGTACAGAGTGGGGGAGAGAGGGGGGTTCAGAGAGAGGGGAACAGAGCGTGGGGGGATGGAGAGGGTGGGGGACAGAGAGAGAGGGAGAGATAGAGGGGACAGAGAGAGGGGGACAGAGAGAGGAGGCAGAGAGAGGGGGCAGAGAGAAAAGGGGACAGAGGGAGTAGGCAGAGAGAGTGAAGGGGACAGAGAGAGGGGGACAGTGACAGGGGGGCAGAGAGAGAGGGAGAGATAGAGGGGACGGAGAGAGGGGGACAGAGAGATGGGGGACAGAGAGAGAGGGGGACAGAGAGAGGGGGACAGAGAGAGAGAGAGGGAAAGATTGAGGGTACAGAGAGAGGGGGACAGTGAGAGGAGGCAGAGAGAGGGGGCAGAGAGAGGGGGCAGAGGGAGAAGGGGACAGAGAGAGGGGGACTGTGAGAGGGGGACAGAGAGAGAGGCGGGTGGAAGAGAGAGGGCAACAGAGAGAGGGTCAGAGAGCGGGGGAGAGAGAGAGAGGACACAGAGAGAGGGGACAGAAAGAGAGGGGACAGAGAGAGAGGGGACAGAGAGAGAGGTTGACAGAAATGTGGGGGAGAGAGAGTGGGGGACACAGAGGGGTACAGAGTGGGGGGAGAGAGGGGGTCAGAGAGAGGGGGACAAAGAGTGTGGGGATGGAGAGAGTGTGGGACAGAGAGAGAGAGGGTGACAGAGAAAGGAGGACAGAGAGGGGGGGCAGAGAGAGCGCAGAGAGAGAGGGGGCAGAGAGAGGGCGACAGAGAGGGGATCAGAGAGCGGGGGACAGAGAGAGGGGGCAGAGAGAGAGGGGGCAGAGGGAGAGGGGGCAGAGAGGGAGGGGCAGAGAGAGCGGGGGACAGAGAGGAGGGCAGAGAGAGAGGGAGAGATAGAGAGGACAAAGAGAGGGGGACAGAGAGAGGAGGCAGAGAGAGGGGGCAGAGAGAGAAGGGGACAGAGAGAGGGGTACAGCGAGAGGAGGGCAGAGAGAGAGGGGGACAGTGAGAGGGCGACAGAGAGAGAGGAGGACAGAGAGAGAGGGGGGCAGAGAGAGGGCGACAGAGAGAGGGGGGCAGAGAGACGGCGACAGAGAGAGGGGGACAGAGAGCGGGGGAGAGATAGAGGGGACAAAGAGAGGGGGACCGAGAGAGGGGTAAAGAGTGAGGGGATACAGAGAGAGGGGGACAGAGAGAGGGGGACAGATATTGGACGTTGGAGAGAGTGGGGGTCAAAGAGAGGGTGACAGAGAGAGAGGGAGCAGAAAGACGGTGACAGAGAGGGGGTCAGAGAGCGGGGGAGAAAGAGGGGGGACTGAGAGAGAGAGGGGACAGAGAGAGGGTGACAGAGAGAGAGGGGGACAGAGATCGAGGGGGACAGAGATAGAGGGGGACAGAGAGAGGGGTGACAGAGAGTGTGGTGACAGAGAGAGAGGGGGACAGTGAGGGGGCACAGAGAGAGGCTGGTGGGAGAGAGTGTGGGTCAGAGAGAGGGCGACAGAGACAGGGGACAGAGAATGTGGGAGATAGAGGGGGTCAGAGAGAGATGGGGTCAGAGAGAGAAGGGGACAGAAAGAGGCGACAGAGAGAGGGGCACAGAGTGTGGGGGAGGTAGCGGGGACAGAGAGAGGGGGACAGAGAGAGGGGGAGATAGAGGGGACAGAGAGAGTGGGACAGAGAGTGGGGGACAGAGAGGGGTACAGAGTGGGGGAGAGAGGGGGTCAGAGAGAGGAGGACAGAGAGTGGGGGATGGAGAGAGTGGGGGACAGAGAGAGAGGGGGACAGAGAGTGGGGGACAGAGAGGGGTACAGAGTTGGGGGAGAGAGGGGGTCAGAGAGAGGTGGACATAGAGTGTGGGAATGGAGAGAGTGGGGGACAGAGAGAGAGAGAGGCGGACAGAGAGAGAGGGGGGCAGAGAGGGGGGCAGAGAGAGGGTGACAGAGAGGGGGCAGAGACCGGGGGAGAGAGATAGGGGACAGAGAGAGGGGGACAGAGAGAGGGGGAGATAGAGGGGTCAGAGAGAGGGGGAAAGAGAGTGGAGGACAGAGAGGGGTACAGAGTGGGGGAGAGAGGGGGGTCAGAGAGAGGAGGACAGAGAGTGGGGGATGGAGAGAGTGGGGGACAGAGAGAGAGGGGGACAGAGAGTGGGGCAGAGAGAGGGTGGCAGAGAGCGGGGGAGAGAGATAGGGGACAGAGAGAGGGGGTCAGAGAGGGGGGGGAACAGAGAGCGCGGGACAGAGAGAGAGGGGGACAAGAGGGGGGATCGAGAGAGGCGGGTGGGAGAGAGAAGGGGACAGAGAGAGGGCGACAGACAGAGGGGAACAGAGAGTGTGGGTCAGAGAGAGGGCGACAGAGAGGGGGGACAGAGAGAGGGGACAGAGAGAGAGGGGACAGAGGGAGAGGGGTTCAGAGAGAGAAGGGGACAGAGAGAGGGGACAGAGAGTGGGGGGTAGAGAGAGAGGGGTTCAGAGAGAGAGGGCGACAGAGAGAGGGGGACAGAGAGAGAGGGAGACAGAGAGAGGGGGGACAGAGAGAGGGGGGCAGAGAGAGAGGAGGAAAGAGAGAGAAGGGATCCGAGAGAGGGGGACAGAGAGAGGGGGGACAGAGAGAAGGGGGACAGAGAGAAGGGGGACAGAGTGAAGGGGGAAAGAGAGAGGGAGACAGAGAGAGGGAGACAGAGAGAGGGGAACAGAGAGAGGGTCAGAGAGCAGGGGAGAAAGAGAGGGGACAGAGAGAGGAGGACAGAGAGAGACGGGCTCAGAGATAAAGGGGGACAGAGAGAGAGGGGGCAGAGAGAGAGGGGGCAGAGAGAGGCGGATAGAGAGAGGAGGGCAGAGAGAGGGGGGACAGAGAGAGGAGGACAGAGAGAGAGGGGAACAGAGAGAGAGGGGGACAGAGAGAGAGGGGGACAGAGAGAGGGCGACAGAGTGGTGACAGAGTGAGAGGGGGACAGTGAGGGGGTACAGGGAGAGGCGGGTGGGAGAGAGTGGGGGTCAGAGAGAGGGCGATAGAGAGGAGGGGACGGAGAGTTGTGGAGATAGAGCGGGTCAGAGAGAGAGGGGGTCAGAGAGAGAAGGGGCAGGAAGTGGCTACAGAGAGAGGGGGACCGAGAGAGAGCGAAAAAGAGAGGGGAAGAGAGAGAGGGGGAAGAGAGAGGGGGCAGAGAGAGAGGGGGACAGAGAGAAGGGGACAGAGAGAAGGGGACAGAGAGAGAGGCGGGTGGAAGAGAGAGGGTGAGAGAGAGGGGGCAGAGAGCGGGGGAGAGAGATAGGGGACAGAGAGATGGGGGGTGGAGCGAGGGTGGACAGAGAGAGAGGGGGACAGAGAGAGAGGGGGACAGAGAGGGGGCAGAAAGAGAGGGAGCAGAGTGAGGGCGACAGAGAGTGGGAGACAGAGAGGGAGCGGGGGAGATATAGAGGGGACAAAGAGAGGAGGACAGAGAGAGGGGAAAGAGAGAGGGGAGACAGAGAGAGAGGGGGCAGAGAAAGGGGTATTGTGAGAGAGGAGGACAGAGAGAAGGGGGAAAGAGAGACGGTGACAGAGACACGGTGACAGAGAGAGGGGGCAGAGAGAGGGAGATAGAGAGAGGGAGACAGAGAGAGGGAGACAGAGTGGGGGAGAGAAAGTGGGGGAGAGAGAAGGGGACAGAGTGTGGGGGGATGGAGAGAGTGGGGGACAGAGAGAGGGGTCAGAAAGAGAGGGGGCAGAAAGAGTGCGACAGAGAGGGGGTCAGAGAACGGGGGAGAGAGAGAGGGAACAGAGAGAGGAGGGCAGAGAGAGAGTGGCTCAGAGATAGAGAGGGACAGAGAGAGAGGGGGACAGAGAGAGAGGTGAAAGAGAGTGGGGTGACAGAGAGAGAGGGGGACAGTGAGGGGGTACAGAGAGAGGCGGGTGGGAGAGAGTGGGGGTCAGAGAGAGGGCGACAGAGAGAGAGGGCAGAGTGGGGGAGATAGAGGTGGTCAGAGAGAGGGGATCAGAGAGAGGGAGAGAGAGAGGGGACAGAGAGGGGGTCAGAGAGTGGGGGACAGAAAGTGGTACAGAGTGGGGGGAGAGAGGAGGTCAGAGAGAGGGCGACAGCGAGAGGAGGGCAGAGAGGGGGGACAGAGAGTGGGGTAGATAGAGGTGGGCAGAGAGAGGGATCAGAGAGAGGGAGAGAGAAAGAGGGGACAGAGAGAGGGGGACAGAGAGTGGGGGAAAGAGAGAAGAGGGGGACAGAGAGTGAGTTGGTCAGAGAGAGGTCGACAGAGGGAGGGGACAGAGAGAGGGGGACAGAGAGTGGGGAACAGAGAGGGGTACAGAGTGGGGGAGAGAGGGGGTCAGAGAGAGGGGGCAGAGAGAGGAGGACAGAGAGAGAGGGGGCAGAGAGTGGGGGACAGAGAGGGGTACAGAGTCGGGGGAGAGCGGGGGTCAGAGAGAGGGCGACAGAGAGAGGAGGACAGAGAGAAGAGGGGGACAGAGAGTGAGTTGGTCAGAGAGAGGTCGACAGAGAGAGGGGACAGAGAGAGTGGGACAGAGAGTGGGCATCAGAGAGGGGTACAGAGTGGGGGAGAGAGGGGGTCAGAGAGAGAGAGGGCAGAGAGAGGAGGACAAAGAGAGAGGGGGACAGAGAGTGAGGGGGCCAGAGAGAGAGGGACAGAGAGAGGGGGACAGAGAGTGAGGGGGACAGAGAGAGAGGGACAGAGAGAGAGGGGGACAGAGAGTGAGGGGGACAGAGAGAGAGGTGGCAGAAAGAGGGCGACAGAGAGAGGGGGACAGAGAGATAGGGGAAAGAGAGAGAGGGAACAGAGAGATAGGGGGACAGAGAGAGAGGGGTACAGAGAGAGAGGGGCAGACAGAGAGGGTGTCAGGGAGAGAGGGCGACAGAGGGGGGGGCAGAGAGAGAGGGGGACAGATAGAGAGTGGACACAGAGAGGGGAAAAAGAGAGAGAGGGGGACAGAGAGAAAGGGGAAAGAGAGAGAGGGGACAGAGAGAGATAGGGGGACAGAGAGAGGGGTACAGAGAGAGAGGGGCAGAGAGAGAGGGTGTCAGGGAGAGAGGGCGACAGAGAGAAGGGGCAGAGAGAGAGGGGGACAGATAGAGAGGGGACAGAGAGAGGGGGACAGAGAGGGGGGGACAGAGAGAGGGGGGACAGAGAGAGGGGGGACAGAGAGAGAGGAGGGAGAGTGAGAAGGGGTTAGAGAGAGGGGGACAGAGATGGGGGTCAGAGAGAAGGGGATATAAAGTGGGGTGACAGAGAGAAGAGGTCAGAGAGAGGGGGGACAGAGAGAGGGGGACAGAGAGAGGGGGACAGAGAGAGGGGGGACAGAGAGAAGGGGTCAGAGAGAAGGGGGACAAAGAGAGGGGGGACAGAGAGAGGGGGGACAGAGAGAAGGGGTGCGAGAGAGGGGGACAGAGAGAGGGAGACAGAGAGAGGGGGTCAGAGAGAGGGGGGACAGAGAGAGGGGGACAGAGAGTGGGTGCACAGAGAGAGTGGGGACAGAGAGAGGGGGGACAGAGAGTGGGGGGACAGAGAGAGTTGGGACAGAGAGAGGGGGGACAGAGAGAAGGGGTCAGAGAGAGGGAGGACAGAGAGAGGGGGTCAAAGAGAGGGGGGACAGAGAGTGGGGGAACAGAGAGAGGGGACAGAGAGAGGGGGGACAGAGAGAAGGGGTCAGAGAGAGGGGGGACAGAGAGAGGGGGACAGAGAGAGGGGGGACAGAGAGAAGGGGTCAGAGAGAGGGTGACAGAGAGAGGGGGACAGAGAGAGGGGGATAAAGAGAGGGGGAACAGAGAGGGGGGAAAGAGAGGAGAGGGACAGAGAGAGGTTGACAAAGAGATGGGTACAGAGTGGGGGAGAGAGAGGGAGTCAGAGAGAGGGGGACAGAGAGTGGGGGGATGGAGAGAGTGGGGGACAGAGAGAGAGAGGGCGACAGAGAGAGATGGGGCAGAGAGAGAGGGGGCAGAGAGGGGGCGACAGAGAGGGTATCAGAGAGGGGAGGAGAGAGAGAGTGGACAGAGAGAGGAGGACAGAGAGAGGGCGACAGAGAGGGGGCAGAGTGAGAGGGGGCAGAGTGAGAGGGGGCAGAGAGAGGGCGACAGAGAGAGGGGGAGAGAGAGAAGGGACAGAGAGAGAGGGGGACAGAGAGAGCGGGGGGCCGAGAGAGAGGGGGGAAGAGAGAGGGGCAAAGAGAGAGAGGGGACAGAGAGAGAGGGGGACAGAGAGAGAGGAGGACAGAGAGAGGGGGGACTGAGAGACGGGGAAAGAGAGAGAGGGGGCCAGAGAGAGAGAGATGGGGACAGAGAGGGGGGCAGAGAGCGGGGGTGAGAGAGAGGGGACAAAGAAAGGAGGACAGAGAGAGGGGGACAGAGAGGGCGCAGAGAGTGAGGGGGCAGAGAGAGGGCGACAGAGAGAGGGTCAGAGAGCGGGGGAGAGAGAGTGAGGGGGCAGAGAGAGAGGGGGCAGGGGGGTGACAGAGAGAGAGGGGGGCAGAGAGAGACGTGGGCAGAGAGAGAAGAGGGCAGAGAGAGGGGGGCTGAGAGAGGGGGACAGAGAGGACGGCAGAGAGAGAGGGGGACAGAGAGAGGGCGACAGAGAGAGTGGTGACAGAGAGAGAGGGGGACAGTGAGGGGGTACAGAGAGAGGCGGGTGGGAGAGAGTGGGGGTCAGAGAGAGAGCGAGAGAGAGGGGGGACAGATAGTGGGGGAGATAGAGGGGGGTCAGAGAGAGAGGGGGTCAGAAAGTGAGGCGAGCAGAAAGAGGCGACAGAGAGAGGGGGACAGAAAGAGGGGAGGACAGAGAGAGAGGGGGGCAGAAAGAGGGCGACAGAGAGAGGAGGACAGAGAGAGAAAGGGACAGAGAGAGAGGGGGACAGAGAGAGAGGGGGACAGAGACAGGGGGACAGAGACAGGGGGGCAGAGAGAGAGTGTGGGATAGAGAGAGAGGCGGACAAAGTGAGACGATAGAGACAGGCGGGTGGGAGAGATGGGGGGCAGAGAGAGGGCGACAGAGAAAGGGGGCAGACAGCAGGGGAGAGAGAGGTGGGTGGGAGAGAGATAGGGTCAGAACGAGGGGGACGGAGAGAGCAACAGAGAGAGAGGGGGCAGAGAGCGGGGGAGAGAGAGAGGCGGTTGGGAGAGAGAGGGGGTCAGAGAGAGGGCGACAGACAGAGGAAGACAGAGAGTGCTGGTCAGAGAGAGGGCGACAGAGAGAGGGGGTCAGAGAGAGGGGGAACAGAGAGAGGAAGACAGAGAGAAGGGTGACAGAGAGAGGGGGACAGAGAGAGGGGGCAGAGAGAGGGGTACAGAGTGGGGGAGAGAGAGGGGGACAGGGAGGGGGCAGAGAGAGAGTGAGAGATAGAGGGGACAGAGAGAGGGGGCAGAGAGGGGGGCAGAGATAGAGGGAGAGATATAGGGGACGCAGAGAGGGGGAGAGAGAGGGGGGCAGAGAGAGAGGGAGCGATAGATGGGACAGAGAGAGGGGGACAGAGAGAGGGGGACAGAGAGAGAGGCGGGTGGAAGAGAGAGAGGGCGACAGAGAGGGTGTCAGAGAGCGGGGGAGAGAGATAGGGGACAGAGAGAGGAGGGCAGAGAGAGGAGGACAGAGAGGGGGGACAGAGAGAGGGGGGCAGAGAGAGAGGGGGACAGACATAAAGGGGGACAGAGACAGAGGCGGACAGAGAGAGGGGGAGAGAGAGGGGACAGAGAGAGGGGACAGAGAGTGGGGGACAGAGAGGGGTACAGAGTGGGGGGAGAGAGGGGGTCAGAGAGAGGGGGACAGAGAGTGGGGGACAGAGAGTGGGGTAGATAGAGGTGGGCAGAGAGAGGGATCAGAGAGAGGGAGAGAGAAAGAGGGGACAGAGAGAGGGGGACAGAGAGTGGGGGAAAGAGAGAAGAGGGGGACAGAGAGTGAGTTGGTCAGAGAGAGGTCGACAGAGGGAGGGGACAGAGAGAGGGGGACAGAGAGTGGGGAACAGAGAGGGGTACAGAGTGGGGGAGAGAGGGGGTCAGAGAGAGGGGGCAGAGAGCGGGGGAGAGAGATAGGGGACAGAGAGAGGAGGGCAGAGAGAGGAGGACAGAGAGGGGGGACAGAGAGAGGGGGGGTGGAGAGAGGGGGGACAGAGAGAGGAGGACAGAGAGGGGGGACAGAGAGAGGGGGGATGGAGAGAGGGGGACAGAGAGAATGGGACAGAAAGAGAGGGGGCAGAGAGAGAGGGCGACAGAGAGGAGGACAGAGAACGGGGAAGAGAGAGAGGGGACAGAGAGAGGAGGGCAGAGAGAGAGGGGGACAGACATAAAGGGGGACAGAGACAGAGGCGGACAGAGAGAGGGGGAGAGAGAGGGGACAGAGAGAGGGGACAGAGAGTGGGGGACAGAGAGGGTTACAGAGAGTGGGGTAGATAGAGGTGGGCAGAGAGAGGGGGACAGAGAGTGAGGGGGACAGAGAGAGAGGCGGCAGAAAGAGGGCGACAAATAGAGGGGGACAGAGAGAGAAGGACAGAGAGAGCGAGGGTCAGAGAGAGAGGGACAGAGAGAGAGGGGACAGAGAGAGGGCGACAGAGGGGGGGCAGAGAGATAGGGGGACAGAGAGAGAGGGGTACAGAGAGAGAGGGGCAGAGAGAGAGGGGGGATGGACAGAGTGGGGGACTGAGAGAGAGAGGGCGACAGAGAGAGAGGGGTGCAGAGAGAGAGGGGGACAGAGAGCGGGGCAGAGAGTGGGGGCAGAGAGAGAAGGGGCAGAGAGAGGGCTACAGAGAGGGTGTCAGAGCGTGGAGGAGAGAGAGAGGGGACAGAGAGTGGAGGACAGAGAGAGGCGGACAGAGAGGGGGCAGAGAGAGAGGGGGCAGAGAGAGGGGGCAGAGAGAGAGGGGTCAGGGAGAGAGGGCGACAGAGAGAGGGGACAGAGAGGGAGGCAGAGAGAGGGGGACAGAGAGAAGGGGTCAGAGAGAGGGGGACACAGAGAGGGGGTCAGAGAGAGGGGGGGCAGAGAGAGGAGGACAGAGAGAGGGGGGACAGAGAGAGGGGGGGCAGAGAGAGGGCGGACAGAGAGAGGTGGACAGAGAGAGGGGGGACAGAGAGAGGGGGGGCAGAGAGAAGGGGTCAGAGAGAGGGGGGACAGTGAGATGGGGACAGAGAGAGGGGGGACAAAGAGAGGGGGAACAGAGAGGGGGGGCAGAGAGAAGGGGGACAGAGAGAAGGGGGACAAAGAGAGGGAGACAGAGAGATGGGTACAGAGTGGGTGAGAGAGAGAGGGGGTCAGAGAGAGGGGGACAGAAATTGGGGGGAAGGACAGAGTGGGCGACAGAGAGAGAAAGGGCGACAGAGAGAAAGGGGTGCAGAGAGAGAGGTGGACAGAGAGAGGGGCAGAGAGAGGGCGACAGAGAGGGTGTCAGAGAGCGGGGGAGAGAGAGAAGGGACAGAGAGAGAGGGGGACAGAGAGAGCGGGGGAAGAGAGAGGGGGATGCAGAGAGGGGGGACAGAGAGAGTGGAACAGAAAGAGAGGGGGCAGAGAGAGGGGACAGAGGGAGAGGGGGACAGAGAGAGGGGACAGAGAGAGAGCGGGCAGAGAGAGAGTGGGCAGAGAGAGTGGGGGACAGAGAGAGAGGGGGGCTGAGAGAGAGGAGGGCAGAGAGAGGGGCAGAGAGAGAGAGGGTCAGGGAGAGGAGGGCAGAGAGAGAGGGGGACAGAGAGAGAGGGGACAGAGAGAGAGGGGGACAGAGAGGGGGCGACAGAGACAGTGGTGACAGAGAGAGAGGGGGGCAGTGAGGGGGTACAGATATTGGGGGTGATAGAGGGAGTCAGAGATAGAGGGGTACAGAGAGGGGGAGGCAGAAAGACTCGACAGAGAGAGGGCGACAGAGAGTGAGGGGAACAG